>NW_023494786.1:21779529-22379529 GCF_904425465.1 Colossoma macropomum
AAGAGAGAGAGAGAGAGAACGAGGGAGGTGGTGTACGGGGACTGAGGCAGATAACGGCTAGGCAGGCTGTTTTTTTTATTATTGTGTTGTGGTTGGACTTTTCTGTGCCTCGGAGTCAGAAAGAAAATGTCTCACCCAGCCCCCGTCTTCCTCTAGAATAGGCATTGTAAAAACCAAATATGTACGTGACTGTAGGAAGAAAGAGAGTAGAAAATAACTACGAGCACAAAGAGGACATAAACAAAGAAAACAAACAAATAAAATAAATAAGAAAAACACCAGATGCTCAGACCAATATTACAACCAACCTCTTTTATCCCATCTAAAATTGTGAAAAAAAAGAAACTTCAGCTCTTTCTAGTAGATACCTGAGTGTTTTTTATATTCCGAAAATTGGCTAAAACACTCCAGTGATGCAGCATGTAATGTAACCATTAGAGTAGACCTCTTCCATTTGCCCACAATTAGGTAGCTGTGCTTTTTGATGGGGGAAACGGCTTTTTAATCACCATATGTAGCCCTGCTAATTCACTGGCTCTGAAGTGCTGTCAAGAAACAATTGAGTGAAGAGGGTCTGAAGTGATCAATTGTCTGTGGTCTCTAGGTGAAGTTCTCATTTTCTGCACATTCCAGCGTCTGATTGAGTTAATTAGACCGCCCTACATTCTGCTGATTGGATGTAAACATTAATATGCCAGAAAATGACTTTGTCGATGTTTACCGCAATGTTCAGAGGCACGCTAAATTGATCAGCTATTGAGAGTCAGACGCCTCTGATTTGATTCCAGTTTGAGATAGCAGGGAGCGGCAGACCTTTCCAAACACTGCGCTGTTGTTTAGCGTCTCTCCGAATAAGGCTTACTGATTTGATTTGTTATGGTGGTTCTAGAATTAATTCAATTCCACTACTTAAAAGTGGGCTCAAACTTTAAGAAATGTTGTGATGAATTTTTCTCTACTGTCCCTGGGTGAAATAGGGGCACATGGTTCCAGTGCTTATAGAGAGGATCTCCTATAAATCATAGTGTGATGGACTGCACGGGGTGGTTCAATATCTCATCACGGCGCTCTGAACTCAGCATTCGGTGCATTCAGGCGACTCTGGACCCTTTGAAAGGGACATAAATGCTGCACGTCTCTTTTCAAAGTCAACACAGAACCTCTTTGAAGCATTGAGGTGGGTCTTACTTATGCCAGCAAGTGGACAAACACGATGCACATCAAATGGTCTAATGTAAGAAGAATGAACCCCAACTCTGTCCAGCTTGCGCTTAGGCCTGATTCCAGAACAAAATTGCAGAGGATATATTAGAAATAACAGGCATGATAGGCACACTGTTTACGTTTATACATGCTAGCTAGGTTTGCATCATTTTCCTAACATTAACACACATCCAGTATGCTAACCACAAAGGGTGTAATGGTTGCCATGCAGTATCGAAAAATGAACATTTGAAATTTCATGAAAACCGCTGTCAAAGATTAAAACTAGGCATCTTGGTGCATCCTATCAAATAAATAAAATGGGCATGGAAAAGGGAGGGGCTTATGCTGTGCATGCACCCACATTCCGATGACTAGGCATTTTTTTCTAAAGTCACAGATCTAGGGGTTTTAAATTTTGAGGTCTGGTGCAGCCAAACTAATCTCTGTAAATACTCTTGTCATTAATATATATACCACTCAGTATATAAATAGCACTTCTTAGAAACAAGTTCAATGCATGCTACTTGACTGAACTGCATTTTCACGAAAGTTCAACCGATGGTGCGAAAATTTAAAACAGGGTACTATGCATGCATTTAAAACCTTGTAGAGCCAGGCCTGTGTGCGCTCTGGGTGCAGGAGTGTAGCTGTGGGTTTCATGGTTTTCCAAGCCTAGTGGGGGTTATGGTTGTCTCAGCTGGATGCTGTCCTCCTAGAAACCCCCTGCCCCCTCTTGGCTGGCCCCTCTCTGGCACCCCGGCATGTGCAAGCCCCATTAACCCCTGAATGCCTCTCGGTGGCTCCGCTGTGTGCTTAAGCGCCGGTGTTAGTGTAAACGATGTCTCCGTGGCTAGAATGAGCTTTGCACAGTTTAATAGAGGTCTGCAGGTTGACATTAATATAGTGCGGCCAGGCTGGGCAGAGGGCCGCTCCTTGTGATGGGTTGCTGTCATAGTCCTGTGTGGTGGCCCAATCACACCAGTGCACTCTGACTAACAGCACTGATATGAGGACAGCACTAGACTGAGTCACACTGCTGCACACTCTTTAAAAGAAAGGTTCCTAAATGGTTCTTGGCTTCAACATATGACTAAAGGTTTTTCCTAAAGTTATAGAGTCCATTGTTCCCCTACCATAAAATACGAACTCATCAGCCACGTGGCTTGGTGAGATACAGACATGCAATGGCTCTTCAGACACTTGTTTGTAGCATCTGGCTTTTACGTGGATGTACTGGCCAAAGTAAAATTCTCAGTCTGTTTTAAAGATTCAGATTCCATTTAATTCCACTGTGAATCCGATCACTGATATAGCATTATATTGTCACAGTGATATTGCAGTGTGTGGCAAGCTGGTTTGTGCCAGACGAGCAGTGTCTGTTGCAGTAAGCATTTCTCAGTCCTTAAGTTTTTCTGTAAGCCGAAATATTAGTTTGGGTAGGTTTTATTGAAATGTGGTGTTGAAAAGATGTCAGACTCGAGCGTTGTGTTTCATCTTTGCCATTGTATCAAAGAGTAAAACTAGCAAGAGCGCCCCTTCTAGATATTTGCAAACATAAGCATAAAGTAAAAATATAATATTCTTCAAGTTCGAATAATCAAAAGCAGATCTGTTTGGGATTTATTATATATTTGACTGTTCAAACAGTCCAAACATTTAGTTTTGGTTTCTTACGCACTTTCCTATACACTTCTTTCTTATATACCTGACAGTCCATACAGTATTTAGTAGGGGTGGGAATCTTTAGGCACCTGACGATTCGATTCGATTACGATTCAGAGGGCTGCGATGCGATTATAAAACGATTATCGATGCATCTCGATGCATCTTTTTTCTCTATACAGGATTTCTATCTCCCTACTGTCTGAGGACTTGGTAGTTTTAAAGCAAAGTATTTGTAATGATCCATAATGTAAATGCATTATGGATCATTACAAATACTTTGCTTTAATTATCTAAAATATCTTTTATTAATAAATCAAATGGAGGTGATGTGGCAAGTGAACTAGAAGGCTCTCATTCAGAGACGCTGCTGCCACTCATCTGCGATCAAATGCGCTGTTACCTTGAAATAAGATCCAGTGGTAATGGGTGTCCACGCAGTACGTTACAGCCATCCTTCTCGTTTTCTTTAGTGAGTGCGAAAATGAACTCGCTTCTCTTTCGAATTTTCCCGTTCCACCTTAAATGGTGCAGCAGTTACATTCGGCGCCTAAGGCAGAATTTAAGGTGAAAATTAGAACGAGAAGCTGGCGAATGAGAAGCGACTTCAGCCTCGTAAAACAGCCGGATGCTGAGACATTTCACAAGAAACTCTTCTAGTTTTGAAGAAAGGTTTTCTGGCGGAGATGGGAGGAAAGCGGCTATAGCTAAAGCTTAAAGCAGAGCGAAGTAAACCTGCGCTCTCGTTTATATTTTTAGCCCATACTACGACATTAACACGTACTGGACATTAAATGTTGTGGCTCCCAAGGTGGTTTGACTTTGTTGAAAGGCAAAATGTCTCTTCTTATCATTTGTGTTGTGACTCGTGATCTAACCTGGCTTTAATGCAGAGGGACCCGGTCAGATTTCTCACTCATCCAGTAGTGTTTTTATGTGCCGCCACAGACTGTCCGGGCGCTGCACTTCCGCACTTCCAGTTCCGCCTTTTGCGTTCCGTCAACATTACGTTATAAATTAAATATTTAGAAAATCGATTTTTGACACTTGTGAATCGATTCAGAATCGTTCACGTCCGCATGGCGATGCATCTAAGAATCGAGTTTTTCCCGCACCCCTAGTATTTAGTGTTGGTTTAAGAAACTATTAACTTTAGTCACATCATCACTGTTGCCCAAAAGCCTCGTGTCTTCATTTTTTAAAACATTTATCATATTTTGCAAACTCCAGTTACCCTTGGCACTATTTTAAAATTTCGTGATGAACACACCAACAGAAATGCTCCAAAACTACTTTTTACATTAACTTCCATTACATTTTTTTTTCTTTCTCCTGTAAAGTTACTGTTTTGGAGAGATGTGGTTTTGTTTTGACAGCGAAGATAAACATTTCTGTTGAAATGTACACAAATTATTTTGAACTCTTGCTTGATTAACATTGCACTTCAGTAAAATGTCTAGAGAACGTGACAGTTTCTAAGGTACATTCACTATATTTTTAAAAATAATTCTGCACGTTGATACTATCCTGGGCCTGCAAGCATTTAATGAAACCATCCACTGAAAAAGTCTTTAGAGAACCAAAAATGGGTCTTCTATGGCGTCACTCTACAAAACCCTTTTGGCACTTTTTAAGAATGTGCAGTTCTAAGGAATCTCTGAGTCTGCTGTGAAAAATGCAAAATTTGAGAAATGTAGGTGTTGGAAATATGTGCTATTTTTCACTAAGGAAATGAATGGGTTTAAAAAGAGTTAAATAAGTTACCAATTTTGGATACATAGTGCTGAGTTGAGACTTAATGAAGATCAGACCTCCGAAGTACCTCAGATTGTGCACGATATGGACATGATATTGCCCTTTTCCGTTTTTTATAGGAGCTGGAATATGTAGTTGATCACCAGTGCACCATCATTCAGTACAAATCTTTTGTATTTCTGCTCTTATCTATGTTTCTGTTTACTTTTCTCTTACAGTATTCACGTATCCCTGTCTTTCTGCTATGTGTCCTCTGAACGGTGCATTACAAGTCCTCCTGATCATCTGCCTCCACAGCTCAGCTCCTCCTCAAACCAGCCTTCTTCTCCTCTTCTACCATACTTTCCATCTCTCTCTGTGATCAGCCATCTCTCTCTGGTCCATTCTCTCTCTTTTTCTCCCCCTCCCCCTCTCTCTCTATCTCTCTGCTTCCTGTTTCTGGGCCTGCACAGCCGTCACTCTGAATTATTTTCAATGAGCTCTTTTATAGCTTGCGCCAGATCTCAGCTCCAGCCCATCTCAGAGCGAGCGCCAGCTCCCGACGCGCTCTGCATTTCTATCAGCCCTGAGCCCTCTGCCTGCTATTAACCTCTCTCTCTCTCTCTCTCTTTTCTTTTTCTCCTCCTTTACCTGCCTCTCTCACTTCTTCCTTTTTCTCTCTCCTCCCTTCTCATTCCCCTTCTCTCTCTCTTTTTCTCTCTCTCTCAACCTCCTTTCCCCTCTCTCTCGACCTCCTTCCTCCTCCATGCTATCATGCTATCTTTCTGGCTCAACATCCTTTCTTTTTGACTCTCCACCTCTCCTTCTCCCTGTCTCTTGCTCTTGCACCTGTTCACTCTTTGGCTCTGCCTGGCTGTTCTCATTCCCCATTTCACTTTAACCTCCAATGTTTAGGGGGGCACAGAATAACTACATGTGTATTCCGTCAGCCTCCCAACTGCAGTCCCAGAGCGGAAATTAAATGTTGTTTTTTCCTATATACGCTCTTAAATCTTGGCTTGGATAGTTAAGAAAAACCTTTAATTTATATAGAAGCCTTATATTACCTGGAGGTGCTTTAAACTTCTTCATACTCAAGCATCTCATTCTTTAATGAACCATCCATTGAAAAGTTTTTTAGGGAACCAAAAGCACCTTTATTTTTTTAAGAGTCTAGAAATTTCATATTGTTTTGTGAGTATTCAAGATGAAATACATTTTTCTACAGTGCAGTTTTTTAGATGGTAAGTCCTTTTCAAGCTTCAAAATGAATTGGGCACCAGTGCCTGTCAGGTTACACTCCTTGGTGATGCATTCTATGTGGTATAGCTGTGCTTTGTAGTACCTATGACGTTCAGTGTGTGGTAGCTTTAACACAAACTGTCATGTTCTCATCTTCATATCTGCAAGGTGGACCAAGAAGATGTGTCTAATAGAGTGAACAGTAAGTGTATATGTCTGTTTTTCATGTGTTGTGTGTGTGTGTGTATATGTTTTTCATGTGTTGTGTGTGTGTGTGTGTATATATATATATATATATATATTGCACGCACCTGTTTATGTATATGTATATATAATAATATTTATATGTAATAGAGTTTGCCCTAGCACTTCCTTGCTTTTAAAATCCATTTGAGAGAGAGAAGTGTGTTACAGTACTTAAATGATTACTGATAACAGCTATGCTAACTGCTCCATCATCACTCCGCTCCTGGGCAGAATTAGGCTTTATGGGTGGAAGTTTGAAAATTATAAAGCTTTTTTACAGGCTGTCTTACAGCCTGTGGGGCTTTTTGCCATATCAAAGCATTTCTAAACATATACTGACAGAGTCACACAACACAATTAGTCACAATTACAGTGGGGCGGCATTCTCTCCTAGTCGCAGGTACTCAAGCAGCGTTATCTTTTAAATGTCAAAATGCAGAGCCTTATGCAATGAATAGCAGCGCCGTAGGCTTCCTTCATCATCTTGTAAGTTTAAATCGCTTTTCGCATGAACATGAAGCCTTTTTTGCCACAAAGAACTGTGATTTGACCTGATTCTAAAATTGATAGGCCCACATATTTCAGGGAGGTAATTTGTTTGACAATATCAGTTTGATTTTCAGTATTGTTTTGAGAATGTTTCATATCTGTTATCTTTCTTGCAATCTAAAAATCTTCTCAAGCATGATTAGTATAGTCAAAAACTCTAAAAAACATGTGAAGTGTAAAAATGCATAGGCCAATAAGCCCATGATTCTCTTGTGATAGTCTCTCATGTACTGTCTTTCGAAGAAACCACCGCCAATGATCAAAACTATAGTTTATTATAAGTATGTGAGTGAGTCCTACCAGAGTAAAGTTGGAGTGGTGAGGGAGCTATGCTATGCTTGCACCATTTTTTTCCTGAACTTGCTTTCAAAATCTTTTTCAGGGCTTATTGAAAAAGTTCTATTTCAGAATTCATGTATACATAACAAATAAATAAAATACTAAGTCTAAAGCCCTATTTGGTTTGAATTAAGGGAGGATGTAATAAAATGTGATAAGACTTTTGCATCAATAAAACAAATAAAAAAATGGCAATAAAATTATCACAGAACGCACAAGTTTCTAGTGATTTATAATTTCTACAAACTCAGATGTTTGCATCATGTGGTCATATGATCACACTCCTTTCAATAAATGTGCATATGTGAATGTAAAGTAATACTTGTAGTTGTCATTGTAACCTCTAATCTGACTGCAGGGCTTCACTTTTCTGTTTTACTTCTTCATGGTTGAAATACTCTTCCAAAGCATCCTTTGTTTTTGTCATTTGGGAAGTGTTTAGTATAGACACATGTGCTAGGAGGCTAAATGCAGTGAGTATAAGCAGAGAAAAGCATTTTTTTTTCCCCAACTCAAGGTGATAACTGCCTGGAAAATCACAAACACAGAATGATTTCCCCAGGACCCAAGATCAACTTAGTCCTATCTGATTTGGGTTTACTGCTCAAATAGAACAATTTTCATTGTGTTTCAAACCTTTTCTATCATGAAAAATAATAAATAAATTTTGAATTTTGGCTTCAGACTCTAAATTTGTAACAAACTTGAAAATATGTGTATCCTTACACACCTAGTTGAGGAAAGAGTAGAGCACAAACTAACCCATTTTAGTTTATACTAAATAATTTTAGAAATATTGAAACAAGATTAATAATTATAAACAAGCAACCTATATATCTCTGCTACAAAATGTAAGGTTTGTTTCTAGTACCTATGGTTTATGAATAGTTCAGCTGAAAGCTAAATATGTTAAATGTTACAAAATTATGCATACGCAGTTAATTCAACACAGTACTAGTATGTGTGAATTCTGTTCTTTACGCACACTTCAATACACGTGATACAACTGACAAGAAACAGGTACTATTATGATACAAAAATGGTCTAAACGTTGAAATATCTCTTCAATTGCCATCACAATTAGCAGATAAGGTTGCTCTGGCAATATGAGGAGATGACTAAAGCACAATCTACTTGAATCTATTTAACTCAACAAAATATATGTTACATTCTTCCCTGCATTTGGTTGTGTCCTGCTCCCCGCTGCTACTCACATTCCTTTGAGCACACTCAAACTGTTCATTCACACTAACGTGGTGTTTGCACGGCCTTGTGAAGAGGGCTTGAAAAATTAGAATCTGACCAGTGCTTCTATTGAGAACTAGCTGGATTCATATAATTGCTGTAATTGCCACAACTTTGTACCTCTCCAGTCAACAAGATACTTCTTTGAAGAGTATTCTGTATTAGCTTTTCCCTTTTTTTGGGCCAGTTCCTTTTCTTTTTTTTTTCCTTTAGTGTATCTTTTCTATTTTGCAAGATTGTGAAATGAAGTTTAATGTTCATAATGTCAAACTGCACTGACCTTTCACTGATATGGGCTAAATGGGTAACATTTTATCCTATATTTACAAAAGATGGACACTTGATCATCAGCCTGGCTTGTGTTCTTAAGATGAATGGCTTTTAAATTTGGACACTGATGTACAGTTAATCAAAATGTTTGCTCGAGTGTAAATCTGCAGCTGATGATAAAAGCATAAACTCCCAAAATCTGCTTGGCATTATTTATCTGAGTCAGTTTGAAAATTGTCACCTGGTCTTTCCTTTATGAGATATTGCGTATCACTACAGCTCCTTCACTGTAGTTGTCATCCGCAAGTGAGCAGCATGCATTTATCTATTTGACAACTCCCACTGATGTACATTAAGGCCAGTTAGGTGCACTAGGTGCTTTTTTCTGTCAAGGAGTGTAATTCACCTATAGAGCACGAAAGGATCCTTTCAGTGCCCAAAATTCACTCAAGTTTATACAATATGTCAATCAATAGACCGAACAATGAAGTTGAGTGAAATCGCAAAAAGGTGAGGTTAACAAGTACATCTCCTGACTTTATATCTATAAACAACAAGAGAAATGCACAATCCATGGTTAGAAATTGGGGCTGCGGTACAGGAAATTGCGGAGTACACAAAAGAGAGAGAGGAGAGTGAGGTCCCTGTCAATAAAGGGAGGGATGATTACAGCAGATAGTGGCAACTATTGCGTATAACCCCCCATTCAGAAGCACTCCCCCTACTGCCTCCCTGCGCAAAGAGCTTCTTCCCCTGTAATAACAGTTTACAGAACAACATTGTACTGCTACATAATAGCCGTGTTATAATTTGCTCTAACAACTCCAATTATCCCTCTTATTGATTCAGCCACACATTTAATAGGAATAGCCACACCTCTTGCATTACGAGTCATTAAAGGTGTTGAACAGTGAAAATTTTAAATTGTCTCTTTTTAGTCCAGGCTGGATATGTCCCTGACAGCATAATTTGTCCCCCTATTCGGCCACTGTAAACATCACACAACAATCATTTCACCCTAACCTTTTCTTTCTCTCTTAACAAAAGTGAGACAGACGCTGGCAGGGAAAGCAGAAACAACACAAAGGTAGAGAAACTAGTTTTTGTTGACTGTATTTAAGTGGGTCAATTTCTACCCTCCTTTTTACGCCTCCTCTGCTCCTTTTAGAGCCCTGGTTAGTTATAATTGCACGTGAGTCTGGGCAGATAGTTTGTTGGAGTGGAGTAGTTTTACCCACTCTAAATCTCCCTTATTACACCTCTCCAAAATGTTTCTGTGCCCTTCTTTCGCTCTTTCTCTTCACTCGTAAATACATGTTTGGAAGGCTTTTTGCTTTTGACTGAAGCTTCAACTGTCAAAACTGTTTTAAACACCCGATACAATCATTTAAACCTTTTTTCCAGGAGTTTCTATTTTGCCGGTTGCTTTAGAGCCTGCAGTGGCAGTAGAGTTTGGTGTAGTCATCGGAGCTGAAGTGAAGCCGGTGTGTCATGACTCTTATTTTGACTCTGTGGTTTGTGTGAGCGGTGTGGCTACTCACCCCCCGCAACCCCCCACCCTCCTCCTCCCACTCCTCCTCGTGGTCAGTTTGTTTAGGACTCGCCTCGCTCCAATGGCCCTTTAAAGAACCTGTGCCCTTCATGCGCCCCATGTGCACTCCTAGACGTATTTCATTTTCAATAGGCCATCAGTAAACAAAAAAGATAAAATAGCCTACAGGTCACCTTCAGATGACTTGCTGTGGTTACTAGCTAATTCCTCATCAAATGAAGTGTTTTACTTTGCTTCTTTGATAACTAACCCACACCATGCTGCACATATACAGTGCTGCAGCCTTCTCTTTGCAGAGACATTTTAACCCTTAGATGTTGCTATTGATGCCATGGGCGTAGTGTAATTCTATACTTCCTCATTGGTGCTCATTGAAACAAGCAGAGAAGTTTTGTTATAAGTGCATATTCTAAAATTTCAATCAGCTCTTGGTCTGTCATGATCATGAGATTTTAACTAATGATCAATTTCCATATAAATAGTTGTGATTAACAAATATGTTTTTTTTGTTATTGTGTGCAGTTATTAAAGTACAAGCCTGAAGGGGCCAGATTGGCTAATTAGCTGTCTTGCGTCCTAGTTATTGATGCTAAGTAACTTTCAACTGACCACTTGAGCCCAAAAACAAACATTATTCACCCACAGCATGTAAATGTGTTATAGCAGCAGAACTTTTTGTTGTTTTTGTAAGACGCATGTCTCTTATCAAATGCATTTTTGCTTCCTTCAAATTTGCATACTTTGGACCCTGAATTCTTTATTATGATTTGAATTTGATGAACAGCGACTGAGTATACGTTGATGAACAATATATTAAATGTAAAAAGCATTCACTGTGCAACTTACTATGTAATTAAACCTGTAATTATACAACAGTCACTTCCAACTAGACAATCTGATTGGTTGAACAGTTCTATGAGACTGTGACTGGGGAAAAAAATATGCTATTATCAGAAAATAAAACAGTACTTTAGTACATACAGAAACTTCTGTAAGATAACATTTGACCTTTAGCCTGTTTGGCTAGATTCTGAGGTACCGTATGACAGCAGGACTACATCACATCCTGAACCTGTCATTGTCTTTAAACAAGCTTTTTGATTGGCAGCTATGACAGTGGAACAGCTAAACAGACTGAAATTAGCCAAAAACGAACAGAATACAATTCAGCAAACAGTATGGATATGGCACAGCATATCACAACAAACACTGCATATAATATAATGTTCAAGCAGCAACCATTATGTAAACGAGTTACTCTTTTGGCACATTCACGGCTGAATGAGCTGGTAAAGGGATGCTACGATATTTAGTATTTACTATTATATAATTAGTAATACCATGTTTAACAACTTAAGTAAATGTATAATGTTTTATTGTACAAAAAAGTTAAAAACAGAACTGAACAATATATAGTTAAACCTGTGGTGTGTACACGTAAGCACAGAGCAGCTTTTCTGGCTCCGCAAACTGAATTTCTCAAGTCATTTGTCTCATACATACATCTCGTTCACTCGTGCTAATATCTTTGAGTGTCAGACTCTGCCGAAGTTCAGAAATGATCACTGTTGTTCACAGTGACCGTAACAGCGACTGAGTGATACTGATGACCGACGGAGGCGCACCGCAGGCAGGGCTAGTGGATATGCTAGCCTGGCTAGCGGGCTGCTATACTAAAGCCTAAATCAACACTAAGAGCTATAATTACTCTGAGAGTCTGGCAGTTCCTTCCATTCCCTCAATGGCAAACTAACGTTAACACAGACTGTAAGCGACTACACAGTGACAGATGAGAGATTAGTAAAAGAAGCCTGTCTCAGGCGTTCTGGTAAGGGACTTCTGTTAGTGTGCTTTTACTGCGTTTAATTGTCAGTATCGGCACCAAAACTAATTTGGTATCGGTATCAGTGCAACACGTGCAAATATTAAAACTGATTTAATACAATGTTTAGGGCTTTTTTTGTTTTAATTTTTCTTTATTTTGTTGTATAAAAGTAATAGAACATTCAAGATGTGTTTTATCGTGAATGTTTTATCGCGAACAAGATCACATGATAGCAGTAGATCATTACAGCCATGATGTTATTCATGAAAACACAGAACTATTTTATGACAATTTGAAAAGTATAGAAAAAAATTAAACACTCTTAACATTTGATTAAAAACAAAAATTACATGTGGCTGGAACACCCTTAAATTTCCCTAGGCTGTTATTTTTTTGATTGTTTATACAAAGATACCACGATTTACCATTTTCAAAAGCACTGTAATGTTAACCACATCACAGGAGGGAGAGCGTTTAGTGTGATGGCTGGTCTTCCATTTATGATAAGCTGTGACGCTTTTGGTAAACCAGGCCCACGTCCTCAGGTGGTGTTTGGCCAGCTTTGAATAAACATCTCAGTTACCCTGCAGGATAAGCATCTGCCAGTTTTTTTTTTTTTCAAACACTATGGCACAGGTGTTTTTTGTGGACTTTCTTTCCAATAAACTGCATGGGATTGGAGTGTGAAGTGCGCCTTGAAGTCTGTCCAGCTGCTATCAGCCCCCTCACAAATACCTCTCATATGTCTGTTTACCCCTCACAGGCTCTCACTATTAACAAGCACTGTGCTCTGGCCCTACTGCTGTGAGGTTGGTGGGATTTTCATAGCCAACAGAGAAGTCTTCTGCCTCTGCCATATGAGGTCTGATGGTGGAGAAGCGCCTTTGAGCCCTAGGGGCTGCTTGGGCGGTCCTGAGCCTGGGCTAGGGGGCACCACAAGCAGGTGTGTGTGAAGACACAAGAGCTGGTCAGTGTTTTGTCCAGCTGGCTGGGGTTGTGTTTGAGGCCTGGCGGTTTGGTGTTAGGGGCCTGTTCACAAACAAACACAGGTACACAGAAGCGTTGCACTAAAAGCTCACACGTAGGCAGGCCACAGGTGGGGAGGGAGGCTCTGTTTAATTTTCAGCCTAGCCGTGAGCTCGGTCGCCAGTGCCAGAGTAAATGACACGGAGGTATCAGTGTGGACAGACGCTGGTGAACAAGGAGCTGCTTTTTGTCTCCACCACAAACAACATGTAGGAGCCCATAGGATCAAAGCCATAGATCTAGAGCTCCCCCTGCTAAGCCAAGGAGGTTAGCAAAGCACCAAGAATGTGAGGCACGTGAGATGAAGCGGTGTAAAAAGCTAGGTGTGAGAGATCAAAAGCAGGAAAAAAAGAAAGATTAGGGGTATAAAAGAGAGAAAGACACGAATATCAGTTGAAAATGCACTCACGGAATCAGAGAAAGAGACATCCAAGCCCTTTATGGTGGCCACTGGGCCGTGGAACCACAGTATTGGCCCAACCCAAGGTCAGTAGGCCAGGCACTGCAGCGAATGGCCCGAGTTGGCTGTGGATAAATATATTCCCCAAGCTGCTGCTCCCAACAACACTCCATCTTTAATCCCTACTGCTTGGAGTCAACTATATAAACTATTAACTGCACATCCAGTAAATCCCGCTGCAGAAAGGGCTGTAAAATTGCATCCCCCCCAGCAAACAGCACAGTAAAGTGCCCTAGCTGTACGACATGATGGGGGCCAAAAACAGTCATTTCCCACTACAGGCTTTTCAAATTGAGTCTTATCCACTCTGGCAACGAGCCCCCCCCACCACCCCTTTTTTCTTAAATCGTGCTTTCATCAGCAGCTGGTGAGATTAGGTGGAAAGGGCTGACCCTGGAGATGGGATCTGAGCAGGTTTAACTGCACCTGTCCTCAAGTCAGTCAGTCTGGCCGGTCGGCTTCATTATCCTGGTGATGGGCCGCCACTCTGCCGCCACATTTAACCTCTAACCTTCCACGCTGTCTCAGAGCAAAGGGGCTGCAAATGACGCCCGGAGTTCAGAGGAGGGAACAACTTCCTCTTGTTTGGTCTCATTTTTGCAGTGCACACTGACCCCTGGTAGTGATTAGTCGCTTTAGAGATGCATCAGACACTGCCATCTACCTGGAGAGAGAATTGGGTGATATATTTGAAACAAAGCTGAAGAAGTGCACTCATTTTATCGACACATTTCGATTCAGTGTACAGATTTGAACTGGTATGTCTTTGCGTTATATATTTTGATGTTCTTCTCATCCCATGTGCAAAAAGTAGTTTTTAAAAGAACATCCAATGAAAGGTTCTTCATGGAAGCAGACATAGTTCTTTGATTCTGCTTAGGTTTGGTGATCTCCCTGCTCAAAATCATCTGTGAATTGCCAGGTTTACTGGGCTGGAAACTGGCCCTCTAGAACCATTGTCTATGTTGTTGCTTGAAAGAACCCTTTTTAACCCTCTTTATTCTGTTGAGTTTATTTTTGTCCAGAAGAAAACAAATGCAAGGGCTACACTCCATGTGTAAGTTCCACTCTGTACGGCAACTCTGCCCTGCATTCCTTGCACAGAAAAGTCTTTTCTGGTGGGCTTTTCATGAGCTGCTCCCTTCTCCTTATTCTACCACCAGCGCCCTCCCTCACCCCCCGTCCCCCCACTCCCTCTTCCAAATCTCTCACCCACTACATGTCCAGCCAGCAGGGGAGCTAAAATCGCATTCTCTGCGCCTTCCATCACTGACCTGAATACGCCTGCAATGCTCTCCAATAACAGCTCTGGAGCAGCAAAGAGAGGGAGGGGAATAAACAGAGAGAAAGAGATATGATGGGGGAAAAACCTTCTTAAGTTTCTCTTTGTAAATGAGTGACGTGTGAGTTCCTGCCATTTAGGAAGGGGACAGGAGGTGGCACTGTATAAGTCTGATGGATTTTATGAAGTGGCAGAATGTTGCAGTAGCAGACTGAAAGGCAGTGAGCACTGTCTGTCCACTGCAGTGTTGCACATCTCTTCTTTCTGCTGCCCTGTCCTGTCTTTCTGCCCCCACTATGGAGGTATTATAGGACCAGGAGAGAGCATTAGCATTAGCCTTAGTGCCTATTAATTTCAATGGGATTTGCTCGGTGGCGCATGTACACCCAGAAATACCTGGACCCTACCATCTTTGCTTTGTGAGGGCACCAAAATTTGAGGTAATGACATGAGAGCTTGTGCATGAACATTAATAAAAAGGCCAAGAGACAAGGTAAAAAAAAATAGTACTTTTTAATTACTTTTTAATGCCCTCAAAAACAAATGATCACTGAAAAAAATAATTAGCATAATAAAACAAAGAAATGTAGAGTAAAATATCATTTGGAAAAAAAAACAATTTTGGTAGTTTTGAGTGGAAGTCTATTAAGAAACATGTTTTTGGCACTACACAGGATATTTACTGTTCAGCCACTAGGGATAGAGAGCAGTTTCTGCTGAACTCTGCCCCTGTGTTCCTCACAGGCCAGTCTGACCCCTCTGCCTACTGGGAGGGTGTAGCTTCCTATGACTTGCCTAAATCTCATCTTGCACTTAAGCTCAGCTCCCCATCATGTGCACATATCTGTTCGTTGTCGTTCTTAGCTAAAGCTGGTTAGTTGGTGATGGTGGACACTTTCTGTCTTACTGTCTTCAGGGCTTCTTCCAGTGCAAAGGAATCTTCTAAGAGGTCATGGAAGATATGGGACAAGGGTTTGCTTGGTATAAGACATAAAGCTCTGAGAGAATTCTTAAGGAAAGCATAATAACCTCATGGACATTGATTAGAGATAAAATACAGTATTATCACAAATTCTGCAGAGAGTACTGGCATAATGCCTTGTTCTATTCAGGTATTTAGCATAGAAAGATATTCACTTAAATAAAATGTACAGTCTTCTATCTAGTCAAATATGGATATATACATGCCACCACCATGTCAGCGTCACTGCAGAGCTGAGAATGATCCACCACCCAAATAATACCTGAAGGTCCTGTGGGGGTCCTGACCATTGAAGAACAGAGTAAAAGGGGCCTAACGAAGTATGCAGATAAACAGATGGACTGCAATCTGTAGTTGTAGAACTACAAAGTGCACTTATATGGCAAGTGGAGCTGATAAAATGGACAAAGAGAGTAGATACAAGAGGTGGTTTTAGTAAGTGTCCAGGCAGTGTATATAACATGTATTATGTCTTAGTTTATTTTTGTAGTTTATTTCTTATTTATGCTGCAACTCTTCCTTTGGGTGAGTGGGATATTGCAGCTTGAGCTTGAGCAGTGTAGAGTTGACTATTAAATGGGAAAAGCATAGGCCTGCTAAAGGTGTATGTATGGTGTAGAGGTATATAGTGAATGGTACAAAGTATAAGTGACAGTATGTGGAAGATATATGCAGTATTTGGCACCTAATAACGTGCAGTATGCACTCAGAAAATGAAAATGCTCTGTTGCTGGTTTTAATCAGGTTTCTCTCATTGATATCAAATGCATGTTGCTTCAATGAAGTTGTCAAATTACTTTATAAGTGTTTGTTTGGTCAAAGGAATCTTGTTGTGTAAAACTCAACATCTTTCCAATTGGCTTTTGTCATCATTCATTTGCTTTTGCATTTTGCATTCTTTTACTTGTTGTACTCACCCTCTTGTCTTTCCCCTGTCCTACCTATCCTTCCATGTGCATATTTTTTATACTCTACAGTTAAATGCCTAACCACTTTGGTGGCTTTGTTGGGTGAATGTATTACAATTAGAGATGGTACAGTAGCTGTATTTTTCCTTTTCTGATACCGATATTGAAACCTTGAGGATCAGAATATATATCGATCTAATATTTTGTTTTTAAAAGACTTTAAAATGAGATATGTGATTCAAGCACTTCACCTACAGTACTGTCTAAAAGTCAGAGACCATCCTTTTGTTTATTTAATTTCCAGTCGAAACGGCCAATAAAATACATTTTGTACATTTTTCAGTGTCAGGAAAAAAACATACAAAAACAAACATAACCAAAAATTACAGAGGCCTCAACGACTAAATATAAAAAATTTCAGTATTTAGTATGTCTAACCTTGCTTTTATTACAGCTTTCCTTTTTTCGGGAGGCTTGCTTTCAGTTTTTCAAAGAAATCAGCAGCGACATTTTTCTATGCTTCTTGTAAACATCTCCAAAATTCAGGCTTAGACGTTTATTGTCTTATATGTCTCTTATGATTCAAGTAATCTCAATTACATCATGAATATATAAAACCTTGTTTTATATCTCTGATGTCCCTTTTCAGCGTTCTAGTGCAAATTATCTTCTTTTTTGCCCATTTCCTTTACTTATGTACCACTGTAATGACTTTCTGACAGCTACACATTCTCTCAGACCCATAGCTTTGAATTAAATTGTCACAGTGGAGGGATAAACATAAACACCTATGATTTTTTTTTTAGAACTGAAGCAAGAGTGGAGCTTGATTTTCTCATATATCGCTCTAAGATGAAAGGTTTAAGTACTGTTTATTTGACGGTGAAAGTTTTGGTGGTCTACCAACTCTTGCATGGTTGTTAAAAGGCCCATTTTCTCTGTTTTCTCTATTTTGTATTTTGTGAATATCTTACATTTCCTCAGAAATATCTTTAGCCATTTTAGATGCATATGAGAAGGAAATTTTCAAGGCAGCTGAGGTGTATCTGAGTAGTTGCTTGTGTGAATGTTAGTGTCTCTTTGTAGGGTAACAATGTTAGTGAATGTTTTGGGAACAGCTTTGTTGGGAGGACACAACTGTACCTTGATGGTTTTAAGATTATAAGGGTGGAATGAATAAGAAGAAGAGTGGCAGAAGAGTGCACAAAAGTGGACAAATTAAATACTGATAGATTTGAAACTTGTTGGAGGTGTTTGTTTCCTGCTTTTTTCTGACACTGAAGTATGGATAACTTGGTGGCTGTTTTGACTGGAAATTAAAGAAAAGAAACTGTGATCTTTAACTTTTGCACAAAGTCACGCTCAAACCACTGAAATGCTCTACTAACCCATAGGAAGAATTACACAGATCACAGATCACATCATGCTGTGTCAGTGTGCTGTTTCAGGCTAGATTTGTAACAGGATTGCGTCAGAGTCACTCTTATAGTCTCTCCGATATTCAATCCACTGCTTTCTATTAATATAGGCCCAATACCCATATGTAGTATCATATCGGTGCCATCTCTAGTTACAATGAAAAACACACGACTGTGGAAAGTAAAATTATTTAAATATTCATCTTCATTGAACTTTTGTTGATTCAGTTGAAAGTCATCTGACTGTTTCAGGATGTTTCATTGGTCGAGAGGCACCGTTTCACCAAGAAGCCTACATGAGCCGTCCGTACTACAGCCTCAGGCAGGTTAGCTTTGGAGGATGCATTGCTATAGTGATACACCTTGCTCGAAGTCCCAAGGTTAGCTCTTGAGGAAATAAATCCCACTTCATAGTGTACCCCTAGGAGTTGTTTAGGTGTTTTAATAGCTGGCATGGCAAATATCCATACTGCAACATTACAGCAGAGGCCACCAGAAGCTGTCCTGCTAGTTACGATGCCTTTGAGATGCATGCAAACAGAACACATCACTTTCTCTCTTTTGGCCTGTAAGTCACAAGGTTTGCATGAGGTGGATGACACTGCGGACAGTGTGAGCCATCATAGCAGAAATCACAGGCATTTTGGAGATGGTTATTATGGGAAAAGATGTGGTATATGGGAGTATGTGTCCTCATTGCTTTGAGGCCAGCACTGAGGGACCCACAGAGCAGCTCTCCTGTGTGTGCGACTCCTAGTATATGGCAGGCTATGAATTACATTACATCTTCAAAATAGGCCCCAGAGCTGAAGTAGCACTACATCTTCAATTTCAAGACACTGGGAGAAAAAGAGTGTTGTGAAAAAGCGAGGGGGAGCGAGAGGGCTGAAAGGAAAAAAGAAAGCAGATTCAATCTTCAAGCACCTTACAAATGTTTGCGTCAGTTTTCTTGTTTAAAGGAGAAGCCACTGAGAGGAAGAGGCAAAAGAGAGAGAGGGGGAACGGCTGGAGGAGAAGTAATGTCCACATCTCGTTTCTTTTCCCCTTCTCTCTCTCTCTCTCTCTCTCTCTCTCTCTCTCTCTCTCCCTCTCTCCCTTCTTCCCTCCCCCAAACTGTAGTGAAAAGATTAAATTGTTTACGAGCTCGGAGCCTGGCTGGCTAGAGAGGATGAGCCAAGAGCGACAGAGATAGACATTCTAATTCGCAGCTGTACTTAGCGCCCCGGTCCCTCTGTGCAACCACTAATTCTTTTATCTGGCTTCAACACTCCAGGCTGCAGCCACATTCAAAAAATATATATATAAAAAACTAAGTGAAAGAGGCAAAAATTACTGTTTTATACGCTGTACAACTGATAAAAAAATCTGTACTTGAATACTTGATTTCTTTCTTTCTTTTTTCCTCCCGCTCTCTTTCCCTTGCCTTCTTTCTTCTCCCTCATCTCACAAAGAGGCAGGCCCACTGTAGTCTTTAACCCTTTATCTAGACTGAGCAGAAAGACATTTGCTGCATCTCCTCACTGAGATTTCTCTCTCTTGGTGTGTTTGCGCGCTTGCGTGTTTGTGTCCGTGTGCACGCGTTTGATAGGAAGGTTGGAGGGGTGCTGGCTTGAAGAGAGAAGCAGCGGAGATTGGTGTGAGCTGGTTGTGGGGCTGGCTAGCGGTGGTGGTGAGGGGGTCAGGGGGGTTGGTTAGGTGGGGTTGGTGGTGGGGGTATGGTGGGGGGGTTAGAAAATACAGCATGGAGAAGAATTACTGTTATCTACGAGGCAGAAGAGGGGTGAGCGGAGATAAGAAACTGCAGCAGCTGGGAGAGAATCAGGCGTGTGAGAAGTCGTGTTTCGAGGGGGCCGCGGTTGTAAATTCTCTGGATATTCAGAGCAAGCCGGCCCTGCTTGTCTGTCACATGGGGGCTCTGGGCTTTTCTTCCCCCTCCCTCTCTCTGTCTCCTTCTCCCATACTCCTCCACGCTCTCTCCCTCTTCCGTTTTTTCCTGAGGTCTGCACCTCCGATAGAGGCATTGTGCGGACTCCACTGTATAGAAAGCTCATCAGCAACCGCTTGCCTTTCGGCCGTTATCGGGCCTGGTAAGGTAACTGCGCGCTTATAGACTGCATGCAGATAATAGTGGCAGAATAAAGGAGATAAAGGGGGAGCTCTTCTCATTAACAGCTATCTCAGCCACTGCAGACACTGCCAGTATTGAGTGCTTAGTATGCTGAACATAAATTAAAAAACGGATGAGGAAAAAAAAAGAAAGAAAAACGGGGGAGGAGGACTGAAATGAGTGAGGGAAAAGGGTGGCCGTCATGGATGGGAGAAGATTGGGAGGCACTGCAGGCATGGCCGCTTTGAGCGCTCGATGAGACGCTTGGTTTAAGAGAAAAAAAAAAATCAGAAAAATCCTCACCAGCTTACCTTCCAGACACTTCAGAGCATTTTAGTTTAGATGGATGGTGCACAATGGCTATTTTCCACATACAGGTATAGCCATCCTCTTCTGCAGCATGCTAAGAAAACGTTACAGACCTTATTATGCATATTTCTATTTGGTTTTGTGCGGTTGGTTGACTGAGTCATGATGATGTGCCTGCATCTGCATATCCCAGAGGAAGAATCTTTGAGAATGATTATGGACACAATACTGCCCCCACTGTTGGTTTCCCACAAGTCCACTTCAATCCATTGCAGTAACGACTGTGCATTAATATTAGTATGCTGTGTATCCTGGCACACTGTATTTTCTGGTGTTATATGCTCAGGGATTCAGAGGCTTTTAAATTTGTACAACTGCAGCTCTACGTCTGAATAGGGCCATTTTCAGGGAGCTCAAGGCACGGATAAGAGTGGGTTAAATCATCCAGAGGTATTGTTTAGGCATCTGTACAGCATACACACACTTGCGACAGCGCTGGTGGATTAGAGCTTTTTCTCAAACATGTTGAGCTGTCTTTTCTCAATGTGCCTTTCAACAATAATGCTGAAGTAAAAAAAAAAACACACTGAAAAGAGCTAAACAAAACAATGAATAATTAGCCCCTTTTTCACAGAAGCAGTTGCAAAGAAAATTACCAAACTAGACAGTAGGAATGTCTTTCCTTTTTGCCAGCATATTGAGTGAGCGCATGTGACTGTGTGTGTTCGTTCAGCTCCAAGGATGACCATTAAGCTGTAAATAAAGTACACCCAACCTGCCAGTGCAGAGAGACAATCCGGGCCTGCTCAGGCAGACATGTTCCTGATAAACCGCTGCTCTCTTGCAAGCTTTACAATGGGGCCCGGATTCATTTGCATGACACAATTGGCTTGCCGTGCTGATGTGTTGCGGCTAGACAAGTGTAGCATTACAGGGAACAAGTTACCATGGGGAAGGTTAATATAGACAATAAGGGAAGCAGATAATGTGAATTGGGTTCCTGTTTTTCAAACCTCTTATCTGGGAGCCGAGAAAAATCGGCCCGCTTTGAATACAGGCAGCCATTTTAAAGGGCCAGTGTGCCGACTTGGGTGCTGTGCTACCACGAGCTTTTACTCTTCTAATTTACTCAAGTTGAGTGCATTTACATATCCACACCGTTATCTTCTTGGAAATATGTACACACTCGTTTTAATATGTTCATTCAGTTTGAAAATGCATGGAACTTTTATAAATTCCACTTTGTTTTCAGAACTACACAAATCTCCGGTTTGCTGTGCTCTGTTGTCTCTATCATAACAATGAATTAAGCTCCATTTTGATATGAACTCTAATCAGACTTATTGGCATTATTTAAGAAAGATTATATTCTGCTTTTCAAAAGCATGGATGTTAAAATAGGGTAACAGAAGAATGCACTGCATGATCCTATTAAAGGTTCAGAATTAAGAGTGTTTTTGGCTTGTCTCTAAACTAGGGCTGCACAGTATTGTTTGTTAACCGGTATTGTGATGTTGTTTTTCTTAAAACTTAATATGCAAATGAGCTCCTTAACAAATTACAGTTTTCTTTATTGTGTGCTTTGAGCACTCCAGCCAACCTCACATGTTCCATATTGGTTTTGGAGAATCAAAGCATTCTTATTATCCAACTCATGTGAATAGTTTTGGCCAAAAAATTGTAGGCCAGTCTTTAATGACGTCACCACTTTTAAAGAGTTTTAAATCATTCCAAAGCATATCACAATTATAATATGTACTAGACTCATATTGTGCACCTCTAGTGAGTGTTAATGGAATACAATGGTTAGATTGTAAGCAGTGCTACTGCAGGACACTGCAGAGCTACCCATCACAAAAAATGTTCTTTGTTTTTTGAACAGTACTTGATGTTAACATATGGAACTCACTTTGTAGTAAATAAAAAATTACCCACAAATTGGATTATTTTCAAAGCATGTTAAAACTATCTTGTCTTGTGGTCATTCTTACATTTTCTTTTACATTTTTGTTCCATTTTTAAGGAATAGTGTTTTATTGCCCCTTCTAGGGACAAACATTAGCATGCAGTTATATGTAAAGGTTTCAATACATCTTGTCAAACTAAAACTGAAAATGTTTGGTTGATTTTCAGTGAAAATAAGTTGGAAATAAGTTAACATGTCCTCTACAGGGAACAAAGTCACATATGGCATTTTCTGCTAATTATAGAGCACATTTTGTATTTATTTGTTGAGTTTTAGTATGTTGGGAAAAAACGTATGGCATAACATATAAAAGGTTCCATAACTTTTGCACAGGTCAGTAATGTTTAATACAGCAAATAAACAACAATTGTATGTTAAATTGTGCAGCAGCATGTTCTCGTATTGTGTAGAGAATGTGTTAACTCATTTTCTCTTAGAAAATCAACAAAACATAATTTGCCCAAACTTTTGCATATGACTGTAAATGCTATGGAATGTGGCTTCATGCTATTCTTTATACCTTTTAGTGCTCATGTATCTGTAAGTATTAAATAAACATAAATGAATAAATAAGTAATGGTTTAACCAGAACATTGACCTAATGCCTTACTTTGTTTAATCTAAGTACACTTCGTTCATTGTTCTTGTGATAATTAGCCCCATTTAGGAAGTAGTTTATCTGGGTACAATGTTGACGCCTTTTTTTTTGAATACCACAATATTTATTATACAAACCTATATATCACAATAACCCATTATTGTTCAGCCCTACTCTAGTTGCAGTGTGCTTTACCCATTGAACAGCTCTGGGAACACTGCAGTGTAAAAAAGTCTAACAGTGTTTAGACCAGAGCTATGTAAAATGCTTTTTTTTAATCTTCCCCAGAAAGTTGCTGCTGTGGAAGTTCTTCCAGAATTGCAAATGTGCTGTTGATGTGAATGCACAGAGGGGAAGTGTCTCTGTAAAATCTCCTGCCCCCTCCATTCGGCGCATGCTCACGTCCACCCAGCAGGTAAAGGCTCAATTACCATCCTTCGGCAGACCCCTAACAAGGCGACAAAAGGCCCTAATTTTTAATTGAATATTTGGGCTGCTGAGGAGCGGGGCAGAGGAGGGAGCGGCCGGCGGTCCGGGCGGAGCCTCCCACCGTGGCCTCCAGATGGGCCGGGCTGGCAGAGAGGTTGTTAAGAGCCAGGATTGAGTACCTTATGTGGTGAATTAAGTTTGAACCCTGGGGTGTCTGGGCTCTGTTGAGAGAGAGAGAGAGAGAGAGAGAGAGAGAGAGAGGGAGAGAGAGAGAGAGAGAGAGAGAGAGAGAGAGAGAGCAAGAAAGCACTAAATCAGCCAGGCTGCTTTGCTTCCCTGTCAAGTACCCCCCCATCATTGTGACATTTAAGCCATTCATTAATTAGAGGGCTGCGTGATGAGTTTTCTCTGTCGCTCACGCATGGAAATAAATAAATAAAAAGGCGACGTTGTCCCCCCTCCCCGTCTTTGTTCATTTGAGGAAGCAGTCATTAGATTTTTTTATGGCATATTACAGTGCTCTGGCAATGCATAGAGTGGGGAGTTATCAAAAATGGAAATGTGCTGTGGGCTATTTTTCCACCCTCTCTTTCCTTTTTGCCTTCCCATTTAGATTTCCATTATTTTGTCAGATTTTACTTTTTATAAGGCCAGTGAAACGGGCAGTAATCTGAGTGTGCAGATTACATATTTTCTGAGAGTAAGTTGAGCTTTTACCAGCGTAAGTAGAACACAGTCATTCAACTCACAGACCTCAACCCCCCGATTTCAGTCTTGTACTGTAGAATATATTTAATAATACTGAAAATGAAAGTCTGTTTCTTTGTATTTATATATTACAGGCTTGGGTGCCCAGAGTGCATTCTCAATGGTGGTCTTCCTTCTATATTTCTATCTGTCTAAATGTGTCTCCATGAGTTTTCCCAAACATTCTAGGTCTTTTTATGTATTTCCGAGTGCGGAGCTGAGCCTTTTGTGTCTGTGTGTGCGTGTTTCTATAGGAATGGATGACTAAAAAAAGAAGGGGATAGATTTCCTCTTGAGGATGACACCCCATTTGTTTTCATTTTGCAGATGGTCGTCCACGCCAGATTACACGGCTTTCCTCCCCGCAGGCCGGCGCTCTCATCCGCCCGCTCTCCTCCTCTCTTAATGCACCTCCTATTATTCCCTAATGGATTGGGGACAAAAACAATGACCTACTAAAGACCAGACAGAGAATTCACCTGTGATTTATCTATTTACTCTCCTGCTCCCTGCCATAGTCAGGGGCACAAATCATCTGTTTCTTTCCCATTGTGGTCTTATCACCCTAGCGCCTCTCTAGCACTTTAGGAATGAGGCCTCCAATGGCTCATATAAGCTGTATGTGTCCAGATGTGGAAGTTCAGTGTTACAGGTGTATAGTATTGCACTAGTTAATGCAACCTGATCTGGTAGTTAGATGGAGAAAACCATCCAGAAATCTGTCGCCATTTTATTATTTAAAAAGTCTTTTTTTCAAAAATTAGCTTATGGACACTGTTGCCCTGACATTTCTATGAGGTCACCACATACAAAAAAAAGTAGAACTAGATGTTTTTTTCATATCTTATTATTGGTTAGCTTTTTTGTAGTTTTTTTTGTTTTGTTTTTCATCTAAAATCAACAAGGTTGTTTAACAAATAACATTTTCATTGATTATGTTGAGACAAATCTACATTAAGGAGAGCACATTTGTTGACACCTATTTTGGGTCTTACAAAAACAATAGAAGTTCTAACCTCTGACTAGTGCTGTAACACCTTTAGCAGGCAGCAGTAAGTAATGTTTGTTTGAGCCTGAGCTGTTTTCATCTTCAGTTGCAAGATACTTATTGTAGACAGGAAGTAAGATAGCTGATCACTCAATTTGGCCGCTTTTGTACTTTAATTATTGCATACAATGAACAAATAGACAATTAAATTGCTGTTTGCAACTATTCACATGGCAAATAATCATCAGAAATCATAATCCGTTATAAATAATCAGTTATACCAGGCCTACACCCAGTTGCATAGACCTGACACATACTTACAATGTACTTACACACTGCTGTCATATCGAAATGTCAGAACTCCATTTCTACTATTTGCGAATGTCAGTTGCCTTTACATGTGAACATTTTGTGATGCGTGGACTAATAGTAATGGTCTGAAATTACTTGGAACTTGGAATTTGTTACATTAACATATATTAAAGTGAAGATATCATCCTTTTGAAACATTGCCATTTCAGAAATGTGTGGTTTTGTTAAGGCAACAACGATATACTTGCTAATAAAGGAGGTCGATTTCTTTTTTCACAGAGCTTTAAACTTGAGGGCGAATGATGCTGTGATAGCAAAGGGTCAGGAGATCTCAGCTGAAACAATCATTTTGGAAAGTTTTATAGGCTTGTGAAATGAGCAAATGGATTTCAAGTTGCTCGAGCTAGTAATAAATGCGGGATGTAAGTAATTTACTAAAATGCGATTGAAACATAAAACACTAAGAATGGAAAATGGGTACATTTTTCAGTGCTAGTATTACTGTAGCAATTGCAAATGCAGTTTTTTATGGGATTATGTGATTAATACTAATTTTTCAGAATTTTAGACTGTTAATGATTTGTAATACGTGAGCTGTTGTTCCTAACATTTTGTAAGGGGACACTCTTTTCCAGTATGATAAGCACAGAGGAGACTAAAAATGTTACAAACGAGAGCCGTTTTTGCATTGGGCAAATATAAATCAGCTTCCTAAAACAGTCTCCATAGATGAGAGTGATGACAGCAGAATGGGCTCTTTTTTAAAAAGGGCCTTTTTTTACATTATTTTAAGAAAATACTGATGTCTCTTTAGGATAAGACCTTAAGAGTTAAACTGAAGGCAGTTTAATTAAAAAGCTAGAAAGTACAGAAGAAGATTGGAAAAAAATGGGGCGATATGAAACTGCTAGCGAATGGATTCCTCAAGCACAGTCAAGGGAAACCACACACATCACTTAGCAAACCAATAACTTTAGTTCTGTTTTCCCTTTTATATCACAACCAAATGTATTATTTAACACGTTCTTTGAAGCGTTTTTCCTGCCTTGTTTTGATTCAGCCAATGTGGCATTGGCAGAGATTGCCTTGTTAAAGATTAATAAGACTCTGGCGTGTGATTGTTTTAAGGTTAGGAATAGTGCAGATTCAGTCTGGTAAAGCGGTCTGTGTGTTTGTAGATGTGTGTGTGTGTGCGCGTGTGTGTGTGCATGTGCGTGTGTGCGTTTGTGTGCAAGTGTGTGTGTGTAGTCAGAGTGCTGCCCTGGTATTGATCGTTTTGGCCATGCAGGTGTCTGCCCTCAGTACAGCTGTGCAGTCAGGCAGAGAGAGAGAAAGAGAATGAGTGAGGCTGTGGCTGGCTGGACAGACCATGGTCCAGTCTCTAACATCCTGCTGTATTTCGGCCCTGTCAGCAGAAACAGCCCCAACCTCCTCAGTGGAGGAATGGAAACACAGTGTCTCAGCATCCTGGGACTGTGTGTGTGTGTGTGTGTGTGTGTGAGTGTATGTGTGTGTGAGTGTATGTGTGTGTGAGTGTGTGTGTGTGTGTGTGTATCTGTGTGTGTGTGTGTGTGCACTCCTCACAGAATTTAACTGAATTGTAACAGCAGTAAAATAATGGTTTGGCTAAAAATGGAAAAAAACTTTCTTTACTTCAAATGTTGCCAGTCAGCCAAGACATGTTTGTTGTCTAAAGTTTTCCTCTTTAATTTTGCCCTGATGTTAAAGGAGCAATGTGTAGAAGTTTAAAACATTTCAAAATGAACTAAAATTATGACAGAATGTGAAAAAATAACAGTTTTGTCGAAGACATCTGTGTTCCATGTTGCAAAGATATCTACTGAAGTTAGCATGCTAAACGGCTAGCCCGGGCCCATCCTTTCTTGTAATACCTCTTTGTACCTCAAGAGGCGATAGTGAGTCACTGTAGCATCAAGTTTGCCATCAGTCCAACATGAGAGGATGGAGAAGTAGTATGCTGCTTCTGGCAAAAAATAAAAAATAAAAAAGTGACATAAATAAAAGCGAAACAGTAGATAACATTTTTCACCAGTGGAGGAACCTCTTAGTGAGTAAAGGATGAAGTTTGATGCTGAACTCACAAGGTTTCTTCTAGACTGGTAACTAAGCAGGGGGCGGACTGAAGAGGGAGGAGGGGGGATTGTGTATGGCATGAATTTGACAGTTTGTGTCATCTTACATATTGATCATTTAAAAAAAATTAAATAATCCAAAATACTTTCGTAGGCAAAATCAAATTACCCCTGATGAAATTACATATTCTGTTAATTTTTACAATTTTTAATATGAGTTCAAGTACAAACATAATTGCTTTTAAACGTGCTTAAGGCTATTTACAAATGTTAACAAAGTAAAAGTATTGCTAGATATTGTAATGATCTAACATTTGTCATCTTGTGTCTTAGATTAGGAAATGGTAAAATTCCACTCACCATCCAAACTCCCAGATCAGAGTCAGAGACACCCAAATCTAGTTACAGTTGCAAGTTATGATTGGTTTGATTTATTTGTGGCAAATCTAGAAGAAAATCTTGCAGAAAGTAGTGTAGTAAAAACCAGGATGTTTTACTGTGAAATGTAGTGGGGTGCAAGTTATAAAAAATTAAAATACTTTTTAAAAGTAAAAACACATTTTGTTTATTTTTGTGTCAAATAGTGTCAGAAACCAACCAAAACCAAGCCTATTTGAGATTACTTAACAACTTGGCATGGTTTGAAGCAAGTGTGTGATGTAGGTGTACTGTTTGAGAGAAGAACCATGCATGGAGCTCCTCTTCTTTCAACATCCAATAAATTTCTATTTCTAGCTTCCTTTTCCCATGACAAAGTTTTTGCACCCTCAAGGGTGTCTGGCTTGAAGACAGAAGCTGCTCACAGCTCCAGCCTCTTGTTCTTGCCCCTCCCACACTCATATAGTGTGTTCTCACACTACAACTATACAGAGGTCTTTTTTCATTATAAATTATATTATTTGAATAACAGTTTGGGTGAAAACTTGAATCATTAAAATCTTTACATGAATTTCTAAATTGTTGGTATGTTCCTCCTTTGCTTTAATAACATTGTACAAGTTGACAGTGATGCTAGTTACCATTACCTTAAACAAGCCACTGATGTGTAGATCCAGATCCAGAGAGTGATCTGCACATGTGCTTCAGTGGAAAGGATAATATTCAAGGAAATCTGATGTTTGTGTATGTGTGACTTGACATGGGCACAAATTTTGTAGTTTCTGTACAAAAAAGTACAGAATCCTAAATATTTCTTCTTTATTTGCTTGTAATTATTCTTTTCTTTTTTAAGTTTTCAAATTTCTAAAACTTTCTATTGATTTCCAAGTGTAAATAAAAAATGCTGAAAAGATTTTCATTGTGTTCTCAGACTTTTGGACCCCATTGTACGCTGAATGTGCGATGTGAACGCACAAAACAACCCCACATATGGGAGATTTTTGTTGGAATTATCGCTTAAACTCCAAGAAAATGATGCAGACTGGTGTTGCTCTTCGTTAGATATTGAGGTGAACACTTAAACCGTTTTCTGACTGTGTTCATGTTCAGAATGACCCCTTGCCCATTTCATCAGTGTAGAGTCAGGACTCTCTCTCCTTGTCATGGTGCTTATATCTCCCTTGATCTCATAACGGCTCCCTGAGGAGCTCAGCATTGTGGCCCTGACCAGTATTGACACCTCTGAACCATTGAGAGGTGTGTGACTTTATGGAATATCTACGTACATGATGACCTCATTCTCGTCCAATGCCAGCCCATTCTTTCTGCTTTATTGTTGTCAACAGTGATTCATTTTAAAACCCATTCCCAATTGTGCAATTACCATACTTCCTCTTACGGGGGTTATACCCCCAACACCAATTATTGACTGTTAAGCTGTCAATTAACACATTACCTCTCTTCCCAAGGACAAGTTCCCTCTCAGTTCTGTAATGGGAATGCACTGCAGGATTTATGCCTCGTCCTCATATTCCTGTGTGTTTATATGTATGTTGTAAACCTTTAACAGCTAAGACCTTAACAATATCACCTCTGATCAAATTCATGGTAAAACACTCAAGAGAGTTCTTTAGAAATGTTAAACCATTCCATCAGACAAGCTGCTTTATGTAGGGGTCAGTTCACTTGTAAATAATACACATTAACACAAATGCATATACCGAAATATGTGTACGCACAGTGTGTGCATACAAAAGCAACCTTGTCCCAAGCACCCCTCATCCCCCATCAGAGTAGTTAACACTAAAGGGTTAGAGCTATTTTATCTCAAATTTATCAGAGTGGAATTGGTCCCAGGTCATTGTCAGCTGGCCATAACCCTTTGTGCTGGCTCTATTGTGACTGGAGATAAAGTGTTGAAATTCAGGCAGTGCATGGCTGGCAGCAGTCAGCCCCTCTCCAGGCCATAATGTGTGCGAAGATGAGGCGGCCATGCATTTCTCTCAAGTGTGCAATGCGGGAATGTCGTTTGAAAAACACTCAGCGAAGACTGGTTCCATCATTGCACTCCGGGATAAAAGGCGTCATTTCAGAGGTTTTCATTGCCCATTTAACTATCCTTGTTCCTTCTCCCTAATATTGCCTGTAAATTACCATTTCAAATCGACGCCGGATTGCTGTGCGGGGCGGACCGTCCTCCCTCCGCCCTCGGGCTGTGTGGCATTTTACAAATCCCAGCCACGTTCTCCTGCAAATTTCCACGATTAGATTTGTAAATCAAAAACCAATATATAACATGCAAGAATTAATCTGTTTTATATTCCTTGGTTACATTTTTTTTGTGGCACACGTTTGAAAGATTTAGAACATATTTGCGCCTGCTGGTTTCAACCATTATATGCTTCAGTTCATACATCTATTTGTGAGGCTATAAAACAGGCATTGACTACCCATGTAAATTGTGTTCCCCACAATAAATTATATGCATACTTGCAAAAAAAAAATACATAACTGCTGTCGGTCCCCCCTGTGTACCGGGAATGCTAATAACAACTGGACGAGACACAGGCACTTCCTCCATGCTTTTCTATCACAGCACGATTTTGGTGGAAGTGCGAATTTTTAGTATTGCAGTCCACAAGCCGCCCCCGCCCCCCCTCCTTTCCCCCATTCCCAACTTCTATTTCTGTGGAGCGAGTGATGTTCTTACTGCAGTGAGGTGGTTGAAAATGCCATTGACCTGCACACACCCACGGTTCAGCAGCTAATTTCTCCAGCAGCGGTGCTCTCTCTATGTGGTCGAGGCTTGCAGCTTCCCCTGTGTGACAGCACTGCTTGTGAAACCTAATGCACACTCTGATTTAGGGCCCATGTAGGCACGCGTTTGTGTCCATACATGCATTAATCACAGCTGCCTGGAGAGCAGCCTCGCTCAGTTAGTGATGAACAACTGTAAAGGAACAACAGTTTCTGAAGTAAGGCTGATATTCAAATGGACTATTTTATATATTATATATTATATATGTTTGTATTTTTCTATCTAATAATCTGTCAATTAAAAACAGTCAGTAATTTCTTTCAAGAATCCTAATTTTATATGATGTGTAAAAAAATAATGAAACAAGGACATGCATGATGCAAAGCACCAAAAGCTATTTCAGTGCTAGCACCCCCTTATGGAGAATCTACCGCCTGTTGAACATGCGTGAGTGGGATGTTTGGGTGGTGGTTGGTTGAGTGGGTAGTTTGTTGGCGGTGTGGGTATTTGGGTGGGTGGTTGGTTGGATTAGTGGGTGGGAAGGTGGGTTGGTCAGTTATTTACAGGCCAGGTCCATGGGATGCTTTGGATCTAAAAATACTGTCTTTATTGGAAATGCTAAAGTCATCAACGTAAAATCAAGTATTACATTTCAACCAATGGCTTTTGGTAAATCTTACTGATTAAGTAGGAACGACAAACCCTATCATGAAAAAATAGTGCCCTTCATCATGGTTCTCATGTTCAACTTATTTGGTCTTGTATTATGTTGCAAGCAATGTCACTGTGACAATTTCTCTGCTTGTTTTTTGGCCAACTCATAAAATCACAGAATTTTAAAGCATGATTTCCATTCAGGGTCAGATTTATGGCTGGAAAATGCATGGGAGTGGTCTGGTTATCGTCTGAGTTCTAATCTATTGCATTTTCCTTCTGTTTAGCATATTTTTATGTATATGTAAAAGTCAGATTGTTTTATGTAATCCGACTTTGTATTGTAACAACCTAAGCCAAATACTATTAGACAAATGATGCGCATTATAGCAAGAAATGCCTTCTCAGTATTTGTGTTAAAAAGAGAAGCTTAATCCTAAGCAAAAACCAGATGCATGATGTTTTGCTAAAATTAGAATGTTGCTTTCACAGTTCCTGTAGTCTTATTTGTTTGCCACTGCTGGAATCAGGATTTGCGCAGCACTTCTGATGTGTACATTGAATGTAAGGATGTATAAACCTCCAGATGCTGGTGGAAGACTCTTTGCTCCAGCAACCAGTGCTAACAGCAGTTGCTGTGGATGTTTCATTTTGGCTGCATGGAGGTGAGCGCTGCTGAACCCCTCATATCTCCTGTCCCACTAGGACTTGGACAGAGGTCAGAGGTCACCACCCAGTCACATGAAGCCCACCTCCTATGCCCTCTCACCCATGCCTTTTTCACCACAGCGACGCCCGGAAAAGCCAATAAAATTGCAAATTTCCCTGTATTTTCACAATATCCTAAATAAACAGGAGCCGAGCACACATTCCCTTTTCCCGGCATCAAATATTAATCTCGGCGTGGCTGTAGGAACGGGCCGCCGCTCCCTGGGTAAACAGTGGGGAGATTGCTATTCAGCGGCTCTCATCCACACGCCATGCCGGAGAGCATGACAAATTCTCCTCCTAATTACAAGAAGCTCTGTGTGCTCTCCAGCACTGGAAATCCAGCCTTGCGCTCACTCCTCTCCAATTCAGGATTAGGCCCTCACACTCGCCGCACGCTGATTAGGAGGGGAGCCTTGGCCCAGGTTTTTATTTATGCAAAGTAGAGGGGGGGACTTTTGGAGTTCATCTGATGTCAAAGAATGGGATGTTGAGCTGCTCCTGTCTTCAACAATATTGAAACATACTCTTGGAAGAACATCAAGTGTTTTTTTCTAAAGGGATAAGTAATCATATGTTTCCCATTTAAATTCCTATGATCAAGATGGTTATCCACGGCATTGTCTTAAATGGTCTGACTAGAATGTGGTGTCCATCACATCCTTATTAGCAGAGTTGTTTGTTGTTAGTTTCATGTATATCAAGGTAGATAAGAAGACAGATTAAGAAGTAGTTCTAAAGAAGCTCAAGTTGATCAGAAAGCCTGTAAAAACTCTAACCTCCACTAAACTTTTTTCCCTTCGGCTTCCCCCCCTTGTTCCTCGCCTCCCCTCTGCTCTTGAGCTTGCCCTTTGCCGCTCTTAATTTTCACTCCCTCTTCCTCGCCGAGTAGCAGCACCACTGTTTCCTCACGCTGCCATTTTTCTGGCTGTTTTGCAGATGAATGTAATTATCGGCAGAGTAATGAGAGGTGCACATTGCTCTGGCTAAAAGTGAAGAGAAAGTCGTCTCCTGTTACCCTTTAAAAAAGCCCTATCCTCAGTCTGATTAGTGGCAGGACATCAAAACTGATATTAGTGCTTTAGCCACTAGGGGCAGCAGAGTACACTGCATGGTAAGCTGCACTGTACCTCTGTCCAGGTTCAGTAGCCAGGATCTCCACCACTAACAACTAATCACCATTCCACAACTGAAAAGAGCTACCTTTGGACTAGAGCAATGCCCAAGGTTTATTTTATGCCTGAGTTTCTCAGCTCAAATATTGATGCAAGTAGTGATACAGCAGTATATTTTGCCTGTGCAAATGTAAAAAGACTTAATAATCAAAGAGTTAAAATGCAGTAAATTCAACAAGTAGAAAACCGATAACTGTGACTTCAGTAATTTCATTGAAATATGCATTTTAAAAGGCAAACTGTACATCTGATACAATTTGTGGACCTTGTAGCATGGGATGGCCTGGAGTTGAAGTGGGCATCATATTATCCTGATCAAAACCTTGTAACTCTTTCTTTGTGTGTTTTTTTAATTTTTTACACCATTTGAAAATGCCAAATGCCCTTTTGTTGCGAGAACGTTTCATGGTGAATAGCCTATGGTTTTGTTAGTATTCTAAGTGAAAATAAGTTAATATATCCCCTACAGAGATCACACTTCTGCACACTTAAATGCACGATTACTATTTATTTGCTGAATTTAACATATTGGAAAACAGAATAAAAACATATTTAGCCCAGGCAAAAGTTTTGGCACATTTATGTTTTATGTTTTAGTTATTTTCTAATATGTTAAACTCCTGCAAATAAACAGAAGTTGTGCATTAAAATGTATAATATTGTATTGTTTGTTTGTTCCCTGTAGATGGTGTTAACTATTTTGAACAAAGCATATAATTAGACCAATGGTGTTCAAACAGCTGTACATTTTCTTGTACTGTAAAGTTTCCATTTAGGACATACAAGGTTTTATTACAGTGACTTTATGCAAGATGGCTTGTTGCTGCCTGTGTATCTGTGCCTTATAGATATACATAACTATTTGTAGTTGCTCTGATTCTAGCAGTATCTAAGTTTAGGACTGTCTTTCTCTCTAACCTATTTTGTTAGCTAGCAAAGATTCTTTCTCTGGATAGACAAAGCACTTTTTGTAAGTCGCTCTGGATAAGAGCGTCTGCTAAATGATGTAAATGTAAATGTAAATGTAGTTGCATAAATAATATAGACATTTACTGCACATTAAAAGTTATATGCATTCATAGCCAGTCTCCCATATGTATGGTCATTTGAAATCCCTATCCAAATTCTTCTGTTTTGTTATCTACTGTATATAATCTATCCCACTTCCCTAAACCTAGAATGAAATGTGATAGAGGAGAAAGAGTTGGCATTGTACAAGGGTACTTCCTCTAATCTCACACATCCCACTCCCTTTCACAATGTTCTAGCTACATGCTCAGTCATTTAGTGCACTACACTACTCTTGCAGGTAATTGGATCTCTTGATTCTCTGTGTAAGTCTGGGGTGTTTATTGAAACAGCTGGATCAGATATTGCTCCCTATGGCTCAATATCCTGTGTGGCTCTTCTCCAGGAGTCTCCTGGGTTGCTGTTGTAAGATGTTCTAGTCTTCTCTATAACATGTAATTTCTCTAATCATGGAGGCCCAATGTTAAAGGAAAATTTAGATTTTTTCTAAAAACTTTTTTAATGATTTAATCATATTTCTAAGGTGAGATATAGCACAACCCTTATTGGGCAATTGCTTTTAGAAACACTAATATACAGCTAATACAACACAGTATTCTCTAGCGGATTTGCTCTTATTGTCATCTTATTATGAGATCTGATAAAGAACGGCTTATAACAACAGTTTTACTGCTCTACACTCATTTGAATGTTATGGGAAGTGGTATGTTTCTATATGCCATCACTTCCCATTGCGGTTGAGTGTATGAATTTCAGCCTCCTTCTTTTCAAGTGTAGGAATGTGATAAATTATTAATGTTATAAACACTAATTTGACCATTTGAACCATTTATAGTAGCTCAAGCCCAGCTGTGCTGTATGCTGCTATGATAGAATCCACAACTGTAGCTTTCTCATTTTAATATAGCTTTTATATAGTCTTTAAAGTGATACCTTTATTGGACTATGCTGCACAGTGCTTACGGGAGACCTATGGGCAAATTAACCAGCAGCAAACTAGTAAAAGCAAAGAGGAAAGCACATCCTCCACCGTAACAAGAATCCACATATGTATGAACAAGAGCGAGAGGCTACATTTGTGGAGGAGTTGGAACCATTGACTGACTATGCATATCATATATACACTCATTGATAGGAACATGCAGCCGCTGTTGCTCTCATTGAATGTCAGTCATAAAAACTGGAAGCTGTGTCCACCCTGAGCAAGCTTACTTTTTCACCCATATAGCTATAAGTAAATGTGCTGCTTTTTAAATAAATAAAAGAATCTTTCTACAGGGTAAAATGTGAGCAGATCGGCTAAATCAATTAATCATGATTAACTACACAAAATAATGTGATTAATCGTGTTTAATTATTTTAATAATTTTAGATTCCTAGTAGTAATACATAATTGAAGCTGCTATGACCAAAATAGTATCTATCCAGCCAACAGATAAATAAAAATGTTATCAAAAACAATTAGGTCATTATGTAAAAATTAAGTTTTAGTATCATAGAATGTGATGTTGTTGGACTGTTTTTAGGCTTGCAGATACAAAACCATTTTGAACCCAAAACTATCCCCCTGAACCTCTCAGAATAAAAAAAATAAAAAATAATAGCAAAACGTTAGAATAAAAAAAATAAATAAATAGCAAAAATGCTGGAATTTCCCTTCAGTGCGGCCATTGCCATGGAGTTACTGCCTTGCTCCTCTTGACTCTTTTAATGTGAGTGCACAGACCGGGGTAATAGTCTCCAGCCATGTCCTTCAGCTACCCCTATCAGGAGGTGATGGCATGTAGATACGTGAGCTCCATCTATCAGTCATCAGAGATTTTCATTAGGGCTGGAATGAATGTGGAAGGTCGCCGGCAGAGTGGGAATGAGAGACTTCCTGTGCAGACGTTTCAATCTCATCTTAACTCCGCCTGAGTTACAGAGGCTAATTGCTGCCTTTGTGTTTGTATTACTTTGGAAAGTATTAATGCTTTCTTCATCACACCTTCGGAGAATAAATGAATCTATCAAAGACTAAATAGCACGGCAAATATGTATCTTAGTGAGTCATCTAGTTTTGATACGTGTCTGCTCATGCCAAATTATGGATTGAAGTGGAAGACATGGGGGTTTGAAAGCAAATAATTGCGAATGACAAGTTTGGGTAATCGTGGCTTGGACAAACAGCCCAGCGGTCTTTTATTTTTCGCTTTTTTTGACGAGTCTTGTCCTGTTTCCTCAGCGGTGCCTGAGAGCACCTCATTATCTCTTTGTGCGTGTCGCTTGGCACTCGGGTACTTGTCTGATACTTCGTCGCTTCCCTTCCTCCCCAATTTCGCTTCCCAGTGATCAAAGGCCCTCCCTGTACTGCTCTGACAGGCTCTCGCAGGCACGTCCATGCCACCCCCTGCTCTACGCGATTGTCTTACAGGCACGCTGAAGATACCCTGCGGGGGCCTTCACCACTACCTCCCCCTTCACCACTGAATTACTGCGATTGGCTGCTTCTGTCACAGTGTGTGATTGCGACCTCTGGGTGACCCAGTCAGGATATATATCGGCCCAGGTTATCTACATAATGCACAGGCAGAGGGCGAGGAAGCCATCAGAGAGATAGAGCGAGTCCAGGCAGTGCTTTTCAATAGACAATGATGCCTGCTAAATGGCTAGAAAATAATTTATATTTGTTGGTGACAGAAAGTGCTCCGTTTTTGTGCACAACACAGGTAGCCTAGAATGGAAGCCTGCGTCTTCCCATTGTCAACCATGCAAGTGCAAGATGTGCTGAAGCTAGTGCTTTCGTTAAGGCGCCCCCTCAGCTCCTGCATGCGAGTGTGGAGCATCTGTATAGCTGTGGTGAATGAAGCCTAAATGACAGATAAAAGCAGCCCATTGATCATCTCCCACTGCTCATGATGCTTAATCCCCCCATAATGTGTCTTCGGTAATCATCATGACGAGTCCTAGGAATGCACACAAATAAAAAGCCAGCGTAAGAGTAAATAGATGAACACACATGCCGTCTCGTTTTTTAGGAGTGGGCCATTATGACATAGTGCCCGTAATGATATCGAATGATCAGTTATCCAGATGGCAGGAAAAGGAAGCCTCACCCGCAAAATCTGCTGCCATCCCTTTTTTTTCACTCTTTTGCCTCCATAGTCATCCACAGTCTGGAGACGGTAATAAACAGCTGTTGCCTTTTGTATTGGTTTTAGAGGCAGGTATTTGGCCATGCTGCAGCTCCCTGTCCGACGACTGTGCAGCTGACTGGCATCTGTTCTAGAGCTCGGGCTAGGGAGAGGGGGCCTGCGCTACTGGAGAGTTGCTATTAACATAACAACATAAGAGCGCAACATTTGGGAAACTGAGTCGCTTGATTTTATGTGGCTATATTCAGGAATTTTGTATACAGTGATATTCAACACATAATATTGTTTTTCATGGACACAAGTCAAAAGTTGCAGTTGCAGTTGTTGAAAGCTCTCACTATACTGTCACATTGTGATCCCATGCGTTTATGTTTGTACAGCTGTTTTAATGTATTGTTGGTCTGAGCACCTTCACAGCTCACGCTAAAGATTGCAATGCAGTTCTTTTATGCTCAATGTGCTATTTAGAGTACTCAGGATCTACAACATGGCCCGAAAAACCAGCAAACAAACAAAAAACTAGAAGAAACAAAGGACATGCAGTGTAAACGATGTGTAACCAAATGCTCCAATAGTAAAGATTTGATTTTACGTATTTGTTTCAATTCCATTCTTTTGTGTTCACTCTTTTTTGCATGCACAGAATCTGAGAATAGTACCTGATGTCTGCTTAAAATTAAAATTCAGTTAAAATTCTTTTTCATTCATTCTTTCTTTTAATCTTTTGTCCAGGAGGAGAATTATTTGAAACAGAAGTACTTCATTATTGTTCTACAGGTAGTTTTATAGTTGTACTGTATTTTTGTTTGATTTATTTCATGTTCTGACATGGCATCTGCTTCAAGCCCAAGAACACAAACTTAAACCTTGAGTTTGCTTGAAATACCATCTCTTCCAGCTAGATGAACGGTGCCACTCTCACTCACATCTGGGCTGTATAGGATGGAGGCAGTGGATCTTCTGTTTTGCTTTTTGGAAGTTTATTTTTTGTGTTTATTTTATTTGTTTGTTTATCTTTTGCCTTTTAAGTCCCAGTGGAGGGCGAGGGCTTGCGTTTCAGATTGGCTCCTCCGTTAAAGCATAATGTGTGTGTCATTTTGTGAGGAAAATGGTGCATTTGGAGAAGCAGGTTGTGAAAATGGCACCTGATATGACCTCCATTTTAGAGAATGGTAGTGGGATAATGGAAACCCCGGGAGGTAAAGAGTGCTGCCTGCACCCCTGCCCTGCAAGCAGACCCCAGGCCAGGCATTAGAGAGGATGAATGACAATGTAGGGAGGCTCAGTCGCTGCATCTGGGTCTATGTGCGTGTTGAAGACGTGTGAAATGATTTAAAGTTTGCATGTGCAAATTCTGATTAATGTTGAATATTTGTCCTTGTATCTTGCAGTGCTGTCATTTCTTTTGCCTCTGCTGATAAATAATGACACCTAAAATCTAGCGTGTGTCTGCCCCGCCTGAGTCTAAGTAGTCTATGTAATCTGTGTGTAGAAATAATAACATTTTGGCGCTAGTCCTGTTAAATCATATTTGTTTGCCTGTGGCTCTTTTTGCAGCCTGTGAGCTGATCTCTGGGAGTTCAGTACATGGATTCATTTCCAAAAACTGGCTTTTAAGTGTCACCATGGCGGACCCCCTGCTGTGGTAAGCCATCAGCTTTATTTGTTGATTTGTATGTCTTTCCCTCCCTCTCAGGCTCGTGGAGGGGAAGCAAGCCCACTCGTGGGTGACCATTAGAGGCAGATAATCTGCGGTGATTAGATAGGTTTTTATGCCGCGACGCTGGCCCTGGCGCAGAGAGGCGTGAGAGAGAGAGAGGGAGAGCCTTTCAGAGCAGAAGAATAGAGTGAGCCGCTCCAGCAGCCTCTCCACGCTGCTTCTGCCTTTTATAGTGCAGCGGCCAGGACAGCTGCCTATTCACACAGGCTTGCCAATTAAGCACATTCAGCGGGGTGCTGGAGAGACGCCCAGCCAGAGGTACGCAAAGGCCTGATCATCTTCTCTTCCCTCTCTCGTCTCATCTCCTCTCATAATCTCTCTTTTCGCTGTTCTCTCAGTACCCCTCTCCAAACATCAGCACCACTGCTCCTCTCTTTACCTGCTACTTGTGTGAAAATGACTGTATGAGGCTTTACTCAGCCAGTAGTGTCCTTGCTATGAGTTTTTCTTCTCAGTGAGAACAGAAAGAGAAATAATGACCACATATCATTTCCACTATTATGGGGTAATATGATGTCAGTATGGTGGCAATAACAAAAGCATGATATAATTTGATATTAATTATTTCTCACTTGTAGCTCAACAAAAGATGAAACTCTGTCGAAAGAGCAGATTCCAAATTTAGAGCTTAGAAAATACAAGATCAGTATGTTTGCTCTTAGTAGAATAAATATTTTAATATTTCTGTGTCCAACATAACATTTATTAAAAATTTCTAAATGACATGAAAAAATTATTTGAAAGACCTACAGGTTTTTCTGTCCATTCTTCCACTGAGAGAAGGCAACTCAATGCTGAGGGTCTGAAAGGATGTGTAGCTGTCAAGAAGCTGTTACCGAGAAAAGAAAAAAAAAGAGATCAATGGACATTGAATGTATTTGGGATTACTCAGATTCTGAGATGCAAAAATGCAACCAACTTCCAAGACTGAACTTTGGAGGGGTGGAAAAACATCCCTGCAGATTTCTTTGAAAAACTGAAAGCAAGTCCACTGAAAAAAATGGAAGGTGGTATAAAGAAAAATGGTAGACACAGTAAATGCTGAACAACCTGACTATATTTAGTCATTGGCTTTTGAGCAGTTTTCTGTCAAATGTTTTTTCTGCTTTTTTTAGAACACTCATTAATAATTTGTAGTTAATAGTTGTTTTGACTGGAAATTCAATAAATGTGGGAAAGGCTCTGATTTTTGTGCAGCACTGTAGCTGTGAAATAGCCCAGAATGATTTAGTAGAGGATGCTGATCAAAATAAGTGTTCCATGTTGTCCAAATAAGTGTTCCATGTTGTCAGTGGAGTGTCAATAGAGCCACTTTCCCGATTAAAAATGCGTAAACATGCTAGCTGGCTAAATGGTGTCTCACATTGCATGATTCATAGAAAATTGTATGAGAGTGTACAGAAAAACTCAGAGGGATGTTGTAAAATTATACACGGAATAAATTCAAGCACGACGTTATGATGATGCAAAAACAGGGATTTGAAATTAACATTTCTGTTCTGGAATGGTGAAGCATGATTCTTTTTGGTTGAATTTTTGTTCCCAGCAATGTATCGTTTATTTCCAGTTCTCATTTTCATTCCTCAAACTGGTTTGGAGCCCTGTTCCAAATTTTCATACTGTGCCACATTTCTGTGTGTAAGTTAAAGATTATGATTTGAAGAAAAGTTAGTAATGTGCATGCAATCTTGTTTGTGGAAAGAAAAACAAACCTCCTTTACATTTTTGCCATTGATGGACACAGAACTCAACTAAAAATAAACCTGCTGATACTGTGCAAATTAACTGGAAATGTAATTCATTGCATAATTACTATGTAATTAAATATGTAATTGCATAATGTATGTAATTAAATGTGGAATTATGTGATGAATAGTACAGCATAGTAATGACTCACAACTTATAAGGGTTAAATACAGGTTGATTGGAAAAGTCTGGCCTAATTCCATGCTCTCATAAACAGATCAGAAGTTCATCTGTACCTGACTCGGGCCAAATTTGGTTACATTTTTATCTCAGCTACTAATACCACACGCACACACTCATTTACACTCAGAGGACTGTAATAGCAGCCAGTGGAATAGCCATTAATACTCTGAGTGGCATAACCACCGTGGGCTGGGTGGTTAGTAATAGATGCTGTGACCAGTAATTAGGGTACAGGCTGGTGTTAAAGTGTCGAGACTTTGGGAAACCGATTTGTGGAATAATTAGTCTCCAGCAGTTTATTGATGGCACTTTCATACTTTTCAATGTGTTCCTTCTGGCCCCTCGGCCCACATTAGCGACCCTCTGGGTCTCCCCAAACAGTCATCCCCATCTAATTAATTGAAATTAGGGCAGATCAAATGCATTTCAAGTTTCTCATATTGAAATTACCTGGGGGAATGAATTTCCAATTTAGAACTTGGGATTTCTGTCTTGTTAAATGGTGCTAAACGATGGTCTTAATATGCACATAGCAGCAATGCAATAGAGTAATGGCTGCTAATCCGAGGGCATTGTTCTTGTTGCCGTGTTTATGCCTCTCCATTTAGAGGACTTTGTGGCACAAGCCTGCTTTGTGTTCAGTAAGACATCTTTTACACAGCTTTTTAATAGCAAAGAATAAAGATAATAAATACAAATTAATGTGTTAACATGATGGATTGATATAGTTGCACTTGTACAATATTCAGAAAGTTGCAATATCTGAATATATGTATCTGTAATATCTGTCTGACTGTTGGTTTAAATTTCAAAGTGAAATAATTTAATTCATCTGAATTGACCTTACCCCTGCTGACCACAGAAGAGCTTTTCTGAAACCATAAATGCTCAGAGTGATATCTACCACAAGATGGAAACCATCAATAAGAAGCCCATACGAGCCTGGCTGCAGTTTTCTAAAATGTGTATGAAAGTCTGTTTGGTTCCAGAACAAAATCATATAGCAGGCTAAGACAAAGATTTGCCTGTATGAGTATGATGGAAAATCAATGTCTGTCGCTGGAACTGCTCTACACTGACTTTTACAATACTGTGCAACAGTCGCAGAACACTTTTCATTTATTTCATTTCCAGGTTAAGTTGTCAAGTTAGTTTCACTGGCCAGGAAAAAATAGAACAAACAACAAACAAACAAAAAAGAGACAGCATATTTTTTTTAGAAAATAACACAGAAACCTTGACAACTTAAATACAGTATTTTTTTTTTTGGTATTTAGTGTGTCCACCTTTTGCCTTTCCATTCTTTTTTCCAAGACATTTAAAAATTTTTTCAAATATTTTTTCATACCTCCAAAGTTCAGTATTAGACATTGGTTGCATTTTCTACTTCTCACAATCAAAGTAATCTCAAACACATTCAATGATGTTGAAATCTGAGCTATGGGGTGGCCAGTCCATTATTCTGAGAATAGCGACTTCTTTGTTTTTCTTTTATTCTTTTATGTTGTTCTTTTTTTTTGTCTCTTTCCTCTGTAACGGCTTCTTGAGAGCTGTACATCCTTTCAGACCCATAGTGTTGAGTTGGGGAAAGATGGACAGAAATGCCTGTGGATTTTTCAGATCTGAAGCAAGAGTGGAGCTTTTCTCCCCTCTTTCAAAGACGATGATATATACCAGGTCTTAGTTCTTGTCAGGAGGCCCATTTTCTCTATATCTTTGAAAAACGTTTTGAGCCTCACTTTTGGAAACTTTGCTCATCTTCCTTTAACTTTCCCCTTTCTTTTTACAAGTGGATTATATTGTATCTGATCTCCTCAGAATTTCCTGAAAACTTGTACTTAATGGCCATTTTGACTGAAAATTAAAGAAAAGTCTTTGACTTTTGCCCAGTACTGTATGTGGCTGCTGCACTCTTTAAAATAGAGGTTGCTAAATAGTACTTGGCTTAAAAAGCTTTAAAAAGCTTAACATTCTTGTCACATTTACAAGAATACTTGTTTAAAGGGTTATTTGTTTAGGCTTTCATATCAACATCATGCCAACCCTTTTTAGCGCATTTGTTTTAAAGAATCTTGGTGAATTCTGCTTAGATACAAATGTCTTTTTCGAATGAACCTAGATAAAAGTGAAGCTGTTGCTGACTATATTATTTCAGATCTTAAGGGTTGGAGTGCTGAGGAAAACTGTTCTGATAGTGTACAAATATATTTGAAGATCTGTACAATGCATCATTGATTTTAACATAGCCTTTTCTGTTCATGATGCTCATTTTGCATTTGTTATTGATATTTTCTCTGTGGCCTATAAATACAACCTGTGTTTATTTGTCCCAGTGACCTCTCTCTAGCTGATCTTCACTGTGGAGGTTTGATCCATGTGCCCTCAAGCTGCTTTCTCACCATACTGGGTCAGTTGATGTCTGTTCTCTGATCTGCAGTTCCCCTGCTGTTTCAGAGCTTTGTGGAGGTGTGTCTAGAAGCCTGGCTGATGCTCGCGTTTGATTCTGTCTTGTGAAAACTGTTCTAGTCTTAAGGGACTGGCTCTTCAGGGAATACCGTTCCGTATGTCCCTCCTAAAAAGTCAATCTTTTCCTCTTGTGTCTTGATTACAAGGCCTTATTGGCATTTACATCTGTATTAATCGGGCCACGCATGACCCTGCATGTGTCCGGCTGGGGCCGGCCCGGCAGATTGATTAACAAAGGCTGCCGCTTCACGCTTGTCACCACGAGCCTGGGTAGGGGGCCTCTGGGGCCCCAGCTTGCTGGGACCCTGAGGGACTGCAGGCCTTTGGTGGAACTCTGGACCCCAGACCATTCTGTAGCCCGGCACAGACCCCGCTACAAGGACAGGATTAACCCTGCAGAATCACAATAGACGCACATGTCCCCTTGGCCAGGGCTGGCCCATTCAGACCTGCCTTACTTACACCCTAATAAGGATTAGGCTTAATGAACTGGAAGGAGTTAACAATAAATGAAGAAGTCCTTTAAGCATGCTCTAATTCCATTTTGTGTCGTGTCGCCTTTCTTTACCCCATTCTCTCCTGCCTCTATTTGAACACAAGGTGTAATCCTCTTGAATATCAAAGGTGGGAAGGGAGTATGAATTTAGACTTCACTCTCCCCTGCTCCTGGACACATTAAACTCAGCCACCATCTGCCATGGTGACGCACTGCTTTCATTCACTGCCTCAGTGCTCCTGCCCTTATTTTATGTTTGTACATAGGACATTATGATTCTAAAGATGTGTATCACAGTATGCATGTTATATAAAATAATCGATATACATTATAATATTTATACATATATAAGTAAAATTTTGAAAAATGCTGTATAAACAGTCATAACAAAACTGTATGTCTCTGAGACAGTAACCTTGTAGGACAAAGATAAAACATTTTTTAATTTTAATGTATGGTAACATAGTGGGATTTTAAGTCATTTTAACATTTATATTCAGCTATTTGTTATGAAATGTTCCAAAAAAAGGAAAGTTTTCAAATGGTATAAAACAGCCAAACAATGCAAATTTTACATTATTGTTGTTACAAATGTACTGTGGAAAATTCAGAGACCATTTATTTAATTTCCTTTCAAATTGCAAGTTATTCATTTTTAGCATCAATAAAAATAAAACAGAAAACATATTTAACCCCAGTGGGCTCAAAGTTTTGCTACACTTCTTAACCTAAGAAGAGCTCAGCCAGTTTGCACTGAAGTCCTTGTATTTACTGATTAATATGCTTTTAGTATGTAATAAGCCTGGAATTTTAAGGAGTTAACTGAAAATAGCACAGCAGCCTCGAAAACATAAGGTAACATTTTTTTGTCCACGCTTTGCTTTAGGTAACATTTTTTTGTCCACGCTTTGCTTTAATTACAGCATCCATTTTTTGGAAAACTTGCTTTTAGTTTTTGAAAAGAAAGGGTAGATTTTGCAGCACCTCCTAAGTTCAGTGTTAGAAGTTGGTTGCATTTCCTTTTTCTCATAATGTAAGTAATCCCAATCTCATCCCATGTTGAAGTCTGGACTCTGGGGTGGCCAGTCCATTGTTCTGAAAACACTAGCAGCTTTTTTTATTTGATTTCATCATTCTTGTCTATTTCATTTTCTCAGTAACGACTTCTTGACAGCTGCACATCCTTTTGGACCCATAGCATTTAGAAGTCTTTTCACAGTGGAAAGATGAACAGAAACACCTGTGAATTTTTCACATCTGGAGCAAAAGTGGATTTTTTTTTTCCTCTCTCTTAAAGATGAAAGTACTGTTTATCTGAAGGGGATAGTTTTAGTGGTCTGCCAAGTCCTGCACAGTTGTTAGGCGTCCCATTTCCTCTGTATGTTGTAATAATTTATAAACTTCAGTTTTGGAAACTTATTTTCCTTCCTTTCATGTCTAATCTTCTCAGAAATCTCCTGAAAAGTGAATAACTTTGACTTAATGGCCATTTTGACTAGATATTCAATGAAGGGTGGATACTGACAGTACTGTATGTACCTCATTAGAATTATTTGTATCAATAAGGCCAACCACAAGTTTCTCTTTATATAATCTCATCATTAAATTAGCTTCACATTATTATATCTGATAGTTCCATCACTGAATTGGTATGCAATTATGATACCACAGTGGCCTCCTCTGAATTCTGCTGATCCATTTTGAATATTGTATATCATATTAGGTAACTAATAATCCTACCTATGATGTAATTCAAATACTACAGTAATGGGTCTGTAACAGCAGAGTGTAGGTAGTTTATTTTACCACATTTTCTCTCTAAACAGTGTCCTAGTATAACCACAACCCTGTTTAACTAAGGAGTCTGCCTCCTTAGTTAAACAGGGTTGTGGTTATACTAGGATACTAGGTCAGGCCTTCTACTGTATACTCATCCAAGTACTATAGTGGAACATAAGCAACAATACCTAGGCTTTGTAATTATTTCTTATATTTATTTACATTCATGCTCATTGCATTTGGAGATTGTATTGGCTCTCTTGGGGAAGAACTTTGTTGTTTGTACAAAGATTAAAATAGAAATAGACTGACCACCATAAGGTGAAAAAAGAGAGGGGAATGGTCACTCTGGCGGACTGTTAGTCTCTCTCCTCCCCCGTCCAGAATGGCTTAATGACACCGACATCTGGCTGCAAACTCTCTTCAAAGCGCGACTCAGCCAGGGGATTGGCCGTCAGTGATTTTGTGAGGTGTCAGAAGTCATCGTTGGAGCTGATGTTGGGCCGGCCCTTGGCTGCTTTTGCTCTTAGAATGGAGCAGGTCAGGGTCCAGTGAGCCACACAATGCAGACTTAGCCATTCGGAACACGAGGGCCACTTTTTATGGCTGTTGTGGTGTCACTTCATAAGTGCCTGCAATTCAAAGGCAATTACGTATAAACTAACACGAGGGTCTCAACTGATGGCAGATAAGGCCAAACTAAGTTCACCCTGTCTCACACTCTCACTGTCACACACGCTGACCCCCCCCACTTGCTGAGGTCAGGATAATCACTCTCTGCACCTCCCCGGTGCTAACTCTGATGGCTCTGGCTGAGCTCTGCGCTGATTGGATTGAGGAAAATGGAATGGTCAGATCTTTGTGCTCCTTCTCTTAAGAGTTAGGCTCTGGCAGTGAACCTGATGGTGGAAAACATAAGTCACTGAACTGCAGCCGATCCCGAAGCCCTTCACGGCTGCTCACACTCGCTTTTATTTACAGTTCTTTTAGAGTTCCTGTGTGACTTGAAGGAAAGTCCAGCAAATTCAGCACCAGATCAAATTGGAGCTAAGAAGGAGCCAGTTCTTTTGATTCATTTAGCTCATGCCACCCAGACCCCCCAGGCCTGTGGAGCTGAGGGGTGCAGGATGGTTCAGTTGGTGTTGGAGGCCCAGCAGAAGGAAGCTGCTGGAGATCACACTGAAGGTGTTGCTGAAAGGGCGTCATTGCGTCATTGCTGGCCTGCGCCAGATCAGACACCAACATCACCTCCTCACCCACCCCAGGACCAGTCACAGCATGAAGGGTGTGATGCAAGCTCACCAAGCTCAGTGAGGGAAAAACCAAATATATTAGTACATCAGCCTGATGTACTGTTTTAAAACTTGGGGAATTGGCTTGGATTTTAGAAAAAAAGGCTAGAAGACTGTTTTGTAAGAGGATTAAGAATAGTGACAAGACCCTTTTTTCCTCTCAGACTTAGGAGGTCCAGCTCTCCCTTATGCACCAAGGGCTCATCTGGTGTTCAGCACAGACAAAACATCAATTACTGATTTGTCAATGCTAAGTATGCTCCCCAATTGCTTGTCTCTTTGTTTCCAAATCAATAATTTGGAAGTATTGGCCTGGGAGAATTTCTTCAATCCCTGGATAGTTATTTTATGTTATTTAAATCATCAAAAACGAAGGCTGAATAAGGTGTTCAAATGAATGCTTGTCTGCAAATGGCTAGATAGCACTGACAAAAGCAATAGTTCTAAGGAAGGACATTTTGAAATAGGGTAATATCCAAAGTTTATTTTCTGTATGTTTAACTCCTCTGTCCATGTCTATAGAGGCAGTGGTGATGTCATAGGTAGCCAGAGTACTAATTTCTCGGACGTCTCTCAGGGAAAGGCTCTGAATCAATCCCAGCTGTCAGTGCTGTCGACGCAGGTGCACGGACATGGTGGTGGTGGTAGGGGGGTGAATTTACATTTATATGTATATGTAGATGTGTATGCCATGTTCTGGGGCGACATGTAAAGACGTTGACACAGTAATCACAGGGCTTGGGGATGCCTTCTGTCCAGCGGCATGACGAGCAGAGGCGAGCTGGACGTGGGGGAAACAAGCGTCCCTCAGATAACTACCTGCGCAAGCCGTCACTTCTCTGACAACACGCAATATTATGCAAATAGGTGTCTGCGTGACGGTGGCCTGTAACCCAGTGTCACCGAAACACACCCTGCTGACTGCTGATCAAGGCTAGCTCTTTCTGTTGGCTGTCTGCTTCTGTCTCTATCTTTATTTTGTTCTTTCTTACTTTCGTTCTTTCTTTCTTTCTTTCTTTCTTTCATTTTTTCTTCAGCTTTTTCTCCTGCTCTCTACTTTTATCTATGTTGATTTTTTTTTCCCTGCCATGTCTCATCTTTTCATGATGAGTTCTTCTGGTAACACTTTACTTGAAGTTTATCTACGTAGAGTCTTCATAACCCGTGTACAAGTATTGAATAATCTAGTCAAATGCATTTTTTTTTTTAAATTACCCTTTTCAAATGACATGTTTGGCTTAATTTCTAAGTGGAAAATGTTCACACATCTTCTTCAGGAAACAGACTTAAACATGGAATTTTAAATATGCAAATTTTAATCATACAAATGTGAAATATGCTAATTTTAAATATGCAATTTTTAGTGCACAATTTCTGGTAATTTGCTAAGTTTGACATATTGAAAAATATTAAATATATGTACATAAATATATAATAAAATGTGCAGCAACTTTTGCACAGGCTATATTTTATGTTTTGTTTTCAATATGTTAAATTCAGCAAATAACCAGTAACTCTTCATTAAACTATGTAGAAGTGTATTGTCTATATAGGAATCCTGCTTAATTTCACTTAGAAAATCAACAAAACATTTGACTGGGGTGCTCAAACTTTTGGATATGACTGTATTATAAAGCAATGCTTGAGTGTTTTTGAACGGCTTATACCAGTAATTGCAATATGAGAAAATATATTTTATTAAATAAATTACATTGTGCCAACTCTAGGGGTCTTAAACTAAAGTCATGGACACTTGTTCCTTTCATAAAACTGTTATGAAGCATCATTCCAAGGTAATGTTAATTTATACAGACTTATAAAGCAGAGGCCTTGTTAAAACAACTTGTTCTGCATATTTCTACTTGAGTTAAAGTACAATTTCTATTAAGGAGATCTGTGTGGCCACGGACATGAAAAGCCTCACTGTTCTCCTTAATATAAAGTATTCATCAGAATAATAGAACATAATGACTGTAATTCTCACAGTATATTTACTTTTGATACTTAAAGGCAAGTGCTTTTGTGCTTTTGTACTTAAGTAGCTATATTGAAAGTGGATGTCTACTTAACAAGGCCTCTGCTTTAAGTAGGTTCCATTACTTGGAAATGATGCTTCGTAACAGTGTTATAAATGGAACAAGGAAATACAGTGTAATTTACTTCATAAACATCTTATATCATCTTCTGATTGCTGGCATTAGCTGTTAATAAATCTTCGAGACTTGCTTTATAAACATATTATTCAATGCTTATGCCTGTGTTATGAAGTATCTATGTAGGTTGTCTTTAATTCATTTATTTATCATGTTAGTTTATTGTGTAACTCACCATGTAATTAAATATGTAATTATGCAATTACATTTGAATGGTACAGCAAAACGTCAATAATGGCTCTCGACTTCTGCGACTTATGCCTAGCTGCCCAACCATTTTGACCTGGCACCCACGTTACGACTTGTGTTTGTTTTCAAAGGGCTATGTGTCTCCCTCTGCACCTCTGAGTGTTTTTCCTCACCTCAGAGTGGCTAAGCTAGGGCAGATGGGTGATTATGACACCTGGCCACTGTAGACCCTCCTCAGCAGTGTCAACTGGTAAAAAAAACACCCCACATCTCACCTCTGACTTTGAGAAGACAGCTGCCTTCAAAACACGCTAAAAACTAAGAAAGAAGCTAGAGCTAACATAACATAGAGGGCCTTTCCTGACCTACAGCAGCTCTGAGAACCTAAATCAAATGGCAGTGAATTTCAGATGAACAGACAAATAAGCATAAAGTTCTCTGCTGGTGGATTTATTTTGTGAAGTGTTCTGTCATTGCTCCAGCAGGTGATTGAGTTTCTTGGCCACGCTGTGAGTGGCCATGTGAGAAGCAGTGGTGTGGCTGCTGTTCGCTTGCTGTGTGGAAACAAGTTGCCGCTCTCTGCAATGTCCCAGAGTTGAACTGTGTGCCCAGACAGACAGGCAAGACACTCGCGATTACATCTGTCCCCAAAGCAGGCAGAAATGTCTTTCCCTCATTTATATTATCACATTTGCCCTTCCTCATCCTCCCTGGCCAGACTAAAGACCATTTAAGGCACACTTATTAAACATAATCTAGTGAAGTTATTAAAACAAGCCAGCTTACAGAGATCCCTGCCACAATTCAATTACCTGTGTTGCTTGAGGGAGAGCTGGGGAGAGAAAATGACAAGTCTTTCGCTTTTATAGAGCAAGCAAGGAGCATCGTTACCGTGGCTTCAATTAACACAATGGGGACAGGGCGGTAATGAGCTCAGGGAGGATTTGACAAAGTAAAGTTGCGGTTCATGGCTGTCTGCCTGCCAGCACTGAGGCCACTTTTAGGGGCATGCCGATCTTTCGCTGCCACTTCCCCAGTTGCCATGGCTTTGCTGCTGATTTTTCCTCATCCTGTTGCATGTCAGTATAGCTTACTCCAGCCTTAAATCGGTCTATGCGGTGTCTCATGTATTCACAAACTAAATTGCATCTGTAGTTTACTTTCAGCGCAGCATCAGTAATATTGTTGTGATTAAGCTATTGTAATATTTCTGTTGTTAGAATAATTTGAGACCATGATACTGTTTTTAATAGTTAAGTGCCCGTAAGTGATGTTTAGTGTTTTACCACTGTATCCAGGCAAGAAATAAATTAAATAGTTAGGAAATATTCAATATAATAGTAAATCTGTAATTATTCCTCTTGTACAGTACTATGCCAAAGTCATAGACCATTAATTTAAATTGTTATTTTATTTAATTTCCACTCAGAATGACCATTGAGCAAAAATTATTGATTTGTCATGCATATAAGATAATGTACACATGAAAAAAAAAAAGAAAAATTCTGAGACTGAAGAATGAATGATATATAATTTTTATCCATTAGTGAGATTTATATGCATGGAGGGTTGTCTCAGATGTCAGCACACTTATGTATATTTTTATTTTTTGTATGTAATGCATTTTATCATGTCTTCACTGTTGTAATAATACCCTGTATCTCTCAAACACTCTGAAAACTGAACTTTCAAGGAAAAAAGGAAAAGAAAATGTTAATGGAACAAGATTTTATTTCAAGTAATTTGGACCATTTCTTTTGGTTCATTCATCATGAAATGTAAACAGAAAGAAAAAGGTTTAATATAATGGCTTATGTTATTATATTCATTATTCTGTTTCCATTCAAACCATGATATTCATTGTTCACTGGGCTGTCCTGCATCATTGTAGTGGCAGTTTGAGTAGATTTTTTGATTGAGAAACACATTGTGATTAGTAGTGAGAAAGCTCCACAGTTCCGTGCAGCACATCTCTGTGTGTGTATTCAGATAACTTAACCCTGAATTTGAACCTCCTCTCTGGAGCTCTTAGTCTTTACTTCTCAGGTCATCCCGTTGCTTCTGGTGTGTTTTCCACCGCAGCAGGTCGCTGGGTTATCACTGAAATTGGATCACCTCCCTGTCATGTTGTCTCTCTGTTTGCTGATAGTTCCCCTTTTTAATTTCTCCTTTGTCTTTAATCTATGGTGGCTGGCCTGGGTGCAGTAATCCCTCAGATAAGTGGCAGACAGATTGTGTTTCTACGGAGCAGCAGTTAGAGCAGGGCCCTGCTTGTAAGCCTCATGTAAATTTGAGTGAGTATATAACAGAGAAAGCAGACTGTTGGATGTTGCTTGGTGGGTTGGCAGTCTGCCAACAGAAAGAGAGTTTTGGGGAGTTTATGCAACTTTGATTAGAGGTCAAGAGCAGGCCAGGGAGGGTGTCCCAGGTCACACCTCTAGAGGCCCACTGCATGAGGGGTCAGACACCATAAGACTGCTTCTGAAAGCAGCTGAAGGTACAGAATATTATCTTAGCTGTCATGATCAAGATCTTTTTCTTGACCAAGAGCTGAGAAAACAACCTTAGTCTACCAACAGTTGAGCACACAGGACTATGATGTTTTGAAGGATATTTTGCAAGCTGCACTCTTAAAAGTGGAGGTGCCAAATAGGCCTATCAAGATTGGGAAATTTTAGCTGACGAGTAATTGCTATATAAATAATTGCAATTAACAGTTTTTCATGTTTTGTTCTTTGTTTATAACTATTAAAGTACAAAGCTTAAGTGGCCAGAGTGGATATACTATTAAAGTACAAAGCTTAAGTGGCCGGATTGGTTGGTTAGGCATCGTGCCTTCCTAGCTGTTGAAACTTAGTACCTCCCAACTGATAACAGGCACAACTCAAGCTCAGATAAACAAATGTTACTCACTGCTCTCTAAGTATGTTATAGCACTGGTCAGAAGTTAGGACTTTTGTTGTTTTCACAAGACCCATGATGGGTCTCGATGAATGCATTTCCTGCTTTCTTTTATTTAAATAAATTTGCATCAATCTGACCAATGAAAAAATCACTCGATTCAAGCTAACAACTTGGAAAGTAATTGTAGTGAACTTAAATAATTGCAATCAGTTCGAATAATTGTAATCAGGTGATTATGTAATAATTGTGAAAAGTCATGCAAAAAGTGCTTCTTTGGACATACAAGAGCCACTTTTGGTTATGTAAACAAGCTTTGTATGGATAGCTTTTTCAAAGAACCATTTTTGTAAATGATATATAATCAGAGTGTAAAGTTTTCATACCAATCAAAAGTTTTCTATAACCATCTAAGCCAATAACCATTTAAGATCTTTTAATTATTAAGATTGTAGTTGCAACGTATTTACATGCTTGGTAATGTTTTTAGTCTTTTTTTGCACCCTTTTTAATTTTAACAATCCAGCAAACAATTGTTTAAAAGGTTAAAATGATCATATTTTTATTGCTTTGTTAATGTTCAGTGTTTTGTGTTAATGCTTTAATGCTTTAATTTGCCTTTGTTCTAGACCACACATAATGCCCCACTATCTCCCGGGTAAACAGAAATCACTTTGCAGGGATTGTTTATTTTCATAACAAAGCTGCTAATTCTGTCTAATTCAGTCTGTTCTGATCTATTTTCATATAATTCATCATTTGGTTAAGGAGAAGGCAGCACGTTGTTGGCCAGGTTATGGTAGAAGCAGCTTTGTCTGTCTGTACGTCTGAAACTACGGGACTTGGGGTTTCATTCTCAGAGGACAAGGAGGGTACCAATCAAATCACTTCACCACTTGGTCCCATCCATCCAAAGAGCCAGAGACATGACATCATGAAAATGATGGGGCTGTTCCTGATTGGTTAAGAGCAGCTCTGTTATTTTGCTAGTGATGTCATGGGAATCTGGCTGACCCCATCCCATCAGATGTTTATCAGGGGCGCTAGCGTGCAGAGAGAATGGAGCTTTAGGCCGAAGGGTTTAGCCCTGACACCTCGGGCATGCAGCCTATCCTCTCCTGGAAAAAGAAAAAAAAAGTCCCAGCCTGTGATGGGAAAGCTCTTAATTCAATTAGAGGAGAATGAGACCATCTAGAATGATTTCATATGCTCCACAAATGCCTTGAGATCTGATACTTAATCTTGGCAGATCCTCTGCCGTTTTAAGCCAAGACGTTAAAACCAATGCTACATCCAGACAAATGATTGGCTCCAGTCAAGTCCTCCCTGTTGAGGAGCCTGCCTCCATTCTCTCTGCACTGTCTGAGCTAGGTGATGTTTTAGGCATCTTCTAGTTGGGGCTTGCTCACGTATAGAACTTTGAGGGGAGTTTTTCTAGGAACTGTTTTTGAACGATGTGCAGATGCAATGCATTTTCTCAGAGTTTAATCCAGAATCAGAAATCTATAAAGCTGTTTTTGCTTACATCAAATGTGTAGCACCTTGATTCTTGCAGATCCTTTACATTCACCAGATATAACTATTCCACCCCGCTGTGAGCTCAGCAGTAGAGGGTTTTACTGTATTATTTTCGATCTACACAAGGTAAACAAAGCAGTCTGAGCTTTTAAATCTGCTGCTTTATGACATTGACTGTTGACTCTTGCACTTGCATTAGGAGAGAAGCACGCCCCAAACCCATTCCTGTAGAGTTTGGAAAATGCAGTGCGGGGGCTGCCACTTTGTACTTCTGAAGCCTCTGAATGTGGCTTTAAAGAACAGCTCAGCAAGATCTGATTGTGGTAACTTCCCTAGAAAAAATAAATATGTGAATAAACCTCACACGAATGTCTCTGATATGTGAAATAAATCCCTCACAAAAGCTTTAGACAGAAGAAAAAATACCCTAGATGAAAAATCAACCACTTGATCTGAGATCTTAGGACATTCGAGTCATGTGTCTCAGTGCAGCGAAGGAACTCCCAGAGGGAAAAATGTGTAAGGTATGGATTAGCTTTGTGTCTTCAGGGCCAAAGGGCAGAATCACTCCCATAGTCCTTCACAGCATGCGCTCATGTATCCTCTCACTCGCTCCATTATACATCCACAAATGCCTTTTGGTGCCGTGCTGGTTTTGAATACTTCATACAGGAAGCAGTAAATACTGATAGGCATACATGTAAGGATAGTTAAAGGGTTTGCTAAGTTTGTGAGGTTCTGGGTGCAGACATTTAGAAAATAAAAAAAAACTTTATCCCTATAAGTCCAAGAAGCTGTTGAATGAGTAACAGGTGTAGCTCAGTGGTAAAATGCTTTGTTTGCTTGGTTGTGCCTGATACCAAAAATATGAACATCTTACAATTATCCCACATGCTGTAGAAGTCCACAGCTTGGATTATAATAGCCAAACTACAGTGATGTGTGTGTGTGTACAGTACTGTGCAAAAGTCTTAGGCACCTAAGCACATTGTTTAAAAGCATTTATCTGGGCAATTAGTGTGTCTTTGCAAGTGAAATATTTGTAGATACAGTAAAAAGGTAACCCATTTTCTTGTTTTCAGAAATGTTCTTGATATCTCGTGACCTATTTAGAAGAACAAAGTTTGGGTCCAGACTTCTCTTGTATACTTCCAGCCACCACATGGATTTGCTAAATTCCATGAACAGCACACTTAATTTAACCTAATGAAGACTTTATTAGCCAAACAGGTATTGGAAGATAACTACAAATAAAACTTGGATGCCATGAGGAGAGATGTGGAAATGGTTAACTTCATATTTTGACATACCTAAAACACTACCTATTGTGTCAGTGTATTTGGGGCAGTGTTATTTGTTTCTAATGTTAGGGTTTTTCCTGAGCATATGCCCTTTTAAATGTATTTTTTTCAGATATCTAAAGCTTTTGCACATGACTCTTATTTCAAAATTTTTTAATTTTTGGTTTGACTGTCTTTTGCTTTAATGACAGCGTGTGCTTGAGATGGTGTGGGCTCCACAGACTTGCTTCTGATGAGAAAATTAAATCCAACTGAGGTTTGTCTGAACACCTACTTCAATGGAAGGAATAAGAAAAAGAAAAAAATAATCTTTTTGTACTAAGGCCCTAATATTGTCTATGTCACTAATTTACTGAAATGTAAATAGTGACCTAGAAATAGTGCAAGATCTTCAGGTTTATTTTAATCATTTGTTTTAAAGTATTCAGAATTGCATTCTTGTTTACTTGAATGATGAATTATTTGAATTCATTTTGTTTGGGAATTTAATCTCAAGAAGATTTGATCAAGTGTACAAGCTGTGTAGCATAACTCAACACAACGTATTGCAGCGAAATGTATTTGCGTATTTTGGTTTTCTACTGGCTTTGTGATTCTTTGTGATTCAAGCAGTTTGTTCTGAGCATTTTGTCGTGAAGGTTTTTGTGTTAAGGCTGTGTTGAGAGATATAAAGGTTGTAGTGTCGTTTCCGCCTCTGACTCAGCAACGGCAGCGCAGTGTGTGTGTGTCAGAGCACGACGTGAAGGGCTGCTGGCGGGCAGCTTCCTGTGGGGACGGCCTGTTTACCCTGTCCCTCTCTGCCGCTGGCTACACTCCGCTGTTTGTTTTAATCACCACTCTATTTGCCAAAGACCTTTTTTTCCCAAAGAGACGTGAGCATTTTCCTCTGTGACGCAGGCAGGGCACAGCAGGAACAGACAGTGTGCCTTGCAGTATTTCTGAATTTATCTAGTTCAGATGAAAATCTTTATACTGCAGTATCCTTTTAAAGCGCCTGCGACCTTTGGGAATTATCAGGCGTTAATATTGGACACTATATTGTTTTTTGTAACTGTGCCTTTAAGACTGATATTTAAACTGCTCTGATTGGCTCTGTATTGTGCCTCATTAAAAAAGCGGTCTGGGCTGAAACACTCTTTTGAACTTCAGTGTGAATGGGCAAAGTTAAACTGCTTTAGGCTGAAAAGGCGCATATATACGTGAATGGTTTTTGTGACCTCATGAAAACAGTAAATTCAGTACAGTGTGTTTTTCCAGCTTAGTTTCTATATATTGAATATATGGACTGGATAGTGAAATTACAGTGTTTATACTGTGTATCAAACTTTATCAAACTCTTTCCAAATGGTGAGGAAAATTTAGTTTTCCTTGATGTGGGCTCTTTAATCAAAACAAGCAGAGACATTTAGTGTAGAGTACCAGCATACATGAAGCATGCATTATTAAATATAAGGGTTATTTAGAGTAATGCAGTAGTGTTTCATTAAAAAAAACATTTTTGTAAATGAGATGTCTATGTGAAGATCCTCTACATAATGAAAATGTTCTATACCAATTAAAGGGTTAACACTGAGAACGATTTAAAAACCTTTATTTTTCAGAATGTGGGTTCTTTAACTTTACTAATGTGATGCTGTGATACCAAAATACATTTGGGAAATACTGGGACATTGAATTTTATCAGTACCCACACCGGTGAGTGTATTTTGGACACAGGTCATTTTGGATGGCATCCGTCAGTGAAGTGTGTATTCGTCCCTCTGCAGTTGTCTTCCCCGTCTCCCCCGGTCTATTTGTTCTCTGTTTTGTGGTGTCTGCTGCTGGGATTATTGGCTGCAGTGCCATCCTGCCTGGCCTTGTCTTCTGGCTGCGAGTGAGCATCCACATGGCATTGTACCAGACGTCAAAGCGCTTCTCAATGGAAAGCCCTGCTCTCATTCGCCGCCCCTTTTGTTCAGGCCTCAAAGTTTATTTATCTATCAGCTGTTTCCCTGATCTTTTTCACAAACAACTGGGCCAAAAAACGGGAGCGATCCAAAGCCAGCATCTTCCAACTGAGCCCATCTGTTGGTAGCCCTGTTAGATGTTATATATATAATTCCACCCCTATCTTTTGCTTTTTTCTTCTTCTTTTTTCACCCCAGAAAGCTTTTAGCTACATTTTAGCACACAAAAGCTGCAGCTCTTGCCTTTGTAGTCTGAGCTTCTATTTAAGAAGGTAAAGGGGGAAAAATCAATAATGTATTTGGACTCTCAATCTTCCAGGCCAGGGTAGAAGGTGTTTTTGGAGGGGGGGGTGTTTTTTGTCATTCATAAGCTTTGCTGACAAATCCCTGACATCATTTGTGGGTCGTATCGATAACTTCTTCCTCCGCTGTAGAGGACAAATAGAAATCATTTGTCTGGCTGTGCAAGAGGTGAGGCCTGTGGAGACAAAGGCCCTGCTGCCAACCGGCCATGACATTGGCAGTTGACGGTATTAGCACAGTGTTCAAGGTCAAAGGTTACTAGAGCACAGGCAGGTCGTGCTAGGTCTGTCCTCTGCCACTGAACTGAAGAAATCTCCCTTTCTACCAAGATAGAGAGCTGCATGCAGGTGGTGTCTATAATCCCAGTGGCTCTGTAATCCCAGTTATTGCAACTGCACTGAAAAAAAGTGATGCATTGAATTTACTTGATTTAAATGTAAAAACACAATTTCCACATTAATAAAATACATCTCATCAACAGAATTGTTGTCAATTTACTTAACATTTAGCAAGAATTATGTCGATGTAATGTGTTTTGTTTATGCACTAAGTTCAGTGCATCACTTTTGTCATTTAGGACCGAGAGATTTTTACATTTGCAAATGCATTTAATGATAATCATGAGTCCTGAACATGTCACAGAATATGTTTTTCTGTGCTATGTTGTTCACAAATATTGACAATATGTTTTCTTATGTTTTGCTTGAGTATCTATACTTTTTTATTTTGTTTCTGTGCTTTTATCATCATACCTCTGTTATGTATTGTTTGCTTAAAACATTTCTTACCCAGATATTTGTTAGTGTTTTAGATATCAAGAATGTAAATAGGTCATTTGTTTTGTACTATGGACTGATTTTCATCTCTCTAACATATTCCTGTCATGCATGGTCTCGTGACACATGAGACATCAAAACACAGCCTAAAATATGCCCTGGCACAGCTCCTTATTAATGGTTTGAGAAAGCCTCTTTTACAGCTTAGAGAGTGTAAATCTGAGGAGGTAGTTTGTGTGTGTGTACATGTTTCTTGTACCTTATTACAGTTTTGGGGATGGCCTGTGTTAAATCTTACTGTCCATTGTCATTACATAGCGAAAAGAAAATGAGTGTGAGTTCATGCTTTAACATTGTAGACTCTTCTGCAACCACCTTAGTCTCGGCCAGATGTGATCTCATAATGAGAATACACACCTGGGCCAACTTTTGGTGCTGGATTCCTCCCCCTCAGAAACAAGCCCTCAAATTCCTCTATTCCATGTCTTTCTAATATCAAGAATCAGTATAAAAGGCAAACAAGCTAGCTAACGAAATGCTTGCATTAGCTAATGGAACTGTTTTCTCTTGCCAGAGGTAGTGTTTATTTTTGTGAATGTGGTGTTTTCTAAACAAAAGCATATTTAATTGTAGTTACACTTTTACCAAAAAAGGTTCTGTATACAGTACCATGAACACGTCTTTGCCTATCCTGATTTCTCCTGTTTTACTCCATCTGAGTAAACACAAAACAGTTCTTAAATGCATGTTTCATTTGTTGAAGGAAAAAAGTTATCAAACACTAACTGGTTCTGTGTTAAAAAGTAATTGCAGTTGCCCAGTTGCTAAATCATCCAGTTGTTCAGATTTAGTTTAGAATTGGGATCAGTTAAACTAGACACACTCAGGCTTGATTTGTGCCACCTTCGAGTCTAAATATGACTTTAATAGACCCTTCCAGCAGTGTGAAGTAGGCTAAAATGCTTCAACAAACACTGTGCCACAATCAAAATAAATTCTGGAAGAGATGAGAAGAATTTATTGAAATATATGGTAGTCTGGAAAGGGTTACAGATCCTTTTCTAAGGGAGGACAGTGACAACTCATCAGGATGTCACATAGAAACCCTAACCCTGATGAACATCTAAGGAACTGCAGGCCTCGCTTGCCTTAGATAAGGCCAGCATTCCACCATTAGAAAGAGACTGGTCCAAAAATGTGTCCATGGGATGACTTTTTGGAAGATAGGGGTCATGTTACATCTAAGCTAACATAGCATTCCACAATAAGAACATCATACCAACAGTCAACAGGTGGTGGTAGTGTGATGCTGTGGGGATGCATTGCTGCTTCTGGGCAGCCTGAACGATCCAAAGCGTGTAACCACCTCTGAATGGCTCAAAAGAAACAAAATTAAGGTTTTGGAGTATCCTAGTCAAAGTCCAGGTTTGAACCCCATGGAAATACTGTGGCAGATGCTGTGGTAGGGATTCTTGCTCAAAAGCCCTCCAGTGTGGCCAAATTAAAGCAATTCTGCAGAGAAGAATGGTGGAAAATGGAAAACAATTATTTAAAGTTAAAGTTCAATTAAAATTAAAAATATTAAAGATTATTAAAAAATAATTGTTTAAAAACTGTGTTTTTTGTTTCTTCATGTTCTCCTTGTTTTATATCAGGAGGGGGGCAAATACTTTATCTCAACACCATAGTACTAAGTAAAGATTCTGTCGTATAACAATAGTTGAATGCTTTTTTGTGCAATGGATAGCCATCACAGTTTATACAGATTTTTTTTACATGTATAGTAAAAGGCCTAGAAATGACAATACTACTACTAACTACTACTAATAATAATAATAATAATAATACAGGAACAATACTATAAATAATTGATGCAATAGAGAATAAAAGAGTGACCATCATAACCTGCCAACTGTGATGTGTGCCATTGTACTTACACCAGAGAACCATTTTCTCTTTTTTTTCCCCTATGTTTGATGGTTCTGTAAATAGACATTGTTTTAGTAGTGGTCATGTATGTGGTAATACTAATGTTTAATTCAGTTTAGAATAATGTAAGCATGGTTGTCTTAATTTACTGAAATACTCAGCCTTACTTATGTTTGTTGCTTTTGATTGTTACAGCTGTAACTACGGTAATAACTGGACGCAGAATAATCAGAGTGTCAACCATTAACTATCAGGACCTAGACAGATGCTAATTAGATTAGTTATAATGTCTGTGTGCAACACTATTTTAGTCCTGCTGGAGTTGAGCTTGTTGCTGTTTTTAGAGTGGGAGCTAGACAGTGTTAATTGTGACTAGTGTCTGGGGCAAAGGTTTATTTTAAAAATCTCTTTGGAGTAGGGTGTAGATCGGATTAATCAGCTTCATCCATAGTGGACTGTAAAGAAAGGTCATGGCTGCCTGGGCTAACTGAACTGTCCTTGGTAATTCATCTGTTTGTTCACCTCGACCTCCCTGTCTTCTTTCTCTTCTCCCCTGTATAGTTTTCAAGCCCAGATTTGATATTCCTGTGCAGAGATGAGGCAACTCTGCAGCCTTGTTGTTCTCTACAGAACGCCATTAACACTGAAGTAGCTGTCGAAATTCTAAAAGGCCCCAGAAACATTCTTAAAATGTCCCTGTCCCTCTCTGTTTACGAGTTTTGTGTTGGATTCTAAATTCAAGTGCTTACTTTTCTGCTATTGCTCCTTATTTTGGCGGTAGCACCCCATGTTAATGCGGCACAGGGACGTAAGGGGGATATTAAACTTCCTGCAAGCAGCCGTTGAGCCACCACCTGCCAGTCTTGTGTAAAGCTCAAAAACGTACCTGTTGGCAGCTGCTGGTGCCTGCGTGATAACACATACGCTGGCATCTCATTAACTCTGAGCACAGGCAGGGGTGGAGCTGGAGAAATGTCTTCCGCTTCTCTCCAGTTCACAAAGAACACCGTGAAAGCAGGAACAGGGCTGAGACAGAAAAGATCCATCAGCAAATCCCTCAAAATGACAACAAATCTGCCACTTAATTGATGTCATTAAGTGAGGCAGGTCTAATTCCACCTGTTTTGGATTTGCTACTTATTCATAATTTGCCTCTCAGTTACACACACACCCACCCTGTGCTGTTCCTTTTCATCTAGGTATTACATTCTCAAAATCCAATATGTTGCTCACTATTAGAAGAAATGACTCCGTATAGAACTCAAAGGGCATGTGGTGCTTGCTTCATGTATGATGCTCTGAAAAGTTCAATGTTGAATATACTTTTCAGACACCTTTTTGAGGAACCCTGTGGATACTATTGCACAGTTCCAAGCAGCTCTAAATAGTGCAGAACATAGTGACATATACTGTATCTTAACATCTCTTCCAGCACATTCTCTTAACTTTGGTTGTGATGGATAATTTGTTACTATTTAACATGATCATTCAATATGAATAAAAGCAACAGGGCATAGCAACCAGAGATGGCAACTCTATGGATCTCCATGTCTCTAAATCCAAATACATCACTGGGCAAAAGACAGAGATTGTCCTTCATTTATTTAGTTTCTAGCCAAAATGGCTATCAACTACAAATTGTTCAGTTTTCAGAGTCAAAGGGAATAAATAAAAAAAAATAAATTTTGTCCACCCCTTGCCTTCCAGTCTTTTTGGCAGGCTTGCATTCAGGTTATCAGAGAAATCTACAGGGATATTTTTTCACACTTCTGAAGTTTGGTCTTAGAGGTTTGTTGCATTTTCTGCTTCTCACCATCCCAAAAACGTCCAATGATGTTAGGTCTGGACTCTCTCGGGTGGACAGTCCATTGTTCTGAGAACACTAGCAGCTTCTTTGTTTAATTTGCAAATTTTGTTCTTTGTTTGTCTCCTTTTCTCTGTACAGTAAAAGGATGGACATGTAGATTTTTTTCAGATCTTAACAAAAATTTAACTTTATATGGGTTATATCTCTAAAATGTGCCTCCAAGTGTAACGCAGAGGAGTCTTAAATGTGCCCTGTCGTAAGCTAATGTAGTTTATATTGACACCTGCACCTAAGAGAAATAATTTTTACATTTTGTTCTTGGCAAAGAAAATAATCCTAATTACATAAGAGAGCAGTAGAACCTATCTTGCTTTGCTCTTAATCCTCCTGCCCACCTCCCTGTTCCTGTCTGTAGATGGCTGGTGCTCTACATCCTTTTTTAAAAAATATTTTTTGAGATAAAATAATTATTTAATTAATTAAAATAATTTTCCTACAAATTACCCTTTTGGAGCTGAGGATTTGTTATGACATTAGACTGTTATGACAGTACACATCTTTGGGTATGTTAGCTTATATGTTTAAAGAAGTAAACAAGAACACTGAATGTACCATCCTGTGTAAATCCATTCAGAATGTAAATTGATTCATTTGAAATGCCAAAAAATTGTACATGGAACTTCAGCTGCTGTCAGATAGTCACTCTCAGTGAAGGAAAGGTGTTAAAAGTTGCTGAGTGTTGGGAAAGAGGAAAAAGAGGCGGACTATGAAAAGAGCAAGTGGACGGGGTAAGACAGCCTGGCACATGGAGGAAAGTTGTGAGTGGCAAGGACAGATGCAAGGTCAGGGATCTCCTCTCAACGAGGAAAAAAGTGCATGGAGGATACAAGCCTATTTCTCCACACCATTGTTGTGCCTATCCTCCTGTGCATCCAACTTCATTTCCACTTCAATTTTTATCAACCTTCTGCTCGCCTCTCAAGGAGATAGGATACAAGCTCTGACACGAATTAGCCCTCAGATTGACTGATACTGCAGCGCCCAAGGGACACTGGGTAAAAAAGCTCTTGCCTTTTTCCCCCTCTTGTTCCCCCTTTTTTCTTTCTTTCCCTTCTCCTTCTCCTCCTCCGCTTCCACCTCGTCTTGTTTTTCCCTGGTGCCTCCTTGTCAGTCACCTGTCTGGGCGACATCACCCTCCCCTTCAGAGTTGACAGACAGGCGCCGCCGGGTTCTGACGGAGTAATTTGCTCTGAATTTACAAAAACGCTCGGCATCAAAGATGGCAGCTGGGTTGTGTGGAAGTGATTGCATTAAGAGCGCAGTTGAGAGGTCTATTTCCACTCATCAGCGCTGCTGACAGACACACTACGGGTATTTTTCCTCAAGTTTTGGAGACTCGTCTTCAGGGGACACATAGAGGCACCTCTGCAGTCGGGCTTTGGCCTTGGTCTTGGCCCCTGAGCGGAGTGGAGATACACAAGCTCCACTCTAAACACATTGCAATGAAAAGCTCTGCGGGCCTTGCCTTTTCTTTCCATTTCTTCACCCACATGGATGTCCTTGTGGAGTCTGATATCACTTAACTTTCATCTCCTCTCACCAGAAGTTTACATTGACCTGTTGTAAATTTTCTTTACCACATATCTGCTCTCTTGGTGATACAGATCCATGTCATGAGCTACATTTCATTTGAAAGTGCTGTTCTGAGATCAGATGCATCTCCTTGCTTTGAGATACTAGCTTGTGCAGTATAGCTCTGATGATTTTTGTGGCATCACTTTGCTTTGAGATACTAGCTTGCGCAGTATAGCTCTGATGGTTCTTTTTGCATCTTCTTGCTTTGAGATGGCAGCAGCTTGTGTGGTAACACTGATTAGTATCAGGGAAAGGCTGGAGGTATGTGAGAGCCCTCTGGGCTCAGATAGAGCACAGCAGAGTGCTGATCCAGCCCAGAAGCTTCAGGGGAAAGTGAGGGGTCCGCAATCGGGTATTGATGGAGGACTGAGGGCTCATCTTTCGTTGTCCCGCGTCGGGGCGATTCTTCACCGATATTATTGATTCTCAGCAGAGACCTCATCTATTATAGGCTGACTATGGCCAGATGAACCTAGCTTTATTGCTGAGCAGAGGCATTCCTCTCTCGTAATGCTATACCACCGCACAGGTCAATTTTAGGACCTCTGCATTTTTAACAGCCATTCAGAGTCTGGCTCAGCACCATTATGTAATACAGATTCCTCTGGTTGTTTTAAATAAGTGTTTGACGATTCTCTTGGGAGCCCTTATTTGGTTCTATATTGATTACTATGATCAAGAACCAGGTTTTATTTATTTATTTTTTTGTTACCAGAAAGGTGTTGAAGAAAACCATTTCAGAGAGCAACTGATTATACGGACTTTAAAGAAGTGCTCCACAATTATTTAAGCATTCTCCAATGTGTTATTGTAAGGGAACTGTTTTAGTTTCAGTTGAACCATGTTGGGCCAGACAGTAGGAGTGTAATGTGTGTGTTTAAATAGAAATGTATTAAATAGCAATACACTTACATGCAATCCTGTATGTCCATTTATGTGCAGATTGCTGAATGGCATGAATTCAAGAGAGATCTGACCACAGTGTAAAGGACATGAGAACATGTTGGAGCATGATACTAGTCCCATATATATGAGTGTATTATTTTGGATTACAGCACCTTACATGTACCTGTCTGCTATTAATGGCTTTTAAAAATACACTTTAGACCAAAATCTTATCTCAAAACTATCATAAAACAATGTCTCAGGCAGCCAGCAATATGTTCATAAAAATTTCATGTAATGACTTTCTGTGATTTAGCTTTTAGAGGCATTAAATGCTTCAGATGTCTATCACAATCACTGTGAACAGTAATGTCTCGGTATGTGGAGTGGTATGCAGTCTGTATCAAACCCCTCTGAAAGACTTTATATTCATCTTAATGATTTAATCATGCTGAAATTTCTCTCTTACATGTTTAATATTGGTTAGTGTTTAACATACAATCAAAATATACTGTTTCAAATTCTAATACTAATAAATACTTCTAACATCATCTTTCCACTTTGCAAGTTTCTGTAAAGAGCCTGAAAAGACCAACTGGCTATAAAGGATTTAAACTGTAGCTCAGAGGTAGAAATACATGTCTAGCCCAAGCAACTCCATCAGAAACCGTTTAAGAAGCCCTTTCCTTTTTAAAATGATGTTCTCGATCAGTCTTTTTCAAACCAATATTTGAATTGGTAATGTGTCTTGAATCTGACTACAGCATATTGTTGGTAGGCACTATGTCTAGATTTGGCTTAGTCCTGTCAGTGTGTTGCGTTGAGTTGAATGGCTCAGGCTGTGGTTGGCTGGTGTTTGTAAAGGTGCAGATGTGGAGAAATCCTCTCCTTGACTCCAGACCCTGGCTCTCCCTGACCCCCCCTCTTAAGGGTCTGCCCAACCAGCGCACACAGTCAGGTGTATTTCCCCAGGGACGCTGTCAGAATCCATCCTGTACACGCAGCCATTTTCCACTTCACATCCCAAGAGTCACCCCCATCCCCCCCATCCCCCCACCCCCCCGACCCCCCAACACACACACCCTCCCCCTCCTTCTATTGGTTTGGATTTTGAATGGCTGAAATAGGAGCGTGCCACTCCAGGCTGAATAAGAAGCCAGACTGCAGCAGGGCTACATGGCATGGGACGCGGGTGGATTTGGCCTTTGCGAGGTTAATTTTCTCCTTTTTTTCCTTTTGCTCTTGCTGGGCATAGGGAAAGAATGACTCCAGCTTAACGATAAAATAATGAATGTCATTTTTGAGGCAGAAGTGGAGGTGGGGGTTTTGGGGAAGGGGGGAGGTGGGGGGGGTGCGAGTGTATTACTGTGCAGCTGAATGTGCCCCGTGCCAAGGAGTAAATTTGAGTGAAGCCGTGCGATGTGACATCATTTACTCAGAAATCCCTAATTTGTCAGCATTAATATTTCAGCCGCAGCGTTGCCTGTCACTGAGTGCCAGAGATGACTGATCAATCTATAAAACGGCCCAGGCTAATTTATTGAATATTTATGTGCAATGTCATGTGCGGGGCGCGAGTGGAATTTATTTCACTCACTTGCCTCTCTGGTTGAGAACTTTTCTAACTAACGGACTGTAGGGAAGGAGAGAGATGCATAATGATAATGGGGCATGCTGCAGCTGGGGAAGGGGCCGGTTTGCCTCCTCAGTATGTAGCGCGCATTGGCAAACCGCTCGCACACGTAGTCACACGTCTCCTGCACTGTCACCATTCTGGTCAATGAATTACAGTGATGTGCCAGAGTGCGATTCGGCTGCGATGATTCACAGTCTTGTATGGGGTGTTCCAAGCGGGTGCAGTCCATTATAGTCCTCCACTTCTCCATAATTTCACTTTCATTGTCTGCGCTGTGCAGTGCTTCTGAGCGGCGTCCTCTTAGAGGATAATGTGTCTGTGTTGGTACATTGTGCTTTGTTATTTACAGCTGCATCTTGAGAAATGTGTTTGTTTGCAGGTTTAGCATGCAGTGGTCTGAATTACAGAGTGACACTTCAGCTCAGACAGCATAATTTCTGACAGCATTTCAGGGCAAACTGCTTGGACAGCAGAGCAGGACCGAGTGGGAACCACTGCGCCGTTTGTCCTTCAAGCTCACCCATGAAGATCATTATGAGGGTAAATTAACGGCTGTGGCGTTTTGTGGACCCGTGCGAAGGTTGTGGCCGAGGCTGTTTTTACGTGAATGGTTCAGAGCACTGGTTTCTTGGGTTCTGTCTGTTCTGCCTGGAAATCGGTGACACTTTTCAGTGGCCAAGCCTATGTCTGCTCGTCTAGAAGCTTTACAGTACAGTGAACAAATCTATTCCTACTCCACACCTTGTATTAGCCCCTCCAATACCCTCATTATACCGTCACTAATTACAAATTCTCAAGTCAGTGCCAAGCATTAAAATAAGACAGTGCAGCGAGCATATGGCATAATATCCTATTAATGAACACTCTAAATTCAAACTCAGGTCAGCTGCTCGTTTCGTGTACGTGTCACCGATCCAAAGGGGGGAGAAAAAAGTGACCTTCTTTTAAAATGCACAGACTGATTTGAAGAGATGGGAGCCTGAGGCAAGCTCATTGTTTTACTTGTTTAATTTTTTCCAGCAATTATTGATATAATATTGTGAGGGTTGAGTGGGGGATGTTTTTTTTTCCTTTTTTGCTTTAAAGGTACCAGAGGTGGAGATCACTTCCCTATTTGCATGTTGACTGGTTCAGTCTCTTCAATCTTTCTATTTGTGCTCTTCTATCTTTCTCTCTCTCCAGGGGAAAGCCAGGCTATTTGCATTCGCTGTCACAACAGCATGAGAAACAAGTTCCTCGCCATTCCACTCTTCTCCTCACATGCAGCGTTTTAATGTGGACTGCCAAACACAAGCGAGATGGATTTTAGCTTCCTCTTTTAAAAGGAAAGGGTTGCAAATAGACACATTTTAGTGTGCTTTTGTCTCGGCTTGATAGATGTGCCCGTCGGCTGTTGGTTGGGATCACGTTTTCTGAGCTAATCTGCAGAAATGACCCTGTCTGCTGTGATGGCTGAGAGGATGATCGCTCTTCTTCTTTAACAAAAGCCCTGATGCATCTCTGCTAACCTTAGGTCTAGTACAGTATCATTCTCGTTAGACAGTGCACCTTTCTCACTGCCATTAACCCATACATGAAATGGGACATGGCACTATAACCCAGGTTCACACACACAAGCTCAGACAGATGTGTTAGCCCACTCAGCATATCAGTGAGCTTCAGCCATGGTGAAGGTGATTTATATTGACAGGGATCCATTTCAGCCAGGCTATGCCCTGGCCCCACCTCTGTGAGGCTGTCCCGAGAGGCTTACTCTCCTGGGATGGGCTGTGATTGCGCCAACTCCAGGCTGAAGCTCAGTCCTGTCAGAGCAGCTTGGAGAATGGTTTGTTTTAAAAGGCTTAATCCTCTAGAACAGCTGTCCAAGATCAGAATCCAGAGCAGTGGTGCAGAGACCAGAGATGACTGCAGGTGCAGAGATCAGGCTCAGTTTAGCTTTTGCAAACATATAAGCCCTTCTAGTAGTAGTGCTTTTATTAGTGGATTGTGGCCAGAGACTGATTTCACACACTTAATTACAGGGATACATTGATCATAAAAATCAGCCAAGCCCTCAAATACAGGTCTAAAAGGGAAGAAAGAATGCAGTCAAAAAAAATTATATACAAACATCAGTTCCAAAAATGTTGGGACATTATGGGAAATGCAAGTAAAAACAGAATACAGTGATTTGTAAATCTATGTTGAACTGTATTTAACCTAATCAGCTTCATTGTTTTCTGCAGAATTTAATAATAATTTACAATAATCTATATACAAATCTTAATTCCAGAAAAAGTTGGTATAGGGGCAGTTTAAGATGAGGAATGTTGTGAAATGTTAAAAATGTCTTAAACAGGCACTGCAGTGATGCCTGAGTATAAAAGGAATGTCCAGGACAGGCCTAATCCTTTATGAGTAAGGATTGGTCGCCATTTTGCCGAAAAATGTGGCAGCAAATAATCCAGTGTTTTAAGAACAATGGGTCTTTCACCAGTCGTTCTTAAGAAGTAATTTTTTCTTAAAACCCACTTACACAGTTTTTACGAAGATTTAATCCATTGTTTTTTCGGTTTGGGATTTGTTCTTAGATAAGAACAGAATCTATGCGCACTCAAGCACAAAGTTGCGAACAATTAAGTGGTTTAAGAATATGTCAAATCTGACACTTTTTTCTTAGTATGTTTCACAAGTACAAATTTAAGAAAAAACTTAGGAAGATATTGGTGAATAAGGGCGAATGTTCCTCAACAAGCGGTTTCAAAGATTTTAGGTGGTTCACCATCTATGGTGCACAATATCATCAGAACATTTAGGGAATCCAGAGAAATCTCTGCATGTAAAGGGAAAAGCCTAAAACCGCAACTGAATGCCCATGACCTTCGACCCCTAAGATGGCACTGCTTTAAAAGCTGACATGCTTCTGTGATGGATATCACCACATGGGCTCAGGAATACTTTGAGTAACCGTTGTCAACAAACACTGTTCCTCATTGCATCCTCAAATGCAAACTAAGGCTGCACTATGTACAGTGGAAGCCATATGTAAACATCACAAATGCTGCTGACTTTTCATCTGACGTTGACAGTGGAAATGTTAATTGTGGTCTTACAAGTCAAACTTTCAAACTTTGTAGAAGCAACTCAAAGTGCCTGTTCCAAAAGGCACTAAAAGTCTGGTGGTCCTCTTCAATGTCCTCACTTGGGCAAAATCAACAAGAGAGCAAGAGACCTTAGGGGTGCTAGGTTTAAAAGTATGTATTTGGGGCAGATTAGAAGATGATATGTTACCAGTTGTACTCCCTTTTTTCTTTAAAGAGCTACTACTTTCTCATCTACAGTGGCTCATTATAGATGCAGACAAGCATAATGTCGCTCATTGTTGAGGTAAATTAATACACAAATGCATTTTTCACACCTGAATATCTTCTTGTCCATTGTGTTGGTCAGGCAGCTATAAACAAGCCCCATGAACCTTGATTGGCCCTAGCCTGTATCTCAAGAATTTTTGGTAAGAGGCTGCTACTGAGTTCGCATCAATGTGGCCCTTGCCAAAGGCCCCCCCAAGGGTGCATAGAGGGTGCTCATAAATGCCCCTTTGAATTCCAAAATGTGAAATTCACACCCTATGACCTGACGATCCTTATGACCACATACAAATGAAGACTGCACATGGGAAAAAGTGAAAGAACCATTTAAACCCTTTAATGGCAGTTTGTGTGGTTAAATACCTCTTCTCCATGATGGACAACCTGTTGTAAATTGTCCTTTAAAGAACCTTTAAAGATATCAGCAGTACCAGATAAGGTTCTGCTATTATCAAAGAAGTTTTTGGCACTTTATAGAACCCCTTTTGCTAAGTGTGTGCTGCAAATCTTATGCAAAGATAATGCTAGCAACACAACCCTGTGATCCATGTTTATTGATAAGGCATGTGAGCTAGAGAATAGGAGGATTGTGCGTGCTGCACTGAATCTGTATGAAAGGATGGGATAAAGGGACAGAAACTGAGCTGGGACAAAACCTGAAGGAAAACAAGTCTGAATGGGAAGAATGCGCTTGGAATGGAAGGAATGTTACTTGTAAACATGTTTTAATTTATCGGGTTTATGTGTTTTTGTGGTTCAAGGACAGCATCCAAACCAGAAGTGTATACATAAAAGAAACTGCGTGCACCAGAGAAGTGTTCAGGGTGCAAGAGACTGGCCATGCACATGAGCCGAGAAACTTACAAGAGTAGTGGTTCTAGTAAAGAACAGCTTGATAAAAAAAGGTCGTTCATATCCTGAGGTAAGCTAAATTTATTGTGTTGAGGACTAATAAAAAAAACGACCTCAATAAAAAAAACAGCACTGCCTATGCAGTATGCAAATGATTCCATAAAGGACGGGGGGCCAAAGTGAGAGGAGGCCACATGGCGCGTGGCGGCCTGGCCCATCACTCTTCATGCCAGGGCCTTTATGCTCCTGCCCTGCTGATAAGAGCCGGGACAGGGCACCTGTGGAGGGTCACCTCTGCTGAAGGTGAGGCCAGTTATATTCCGTGCTGCCCCCTGCTGTGGTCACGCACAAGATCTGCAATAACACAGTGACCTGCACCAGAGGCTCAGTCATATGCCCCTGCTCAACCCCCCACCCCCTTGACTCAATAAATAAATAAGTAAATAAATAAATACATGGTATCAGAAAACTACAGAACTTTAATATTGCCTTTGGTTTCACTAAATATTGTTATTGTACCAAAACACACAACTCTCTCCCACAAAAAAGAACTACTAAATAAAAAAACAAGGTATCAGAATACACTTTTTACATTTTTCACATTTCTCAATTAACACATTAAGAAAATTAACAACAAAAATGAACAGCACATTAAACAAATTGTGACTGTAGGCTCTATTTAGTGACAAAGGCTAGTGTGTGTGTGTGTGTGTGTGTTGGTTAAGTAGTTGTATTGCGGTAAGTAAAGTGCTGCTTTCAGAGTTTATGTTACACTTTCTTGGAATCACCTACAAACTTTGAAGTGCTACTGTTTTTCTGTACTACATCCACTTTGTTCTACACGGTATGCATAAACATATACATTAACTAACTACATGGTCCAACCCATTTCTTCAGAAAGATCTATGCTTTCAACTGTAGTTGTCTTGTAAAAAAGTAAATACGAAATGAATACATAAATAAATTCAATTTGAAACTTGATGACTCAGAGGGGCCAGTCCTATTAGTGATATGTTTTTCAAAGTGGACTGTGGCCAGAGCTGTTAGAAATGTAGATATGAGGAAAGTGCTGTCAAATTATGTTTTGTTGATTTTCTAAGCTAAAATAAGTTAACACATCCTCTACAAAGAACACACTTCTGCACAATTACTATTTGTTGAATTTGATTGAGTGGAAAAAAATTAAGAAAACATAAATTTTGACTTGTGCCAAAGCTATGGCACATTTCATAATTTTCCAGTATGTTAATATCAACAAATAAATAGAAATTTTGCACTTAAATTAGCAGAAAATGACTTACGACTTATTGAAGTGTGTTCCCTGTAGAGGATGTGTCAACTTATTTTCATTTAGAAAAGTAGCAGCACATGTAATTTGACCGGAGATGTTCAAACTTGTGTGGGCCTGTCAGAAATAAGAAGTAGCAGGAGAACGAAGGTTGTTTGAAATTGAAAGGAGAAAAGGAGAGCGTGGAGGCAGAGGAACACATTCAGGAGGACTGTGTTGCATTGCTTGGCAAGACCCTGGCATGCTCACTTGGCACATGGGTCTGCCAAGTTGTAGGATTTACCTCGAAGCCTGAGGGTTTTGACATGAAAAGACTCTATCGGCTAGAGGGCCCTGCGGAAAGCTTGGGGGGGCGGGCGGGGGGGGGGCTTGCTCTGTTGTGGCGATGGAGAAGAGAAAACGCAGGATGAATAGGGGAAAATAAGAGAGGAAGACTGAGGGAGTGAAATATGCAAGCAGTCCAGAAACCATAGCCAAGTTGCCAAAACAGAGAGAGGAGAGAATGGGTGGCATGAGAACAATGATGTAAAACCATAGAGTGGAACAGCTGCCTCTGGCACACTCAGTAGCATGGTTATAGTCACATAGAAAGACACTAAGTACACACACACACACACACAAACATTCTCTTGTGTACACATAGAAAGCTTGAATTAAAGCAATAAACTTTGTACTTTAGTAAATGTTCATCATTGTTTTCACCAATAATGATAAATTCTCTCAGTTGCCATGTAGGTTCCTCAATAATTCCCCATGAAACATTGCTGTGTCTGTGTATAACTGTGTGTGTGTGTGTGGTGTGTTTGTGGCAGTATGTGTAGATGATTCTGCTCTCTTCATCAGCCCAGGGCTGCAGGTGTGTGTGTGTGTGTGTGTGTGTGTGAGTGTGCTTGGAAGAAGAGCGCTCGTCTGCCGGACCGGCAGCACATGGTCAAGTGGTCAACAAAATGAAAATGGAAAATTGCTGCCACTTGTTCTTGCCATTGAAATATGTGTGCGTGTGAGAGGGATGGCCAGGTCACAGTAGATGGCCCAGTTCTTTCTGTTATTGATATTCTGGTAAATGCTTCAAGAAAATTGTCCACCTCCCCCAACCAAAAAAGCTAAATAAACAGCTAAGCTGATCTGGTTTGTGTGAGTACAAAAACATCTAAATCTGGGTGAATTTGCTGGGTAAAAAACGAAAAACATAAAATGTGTGCATTAGGGTAGTCAGTTATGATCATAAACATTTCTTCCAAACTAGAACAATCATTTCATTATCATTTACACAAGCAGGGAATTTCACAGTTATGCTTTTATCTGCACTGTCAACCCAAGTTAGTTAGCAAACCTCAAAATAATAAAGCAGTCAGTTGCCTTAATATTTTTAACTACATTAAAAAAATTAATAAATTAAAATAAAAAAATAACAGAAGTGTGTAGAACTTCAAAAGTTTAGGGCTAGTTGCACATAGAACTTAGTAACACATAAAACTTAAATCTTGATGAGTTGACATTTTTTTATTGATGCAACTGAATAAAATATGTATTTCTATCACTCAGAGTGATCAAGTCGATGTAATCAAACTCTTAAAAGTAACAACAACTAAAATATTTAGTGTTAGCTGGTTTCTTTACATGGAATAATTCAAAAGATACATGTATTGACACCCAACAGCTTTAACTGCAATAATATCTCTGTAAAAAGTAGAACAGGGAAGTTGTTTTGAGGTTTTTGATATTTAAATTGATTTTAAATATTTCATTTTTCATTGTTTTATTTAATGTTTATTTAGGACAAATGATTTTTTACAGTATGCTGTACTTTGCTGCAAACTCATGGCTGATCATACACTCTTAAAAAAGATGATTCTTCAAGGGTTCTTTAGTAAAGACATTGGTTTAGTGTAGAACCATTAACACTCAAAGAGTCTGCTATTATTACAATGTCAAGCTTGTAACAATAGAAGAACCTTTTTTAGTGTTATATAAAACTATTTCCATAAAGGTTCTGTATAGAACCATATTCTCCATCAATCTGAAGAACCATTTCACAACATAAAGATCCCTTTAAGCATGCACAGGGTTCTTTGAGTGGTTATGGTTTTGTGTAGAACCATTGTCTTTACTAAAGAACCCCTGAATCAGAAGCTGGTCACAACCACTTCATAATAGGGATACAAACCAACCTGGTAGTTTTTCAGTTTTTCAGCACTTATTTGATTAGTTTACTATAACTGTTTAATAAAGTTTCCTTCACTCAATACAGTGTGGTTAAACAAATGTTTGCATTTCAATTAAATAAACTTATTTTTATTCCAGATATCTGTCATAAATATATTTCACTGTTTTTTTCAAACATAGTTGTTAAAAGTAATAATTTCCTAAGAACATATTGATACAGGAATGAATAATAAAATATATATCTTGTGACATAGTCATAATCATTTTCATAGAAACAAACAATTTAAGTAGGAATAGCTGTTAGGAATACAGATATTAGATTTTTAACATATGCTCTGTTTAGCTGAAAATGTGTAAACCCGTGGAATGAGTGTTGGCTTTACATATGCAAAATCAGATATGTCTTGGTGTGGGTTTAATACAAATGCAGCTCCAGTATAGCAATGCAGAGGTAATAGTGTGTGCAGCGCATAGCGTGCCCATTTAACCCCCCATATGTTTAATCACCACCATTTTCCACTTCATTTCCATATGCCCTCAGCCACAGTCACTCTCACAGCCCGCGATGATAAACACACTGAGTGTTTGCTTACAGATGTACTCAAATTAGAATATTCAGAAATTCTCTTCGGTTCAGATGCAGATATTACAGCTCGTGTTGGTGGAATTTGTGCTTGTACGTGCGCTTTCTGCAAATAAAAATATTTATTCTGAAGTGATTGATTCTGCTTCAAATTAGTTTTCAAGATATTAGGAGATTATTTGTAGTTTATTATCTTTCAGAATTTTGAACATGAGAAAATATTTAGATTCTTTTGTTTCTGTGGTTCATTTGAAACATGTTCAGTGATTTCTGATCTAGTCAGTGTCTGATTCTCTATTTCATGTAGCACCTATCTTTGTAACCCCTACTCTTAATAGTAAGTATAGTAGTGAAAAAAATAATAATTCTTACTTTTTATTATACTTACATTCTCAAAAATTAAGATTCCTGAATAGTTCTTGGCTTGGATGTACAGTACTGTGCAAAAGTAAAACTTCCAGTCAAAACGAGTCATGAGATTTGCTTTACGTTTTTCAGAGAAATCTTTAGGGATATTTATCCGCACTTCCAATATTCAGCCTTAGAGGTTGCATTATCAGTTTCTCTTTAGCAAAGTTAATCCCAGGCCCATTCAGTAATGTTGAGATCTAGGCTCTGGGTTAGCCAGTTCATTGTTCTCCTCAGTTTTGGAAACTCCTGTTGTTTCACTTATTTAACTTAGACTTTCCACTTCCTTAAGTGGGTGGATTATCTTATTTCTAATCTCTCAGAAATATTTCCTGAAAAACTAACAACATTACTCAATGCCCTTTTGTGTAGTCTCTGATTTGTGCTCAGTACTTTTGCAAGAACCCTTTTTGGGACATTTATTGAATGTAGAGACTGCAGTGTTTGTTGGTTGCAGATCCTGCTTAAACATGGAGCAGATTACTGTATGTTTGCTGGTATCAGAAGTGATGAGCAGTAGTTGTGAGGCAGTGGGGTCTGGACTGAGGGGGGGCAGCGTGGGCTTAAGGCAGAGGCATATGGAGAGCCAGGGCTACGGTCAGCATTTTGCTGCAGAAGCGGAAGGTACATCCCTCCATGGGGTGGAGATTCAGGGAGCCCTCTGTGCTGTTCATGCTGAGAAACACAGCCCTATTACTCTAACCCTGACCAAACAACTGTGCGTTCTACACACCCAACACACTGCACTCCATCAGTATCAACCGTATTTTATGACTACAGAAAGCAAAGAGATGACACACCATCATATGGAATGCAAATATAAATATTCAGTCAAATGTATGTACGAGTGCAGTACATTAAATGAAAGCTTAATAACAAAGAAATAACAGTGTTTACAAGTGAAATCCTGTCCCACCAAAACATTCAACATGGGGGTTACTTTAATCTGGCTAAGAGAATAGAGTTTGTGAAACAAAGCATTTTGTGCCAGATCTTCTCACATACGTACATCTGGTCTGGTACGTGTGGTTGAGTTTAAACAGTGCTGTTCTGATGGTAAACATTTTTTCAACACATGTTCGAGGCACATACCTCTGTCTAATCGCTGGGTCTGCTGCCATTATCAACAATCTAATGTAAATTTACACTTAGTCCAGGAAAGGCAGAATAAACTCAACGCCAAACTGGCTGCGTTGCTCCAACTTTAGTAAATAGAGTAGAATATCTAAACAGTCACATATGTAATATCTGCACCCACTTTTTGTGTGATTCTCATGTTTTGCTCCTCCCATCCTCCCATGCATTTGCATACGCATGAGAAAGAGAAGTGCATTTTACATTTTACCATGCACACGGCCCATGAACAGCACAGGCTTATGCACCAGTTTAGTACATAACACACATACAGAATGCATCGGATTTGCACCAGAAACTGGCGCAAAAGACTTAGCACAGCAGGCCAACTGCGTCTTGTTTCTCATCCGAACACATTTGCAAGTGTTCACAAACATTTTTTTTCATTTCTTAATAGCACATTATAATAATATGATATTGCATTTGGATACTTGTGAGTAAATTCAGACATAAGAAGGGAAATCATCTAAATAAATAAATCTACACAAAGACTGCCATTTCATCCACATCACCATAACCACACTGACAGAATTGCTTTTTCAGTGATCACCTTTGGTCAGTATTACCTCTCTTAGACCGTTTCTGTTTTCCATCAAGCCCTGTCTGTCTTAAAGGACCTGCCATAAATAAGGAATTAAAAATGTATGCCATGCAAAATGAATGCCATTGATCTCCCAGTAAGGAGCCCATATTTGCCCGGTTGCTTGATTGTCACAGTTAGTGTGAATTATGTGGAACATGTGTTGAATTTACAAGATAAAGGGCTGTAGCCCGATAGCTCCAGATGCCATTTGATGTGACTGCAATGGCTTCTTTGACAGACAGGGCAAGCGTCTCTGCACCCCCTTCCCTCCCTGTCTTGTTTTTGTTATGAGAGATTGTGTGCTAAATGGAGTGTGTGCTCCGTGCACTCTGTAAATTTGGTATCATAATGAGCGCCGTTCTTTTGTCTTAGACGGCAGAACGCGGAGAGGCAGCAGTGAGCTGTGCGCATGCCACGGCTGCATGTCTGAGCCGTGGGGCACTCTGGCCTTTTTGTGTACACACACACACACACACAGTGCTCGGGTCGCTGTTTAGGCAATATTGATGAACGTAGAAGGAAGAGAGTCTCTAAATGAGGCTTAGCAATGAGGTAGAAAATGAGTAATGGTTCTTTAGAGAGGAGAGAGAGAGCCATATGTGTGAACTGTAGCTCCACCATTGGTGTGCAGCAGCAGCATCTCAGTGCAAGAGAAGAAAAGAAACCTGTTTATATCTGCACATTTATATCTTTATATCCTATTTTAAAAATAATGGATATTTAGGAGCGATGGGGTAGAAGAACCTTTTAACAGATGGTTCTTAATAGAATCAGTTTGTAAATAAGATGTATGAGTGTGAAGAACCTTTATAAAAAGTTAAAAAATCTCCACATAATGTAAAGACTATATTCCATCTAAAGGGTTTCCCTAAAACTGTACATTCAAGCCAAATAACATTTAGGAACCTTTTTTGAGTAGTACAACCTCTCTTTTGCCATCATTCCCTGCTAATGATGTACGCTTTGTATATGCTTGTAAATGCTCCTGTGGTTCTTGAATGATGGGAGTGTTTATAGCACGTAGCTCCTTTGTCTGAGCTGAAGGTGGAATCATACATTTGTGTTTAGAATGTTCCCACACCCTCTTTATCTCCCCCCTCCCTTTCACTCCTCCTCCCTACCATTATTAGTGACTCAATCCTCCTGTGGGGAAACAAACTTTATAAAATTCTCCATAATCTACCAAGCGGAACCTATTTTCCTCTCGGTGCAATTAACTGCACCAACATTTACAATAATATGATTACAGCCACTTTGGCAAAGTCGGAGTGGGGGTGAAAGAATATTAGGTATCAGCGAGGGGTTGATCGTAATGGTCGTTTTTTCGGGAGACTTGCATTTTCTTTGAGCAAATAGAGGGCCCTTAAATTCTCCTTAGGCAGTAAAAACCAATGCAGTGGAACCATGATAACAAACACGAGCAACCACTTCCCTTCTCTCCCGAGCTTTTTCACTTTCGATCCCGGTTCTTCCCACTTCCTACCTCCCTCGATTAATTAAGCCTTTCACGGGCATGTAATTAGGAACATTAGCAAGTCATAAAATTGCCACCAGTCTCTAAATTATGTGCAGGCCCACAGCAATTTGTTTGTAAATCCTTTCTTGAAGACATTGACACTGTAGGGTCCAAAACATCTATAAAGGTGCCCACTGTGCTCTGTCTCTGGTCCCAATGAAGCACTATCTTCAGTTTAGGCTTTGGGTAATTCAAATAGAGCTCGATTCCCATTCCTAAAAGGCATGGAGTAAGACTGCCTCAATATGGAACAGTGATAAATGAAACTTGTTTGTCTAGACAGGCATGCTTTTTTTCACTCATGAGACAGGTTAAAGAAAGAAGCTCAGCTGAGTTTCAAGCCATAACATTTATATGTAAGTAATCACCTCATGTTAGCCATGGAGAAAAGGATAAATTCCATCTTGGGGGCCAGGATGTCATTTCTGTCTGAGCAGTTACCGCTCCAATTTTGTCTTTTTGGTAAACAGCCCTTTCCAGCGTGGGTTGGCAATGGAGGAGTGAGAAGTATTGCCTTTATTGTGCTTCTCTCCTGAAGAGGATCACAAAGAGGAGAAAGTGACAAATCCCGTCTTCATTCTTCATCTGATGATGCACGCTTCCCCTATGCAAGCAATGGGATGCATTAAAAAAAAAGATGAATGGTATTGAGTTTGTTTGTGCTGCACATGCCATCAAAAGGTTAAAGGCATCAGGAGTGTAAAGTGTGAGGGTGATTGTAACACAAGGACCTAATCATAGGTTCTATCAGCTGAGGCATCCCTGACCCTGTAATAACCATATTCCATTGTTTCTGTTTACTGCCCAGTAGAGGGGAGAGAAAAAAACAAAGGCTGGCAATATTGATTCCTGGCCCTCATATTGAAACCAGATATTGATTTTCTTTCTTTTTTTTTAAATAGGAAAAAGTGCATTGTTCAAGTGAAGGAGATTTCTTTTGGGATTTGCTGAGAGAGGAGCTGAAATGAGTATCCTTTGGAACATAGTCTCTTGCGGATTTGGTACAGGGGCTGATAATTGAATTCAGTGATTGGGCTCTTGCATGTGGTGGGTTGGCCAGAGAAATGGTCATGTTGGCATTTCTGACTTTTCCTTGGGTTTCTTACCTGTTCCTTTTTTATCTCTTCCTTCTTGAATCGGATGTGATTCCACAGTGGTATGGTATTAGCCAACAATGTTTCTGAATGATGAGGCAAAAGATATGACTTTGCGATGGCTATGACACCACAGTATGTGTCACCTGATGGCGGCAATGGCGGCCTGCCGTCACTGTCTCCTGATTAGTCCCCTGACATCCAGCGGCAGGACTGGCGTCTATTTCACATTCAGGGGGCGTACTCTTGTCTCCCACTCAATTTGCAATTAAGACAAAATTTAGACCACTGAAGCCTGAAGGCAGGTGGGTGTCCTCAGAGCAGGTTGCTTAGCAACTGCGGCAGCGGCGCCAGAGCCTATGAGCACCTGTGCGGCAGGGGGCAGTGCGGGGAAGAAGTGCAGGATGGGCTAAAGCCACGGTCACGGCTGCATCTGAAAGCCTGAGATAGAGCAGTCTCGGTCAGGACACATGGGGGAAGGAGCCTTATCTGAGCCAGACATGTTAGGCTAGTGCAGAGAGGCAGGCAGCCTAAAGCCTGGAGCACACCCCCCTCCCCCACCCCACCTGTCCTCAATGCAGTTTAGGTCAGGGTCAAAGGGGGCTGTCGCCAGGCCCTGCTCCCTCAGCAAGCACTGGCTGCCACTGTTATCCCCCAAATCTCCTGGGAGCTGTATCAGTGTCAGCATGCAGTGTGCAGGGAGCAGGACAGGGGGCACTGATGCTATCACTCCCTGTGATTCAGAGTGTGGTTCCCTGTGGGACAGCCTGGTTTGGAGCTGATCGCACAATCCTAAGCCTCAGAGGAAGAGGTGGAAGGTGATTTGCAGACATTGACCCCCACAGCACTGGGGCTTTTCAGCCAGTGGGCGTGATACCTCCAGGTTATATTGCCGTTCTCTTTGTGTTGTGCCACTGCACTTGCTGATTTGGTATTCACTCTCAAATCCATAGACATTATCTATTAATATGGTAGTTGTTTTTGAAGCTCGGTGGGATGCTCTTGCAGTTGTCAGTGGAGGTAAGTGCCATGGTCATCTCTTCATTGCAGCCTCTGACAAGAAGCTTGACTTCAGGCCCTGGCTTTCATTTCCTTTCTGTCCCTCAGCTCCGTTCCACTACCTGCACCCATTTCCTGTGGAGCCCAGGAGGGACACCGGGACTCAGAAAGAAAGGTGTGGGAGCTTGTGTGCAGTAAAATTTTGCAGAGATTATAGTTGTATAGCATATAGAAGCACTTAAACTACAAGTTTGACTGCCATTATGCTTACATTATAGTTACAGTGTTTGAGGAACTGACATGTCATGTTGTTGTGTAATGAGCTCTAACTGATACTATTTAAATACCCCCAATAGGTATTGATCTTCATATTTAGTCATATTCTTTTTTGTGTCTCTGGAGACTGCTTTGTGTCGTGAACTCTCAAAAATGGCCCTATTGATGATAGTTTGCAAGCTGTTGAAACACAAGCTTCCATTGCCCAACACACATCAACCAATGTATTTGCATGTGCTCAGATGCTGGGAACAGCAAATTGACTGAGCAAATAGGCATATTACCACACAGTAGGGGGAGTCATGTTGTATTCTGCAAACAAAGGAGAACGCTTGCAATGGCTCTCATGTGGAGAGGCATGCATTATGAACACTTGGAGATGTAAAAGCAAAGATCCAGTAATAACATGCACTTACGAAACGGAATGGAAAACAAATATCGATGGAGGACACTCTCCATTGCTGTTAAGTGGTCATAAGGAGGACCACTGAACCACAACAAGGGAGCCGAAAAGTGTCCAAGTAGGGACAGACAGAACAATCTCCAGATTGTTACATAATGGGTCAAACAAGGGGAAAATAATGGGGAAACATGACAGTTAATGTTGAGGTCCCTTAAGAAGAAGAAATCAGAGAGATATGAGTTCTTAAAGAAGCCTGATTATGGGTTGATAATATTGACTGAAGTATCCTGATTAAATTAAGTGCTCTCCTTAACACGTACCTTGCCTGAGATAGGTGTCTAAAATTTGTTGACAGGGTTCTGCAGCTGGCCTCTATCTCGGATGGCCAGATATGCTTGCCTTTATGTGCCTTGGCTGACATACGCCAAGCGTGGATGTCAGTAGCACCCAAAGTCATCCACTGTAGAAGAGGGGTGGGGACACAGAAGTCACTGTTGATTATGATATAATTCTGCTTGTCGCAGTTTTATAAAGCCACCCCTGCGATGCCCCAGTCGCCACAGGGGCCAACCCAGGCCATGCGATGTGTATTAGAGACTCCTCAATTTCACACATGCTTACTCTTGAGTGAGTTTCGCATAAAGGGATTAGGAAGGGAGGAAGTGCAAGGGAAATGGGATGTTAGACACCCTGCTTAATGGAGTGACGGGGCCCGGGCCAGTGTCCTTTCTATTTCCACCTCTCCCCCCACGGCTCTGCTCTAGTGCACTGACACTCTAATCCACGCTGCTCACACTCTACGCACATCCTGGCTACAGACTCAGCCAGGGAGAGGGAAGGGAAAGCCAGAAGGGGGAAGGCTTGCTAAAATCTTTCCAAACATTGCCAATACCCCTAGCTGTGCCCTTTTATGCCCCATGAATTTAGTCCACATTGTTTGGCTTTTGGCTTATTTATTGTTTCTTTAGTAGTTTCTGGAAGTTTTCGCACTCAAAGGTGGTCGGACTCTCTGGGGGTGCTCCATCTAGATCAGTGAAAGACCGCCTGCCCAAGGTAAACAAACTAGCAAATGAGTGAGAAAATTTTGCTAGTTGGGTCAACAAGCGTATAGACAAATAATACTGTTAATGGATCAGCCATGGCTTTGACGAATCTGTTTAGGGTGATAGAGTGGACCTGTGGCTGAGAATACAGTGTTTGGGATGCAGTCACAGCCTTGCTCCTGGACCCCCTCCGTGGGCCTTGGGCTATGGGCCGTATCCTGGGAAAGGATTTGGATGAGGGAGTCATCTGGGCATGACGTGAATGTGTGTGGGAGGGGACCTGCACGGAACCACTGGGGCGTCCACTACATGTCTCCCTGTACCACCTTCTGCCTAACTCCCTCCCTGCCTGTATCTGTTTCTCTCTCTTCACTCTTTTCTCATCTGCCTGCTCTGTCACTTCCATCTTCCTCTCCTCCTCTCTCCTCTCTGATGTGGAAGGGGGTTAATCATGGCAAGGGGTCTTGACAAATTGTCCCCACAGCCCAGGGAGATTGAGCCACCTGTGTCCCTCTGTGTGCACTCGTTGACTTTATAACACACACACATACACACACACACACGGGCGCCAAAGTCACCAGAGCCTGAATTCTAGAATTGCCATAGCGATGCTGAAACCTTAACTAACCTTTCATGGTGGGAAAAAGCATGGATTTTAAAGTTAGGCTATGAATATATGGGCAGGACTGATCCATTTCTGTGTCTTTGATTTTTCGTCAAGGGGCTTTTAGAAGAATTGGGTGCTTTGCTAAATGTAATGTGATATGTTGTTAAGCGATGATTAAATTGTAGAAAGGTCAATCTAATCTAAGATCCCAAAACTTGTATCCGTATTCTTATTATCATTTTTTTAGAACATCATGACTAGAACTGTGATGACCTAAAAAAGATTCTATTAACAAACAATCATCTATATTTAATTAAGGTCTTAATAATTGTCACCGAGTACTATTTAACTTTTAATAAGCGATGTCCTTAGAAAGATAATTTACTTATAATGTAATTATCGTTTTCTGTTAAATCTCGTACTGTGGGATCTGAACAGTCATTTTTAAACAAATTTAAGTAAGTATCTTGCAATTTTGTAATTAACTTTCTCTAATCAGATAATTGGTCACTCAGTAAAAAAGGAATCAGTTAACTTCATAAATAGCAATTAACATTAGGGACGGCTGGGCCTTTAACAGTTTATTGGTGGCAATGGGGATATGATGGCAGCTTCCTGGAGAGGCGTGAATTTCATGGGGAACATCCTGAAACCAGGGGGAGGCTCAGCATGAGTCTGTTTATAATGCCAGATCCATTGATTAGATATGGATGATAAGATAAGCCAACTCTTTTAAAGTGATTTTGCATGCGTTTACGCACTGTATTCAATTTAGATCTAGAGATTATGCACTGAATAAATTATCTAACCCAGTTGAGGACATATGTTTCATGGACTTGTGCAGCCATTGCATGTTTTTTATGATGAAATGTAAGCATTGTATGGGGGCATATGTCACGAATGTCATCTTACAATAATGATATTGATTTGGTAATTTTGCTCTTTTTCCTGTCACTAGGAGAAAGGGGTTTGGTCAGTGGAGGCCAGTTCATCTCCTTGCTGCAACCTGGGGGATGACAGCTTGCTGTGAGAGTTCACATCTGTTAACAGGACAAAATATTTTTTGCTCACATAAAAGTGTAGTTCCATTAGAGAGTGCTAAAGCAAACTCCCTAACTGGTGTCTGGCTTAGTACTGGGCTCAAGGTGTACTGTACTGTATGAACAGCGCTTGTGTATGAGAATGTTGTTGGGGACACTGTGGAGTCTGCAGGCTGCTCTTATATATGGCAGAGCCAGAGTAATGAAGAATTCCAGCTGCCAAGCAGGGCTGCGGTGCTTGGACAGTGGGCATTTTTCATCCTGTAATGTGTGCACGGGTCATTAATTGCGGCTTGCCATGGGTCCAGTGGGCTTGTCATTTGGGTATAGCACATCTATACATCTGCTCTCGCCCTCCCCCAGCATGCACACCTCTCCTCTGGGTCTGTTTGTGCCCCTTAGTGGCTTCAACCACAAGGGATCCCTTCTGGGACAGAGTGACCCATTTCCCTAGCCAAGCAAAGAGCTAGCTAGCTAGACGACTTGTTCTGAACCTTTGCTGGTATTGTAGGGCCTGGAGAGACTCGACCTTACCAGCTTTGCTTCATGGCAACTTTCTTCTATCACCAAAATGTGAGCAAATGACATGACTTCTATATGACTGACCGAGCTACAGATGCAGAGAATTCACAGATATCCATGAGTTGGGAGTATAAGAGAGCATATCTGGCCTTGTTCTGTCTGGGTGGGAAGGATGGCCCTACTTCTCCCCCATGAGTCAGTGTGATGCTAGCCAATGTGAGTGTCTGTTTGTTGACATAACAGAATTGTCAGTGTCCTGCTCCAAGTGTGTTAAGCTGCCCAATGACATTGCGTTAGCGGCAGTTTGAAAAGATGCGGTGTCGCTTCTTGTCACTCAGAGAAAGCACATACCTACACCCAGCTTGATAGCCATCGCGTGATAAAGGGGGATACCTAGTTAGTGGGTGACTAAATTGGTGAGAAAACTGGAGTAGCAATGCTGATTCGCTAATGACAGCCGAAAATTTGGTATAAAAATTATGTAAAAGTCGGAGGATAAGGACAAAACTAACTGCTTTTTCATGTTTTAACCCTTTAAGGCCAATGAAAAATGTGGCTATTCCTGCCGTTTAATCTGCCGTTCTCCATTATTCACACAATTTCTTAAAGCAGTTGTTTCATTTATGTGATAAGTGAAGAATGTGATGTAGCAAAGCCAGAAATTTATAGATTTTTATTTAGTTTGTGTCTCCAGTTTAAACACCTACCATTTTGAACAAGAAAATGTATCAGTGGGAATATAACTCACATCAGTCACGTTTTATCGCTACATGTTTTTAATGTTATCGATTAGAGATTAAACAAAACAATAATAAGCACTTACTGATTCAAACTGAACCCTATATATAGGGTAACCCTACCTATTAAGCTTTAGGCACAAGTTGCTTTAGAAAAAAATTATGTACTGTCTTACTTGATGTCTTAACTAATTAATGTGTTTGTTACTACATACTTCCTGTAATTTTAAGCCAATCAGATAACTGCATGCCAAGATATGGCTATCCATGTGTTCACACTTACTGGTGGCCATTTTGAAATCAGTCTGAAAACTTTGATCAGGAGAGGAGTCCCATAACCTTAACCTTCATTTTGGAGAAGTATGACTACTTTTTGCAAACTTAGAGATTAATGTTTAGAGCTGTGCATGTAGTGTGTAATGTAGAACTTAGATGTGGAAAATGATTAAGAGTTAAATCAAAAGAGTGTTTTAGAGTATTAACATAGGTGCTATAGTACAGGGTTTCTCAATGAGCGGGCCGTAAAGCACCCTCTAGTGGTCCGTGAGCCTGTACTCAGATGGAGGCAGTAGTTCAGATTTGGCCGGTAATGGCACTTGAAGTCATAAAACATAAGTGGAAAAAAGATACATAAACAATCATTTACAAATTATAACTAATATGAACATTAACAGAGACATATAAATAAAAACATCGCAGTTGCAGTCTAATTAAATGTCATCAGTTTGAGACAACGCAGCCGCCTGCGTGCAGTGCAGACAGTTAGCCAGAAATGGAGAGGTTTCTCAAGACGCTTTCTCCTGCCTTGTTTGGTGCGGACCTATCAAACTTCTTTCCTTAGTTCACTCCGTTTTGAGGTGAGTGAACATTCCACCCATATTCGGGTCTGCATCTAATAGCTGTACCGGTCTGGCAAAAACCGGTCTGATTCCAAACAAACCCTGTTCAGTTCACTGCTGGTGGGAACACATTTTATGATGAAACAAGGAAATTCATCAGTAGAGTCTACTTTCGTCTTCTTGTAGCAGCACATCAGTGCTGTACTGTCAGCATAATCTGCCTGTTTTAACGTCTTACTCTTTACAGACTCTCATTGCTCTGATGTCGTTCCTGCAGCTCGAGCTGCACCTGATAAAATGACAGATGAGCCTGAAGATTATAGCAAAGAGATGTGTTTGATTTTTGGCTGAGCATCAGCGACCAGAGTAGTTCAACTCAAATTGATAAACTAGTGACAAAGAACCAAACATCAAGTAAAGTTTATTATTATTATTGATTGTAATAACGTTAATCCAAAGGCCCACTAGAGTGAGGTTTATTTCAAGTGAGGTGCGAAAATCTTCAAAACTAAAGAGACATCTCAAGACCAAACAGTTACTCCTGTGGGAAAGACAAAAGAGTACTTCCAGTGAAAACGCAATGGACTGCAGCTCCAAATCACAGTCCACATCTACATCTGCCTCTTTTTCTGTTTCCCCCTTTTTTGACATCTGTGCAAATGTATGTTTTTTAAAATGTTTTTTAACATAACTGCAAATTTCGGTTTCTGTGATTGAAGGGAAATTAACGTTCTGGTCCTTGTCAGGCCCTAATTCACAAGCTTTTAGTGTGAGCAATTAAGTAAAAAAAAAAGCTATTTAAAAAAAAAAGTTGATTTTAGTTTTTCTGTGGGCCGCTATGCTTTATAGTTATAAAAAGGTGGGCCTTGGGGTGGAAAAGGTTGAGGACCCCTGCTATGGTACACAGATAGCATAGTAGCCATATAAGATGGTGTGCTACATCGATATATTGAATCACAAGTATTACTGGCTTACATTTTAAAATTCATAATACCATGAATCTCCAGTTTATTGATGGTCAGTAGTTGTATATTGCTGTAATTTGTAAAGAATTAATATTGTAAGGCGAGTAAAGGGTACAGTACTATAAAAACCAGAGAGTGTCAGTGTGACATCAACAAGGGAATGTTTAATTTTATAGATATTATCAGTATTGTTTATGCATATTAAAATAGTGTACAAATACACGATATATAGCCTAGATCATTTATGTTGCAAAATGCTGTACTTAAAATTTCATTTTTTTTTTCAATTAAAAATTGCTGCTGCTCCTTTTAAGCTCATTGTGCTGCCTTTAAGCTCATTTACATTGAATATCCATGTAAATATTTCATAAACAGACCTTAAACATTCACCAATGGTTGTTATTTTAAGTAAGTAAAAATGATTAGGCTAATAAATTATTATTGCAATGACAAAATCGAGGTGGAACTACATAGTCGAGGCAGAACTATAGTTCATGCTCAAAGATAAAAGAGGCATGTCATTTATATGAAGAGGGAAACCTGTCATATCTGTCCAGGAAGTTTGGAGTAGACAGAAATGCTCTGACCCAGAGAGTGAAGTAGCATATCAGTATTGATGCGCATCAAGGGCAGAGTGTTTACCTGAGAATCTCTACAAAAAACGACTATCCATCCATCAATCTTCTAAGCCACTTATCCTTCTGGGCTGCGGAGGGTGCTGGAGCCTATCCCAGAATTCATCCGGCGGAAGGCAGAAAACACCCTGGACAGGTCGCCAGTTCATCGCAGGGCAGACAGACAGACATGTACATTCACACCTAGGAGCAATTTAGCATCTCCAGTTGGCCTGACAGCATGTCTTTGGACTGTGGAGGAAACCCACACAGACACGAGCAGAACATGCAAACTCCACACAGAAAGGACCCCGGTCGCCCAGAATCAAACCCATGCCCTTGCCACTGTGCCGCCCTAAGACATGACTACTAGAATATAAATTAATTTGCATCCAGTGAATGTACTACACAGTTAGACAGCTGTTAGACAGTGGGGTAGAAACACTAAATCCCACTCTAAATATTATAAAATGTAGTGCAGAGAAACTAGAAATTCTCATAAAATTGAAACATTCAAGTACCAGTAACTCTACAAGTCATCTGATGTCCAACTTTAAAATAATAAAAACACTTTCAGCACAACCTAAAACACACACAAACACACACACCGTTAAATATCCATAGCTTCTAACCTAGTTACATGGTTGTTGGGCAACCCAGCTGAATGACACCCAAAAAAAGTTTTATTTACATTTACTACATATTACATAACACAATTAGCTTGAATGACATCCAACTGTGAATGAAAGAATTCATCTATTTTAATTGCTTGTTGCCTGATTTTAGTGTTATTGACTCTTTACCTTCTAATAAAATGTGTTATAAAACTTATACTGAAAACATATTTCATTGATTTCTAAATATGTTATTTAAAAATAAACAATCATTTTTAATAAATTGTATTGTCATGGGCTTATTTGGAACAGGGTTGTGCTTGAAGGGTACAAGATGTACCCGTTAAGCACAGCCATATTTTTTTGCATTTAAATATGTATATCTGTATTTTAAATAACAAAAGATTACTTAAATTAATTTAAATATTAAAAAGAACAGTAGCTAATCAGATGCACCCTTATTTTCAACTAGAAGAACAACTTTTACAAGGTTGGTTGCTTTCATCATGTGAAATCTGTAGTCTTCCTCATCAGAGGAGTATTTTAGCCTAGTGCTTAGAAGGGCAATTAGCTCTCAAACCTGAGGTTTGGAGTGAGTTACCAGAGTGTGTCCTGTAGCCTGGAGCTGCCCAGAGGCCCATGTTGCTTGCCCGAGGCAGGCTGTCCTCCCCTGGTGCTGTGTGTTGTATTGATTAGGTAGTAGTAGTGTGTGTGTCTAGAGAGAGGGGGAGTGCAGCAAAGGAGAATATGTGCGAATATCTTCTCTCTTCCATCTTCCTCTCTGAATGGGAGCCGTGGGGAAGTGTCCATCAGTGTGATGTGTTTTGTCAGAAGCATCTGCTTTGTCACAGGACGCGGCGTAATCCCCGACCTTGAGCGCACCAGACTGGCCTGAGCACTGTGCTCAGCTGTGGGCCTCCGTGGGCCCATTAACACCTCTCACACACCGGCTCTGGGCCTGCACCAACACCAAGGCCCACACACTACGCCACACACGTACAACCAGCTCACAACGCCACAGGCCTCTGTTCTCATTATACACGCCTTGTATTATGGCCTTTCATTACAGCTCCATCTTTAGTTGAATATATGCTGTGGTAGTTGTAAAAGGGGAAATTTTTTAATGTTGTGCAAATGTAGCAGATTGTGGTCAGACAGGTTGAGATGTGCTTTCTGTATTGTTCTCTGGGTAGAACAAAAAAAGAAATCCTAATTTAGAGCTTGAGACTGGAGTGAATTTGCCATAATTCCTGTATAATGCCAAGATTCTATGTTAAATTGAATGCAAATACATAGGAGACCCCCTCAAGCCATTTGTGACGGATTTCCTCGCTATTTGTTGGTTTGTTAATTTTGCATGGCTAATTTACAGTGGAACAGTAGAGATAATGTGCTGAACAAAAAGGCCCTTAATTACTGTCTGGCCAGCTCCAATAGTGGTTCCCCTGTTGGAACCCCAGCAGCACTGCTCATCAAAAGACACTGAACAAAAATCAAAGCCACAGCCATTTCCCCCATTTCTTCCTTCTTCTTTACATATTCTTCTTCCAGTTAAAGAAAGGATGCTCACGCTTAAAAGTTGAGTTATTACTGTCATTTGGCAGTAATTGCACAGTTATAATATAATGAATATATGGTTACAGAATTAAATACATACGCACTACTTATGAAATGACATTCAGTTTACATATGAATGTATATTGACAGGTTTGAGTCTGCATTTTTTCCCCTTTTGTTTTGATGTCAGCAGATGACAAACACAAAACAAAAAGGGAAAAAAGGAGTGTTTTTCCCTTTCTGCAAAAGAAGACTATGCATAAGTCACTTTTCAACAAATTCCAATTACAATAAAATATCTCCTATTTTACTTTTCTCTTAGTCTCCTAGTCTACTTTTGGTAGACCTTCTCTGCTTGTTTCAGTAAGCTACAAGTGAGAAATGAGTAATATCAAATTTCAACAAGCTTGTTGATAATGGTGACTTTTTGTAAATTTGTGGAAAGGCAAAACAAAGCCAAGTTGGACCACAAATACACAGTAAACAGCTAGAACACCATGATGTTACGGTTCCAACCAATTTTCACTTGTGGGTAATGAGAGGTAGACTATCATATCCACTGCATCCTTCGAACATTACCAGCGGCAGCACCATGGTGGGTTTGTTTACCTATATGCGGAGTTGAGATGAGAGTGGCAGTATGTGTGGTTTTAGCGGGGGGGAGTGAATAGTCTCGGCTCATTGTAGAGAAAGATCTCATGAACATCTGCAAGGGTCCACTCCCTCCAACTCAACGAGCCCATCCCCACTGTGGCCAATTAACCAAATTGCCACAAAAAGAGCATTTTATTAGTATTTGTCTGTCGCTAGCAGTCCATCCTCATAAATTCTCCTCGAGGCACGCTGGAAAACAAATTGGCACATTAACTTGTGAATGGCTAAAGAGGCACTCCGGCTGTGCCTCCAGGGCTGCTGGGTATCAAAGTGTCTGCCATTCGTGGCAATCTGTCTGCTTTATCATTCAGTGTGACAGTGGGGCTGGAACGCGCGCGCCAGGCCTGCCGCGGGGCCTGTGCACCAGCCACAGCATTAGCTCTCTTTCCCTTGGCAGGCCCAAGCTGTTTGCCATTGTAGCCCAGAGAGCCCTCTCTATTTATCTGTTATTACTTTGGAATTGGCAGATCAAACGCAGGGGGGCCGTCTGCTACGGCGCTTTTGGCTGTGTCTCTCAGTCCTCTTCTCCTCTGAGTCTCTTTTCTCTGTCTCTATGTTTTCTCTTTTTGCTCTCTTTCACTTTCTCTGTATTCCGTTTCCTCTCTATTCTCTCTCCTCCCCCCTCGCATCATCCAGCACCTGCCATTTTTCTCTTTCCAAAGCACCCCCCCCTTCCGTACTCTCTCTCTCTGACACACGCACACACACACACAACACTCACCCATACATATACAGGTTTGTTTTTATACAGTGTCATGTGTGTGAGTGTCTCTCTCTTTCTCTCTCTCTCTCTCTCTCTCTCTATATATATATATATATATATATATATATATATAATGTACTGCTGATAATGTGGCATGGTTTGCCATGTCAGGCTTGTTGAACAAAAGTGAGCATTTTGTATGTGGCCCTAACATAAATTGAGTTTTACTTTACCACTCTGAATATTTAAGCTGTGTCACATTGTCAGTAACATAATAAGTCATATCACCCAAAAAAGTGCCATAACATAACTCAGTGTCAGACAAAAATTGATGTTTTGGGAGTCATGTCATCTTGACATCAAAGTTGACAAAAGCAGCCTTCATGAGAGACAGTGTCTTTTGGGATAAGGCTTTATAAATCTTTTTGGTTTATGTCATTTGCACTACAGCAAAGTGTTACCAATAACGTAACGTAACATATTGTCACTGTCATAACAAACCCTTTCATCTCCAAAAGGGTACATTACAGGAGAAAGGAAAAACATTCTTACCTTTGAGTAGAAGTTAATTTAACCAGATCTGTTTCCAACTTATTACCACTTCTGTTTGTCCGATGATCATTAAATTTGAACAGAATGTAAAAGTAAACTGGAATTTACAAATCCTGTAAAAAGTAAAAAACTACAAAAATAAAAACCTGGGGGGGTGTCTGATATTTATATTTATATGACACAAATGTCATGACAATAATAATATTTATATGCCACAAATGTGTTATATGTAGCTACCAACATGTAAAAATAATTTTCTAAGCCTAACCCCACACCCCGATTTTTTTCTCTTTCAGTTTAGTTTGTAAAAACTTGTAAACACGCTTTGAAAAGCCAAGACATTTTCTATATTTTTTCTTATTAGCCTCTTGCAATACAAGCCAGGACATTTTTATACTGAAAATATGTGAAACACACACACACACACTCACTGCTTCTCTCAGTTCACCTCAAACACGCTTGCTTGCCTGCTCTATCAGTGTGTAGATAAGTGAGGTTTGCTTTCTCTTGGCTGCTGTGGCCTGGTGTGCTCTGGCTCTTGTACGTGTGCCCCTATCCTACAGGAGCTTTTAGGGTTGCATCAGGGAGGGCTTTCCAAGTTTTAATGAGGATTACCATATTTGTGTTTGTATGTGTGTCATGATAATCCTTTTAGTAATTAAGTAAAGCCATTTCCAAGAGCAAGTGAGTAAGCCTGTCACGTGTAAGCCCTCGCACGACTGTGACGACTGGTCCGGTGTTCTGTGGGCTTTGGTGGAGAACGTTATGCAGTTTCATTTTATAAGAGAAATTGATCTGACTCTGCTTGGATGCAGACCAGTGAGGCGGAACAGCCATAGCCACAGCACCCCCCCTCCCTGTCTCTCTCTCTCTCTCTCTCCCCCTCTCTCTCTCTCTCTCTCTCTCTCTGTCTGTGGTCCTGACTACAGAGTTGGTGTCAGCTCCCCTCTGCAGTATGGACGCCTCCACTGCCAGCACTGCGGCCCATCAAAGGGTGATTTTCCACGCCGGCGGGCCGGGAGGCTCACTGCTTGGAGAGAGGGGCCTGTGCCATGGCCAGGGACAGGTGGGAGGCGGGAGGAGGGGGGCGCAGGGTGCTGGAGTGCCAGGATCTCTCCCCACAGTCGAGGAGGGAACGCTGGGCATAGGCCAGTCACTGAACTGAAAATAGTTCTGCTTTGACACTCTAGCAGCATCCAGCAAGCTGAGGAGTACAGACAGAGCCAGTTTTAGGAAACGTGGAGCCAAACGAGCTGAATCCAAACATGTTTCTGACCCTTTCCATTATAGTTAAAAAATAAGCAGCATAGAGCGCTTAAACAGCCTCTTATAATGCAAGCTTGGTGTTCCGTTATTAAGACTTATTCCTGTGTTCTATAACTGCTTTGATTTACTTGACAACTACTATGATAATAATAAATAGGTTTGGTAAATATTTGGAAGAACGGCACAGCTGTTAATCCTTATTAGCTGTTAATATTGGCTCTTGCAACACTGGCTACAATATGCAGAAAAGCACTCTAACCAATCACAGCGTTTTTTTTATTGTGTGCTTTGATTCCAGATACTAGATGAATGTTTCTGTCTGTGTTTTAAATCAGTGTAATACATTTAATCCAACGAAAGTAGTTTTTCATTTCACATTACTGATGCACAGGTGCATTTTTAATATATTGCAAGGCATATCACAATCGCAATTTTAGCAGTATAATTGCAATACTACTATTTTGTCCATATTGTGCCATTTGTACAAGTTTGTACTATTTACAGTTGTTGCGTAGTTCAATAGCATGGCATATTTTATGTGTATGGGTTAAAAGATGTTTCTATGCTTGAGTAATTGTATGTACACACAGTGCCCTGCGCAAATATTGGCACCCTTGGTAAACATGAGCAAAGGAAGCTGTAAAAAACATTGATTAATGCTTATCCTTTTGATCTTTCATTCAAAATATTAATAAAATCTAACCTTTATTTGAAGTACAGTGATTGAAAAAAAAACTAAATCTTATCATGAAATAAATATTTTTCTCAAATCTGTGTGTGCCACAATTGTTGGCACCCCTTCATTTAATACTTTGTGCAGCCTCCTTTTACACAGATAACAGCTCTGAGTCTTCTCTTATTTTACTTAATGAGACTGGAGAAGACATGACAAAAGATCTGAGATCATTCCTCCATACAGAACCTCTCCAGATCTTTCAGATTCTGAGGTCCACACTACTGCACACTCCTCCTCAGCTCATCCCACCAGTTTTCTATGGGGTTTAGGTCAGGGGAACTGGGATGACCATGGCAGCCCCTTAATTCTGTGATCCATTTATGTGTTGATTTTGAGGTGTGCTTTGGATCATTGTCCTCCTGGAAATCAGGAGGTACTTAAAGGAGTCTGTGATTTTATGTATCCGAATAAATTGTCCAGGGCCTTTGAAAGAAAAACAGCCCCACATTATCACAGATCCACCACCATACTTCACAGTGGGGATGAGGTTCTTTTCTTCATGGCTCTCTTTGTGTCCACACCAAACTCACCTCTAGTGATTGTTGCCAAAAACATCTATTTTGGTCTCATCTGGCTAGAGAACATGGTCCTACTGGAAGTTCCAGTAATGTTTGGCAGACCGTAGGCGCTTGAATTTGTTGGTCCTTGACAGCAGAGGCTTCATCTGGCGACCCACCCAAACAACTTGTGGTTATATAGGTGGTGTTTGATTGTGGTTTGGGAGACGGTCTGATCCCAAGACCTAACAGATTTCTGCAATTCCCCATCTGTGATCCGTATAGATTCTTTGTCTACTTGAACCATCCTCCTCACTTTGCATGGGGTCAGTATAGACAGACATTCTCCTCCTGGCATATTCATCTACATCTCCAGTTGTTTTAAACTTCCTAATTATTGCCTTAGTTTAGTTTGTAGCCATTTCCTGATCTGTGCAGCTCAAGAACCCTTTGTCGTGCATAATTTCTGTATTCTCTGGTCTTTCTCATAGTGATGGATGACTATGGATGAATTCCCTTGTGAAATAGGAAGTCATGGCTGACCATTTAAGTTCAAACATAAAATATGGATGGGAATATACTTCAGTTGCATTTCTAGGGATTTCTAGGGAATTTCTTGGGCTGCCAACAATTGTGGCACACAGATTAAAAAAATACATTTATTTCATGATAGGATTTCATTTTTTCTTTCAGTCACTAACCTTAAATAAAGGTTAGATTTTTGCTAATATTTTGAATGAAAGATCAAAAGGATATATAATTAAGATTTTTTTACGGCTCGTTTTGCTCATGATTACCAGGCTCGCCAGTGTTTGTGGAGGACACTGTATGTGCATGTATGTGTGTTTATATATGCTTAATGTATAGTGTGTGGGTGCATATTTTAATTTCTAGAGGATACAAAGAGAAGCAAAGGAGTTTATTGTTTGAACTAGTTTATTTTGCACTAGTTAACATTCATTGGCTTTTAATTATTTTAAAAAGTTAGAAATCAAAAGAGCCAAAGGGATTTTAAATGGATTTCAGTTTTGTTTTAACAACAGACAATAGTACAACTGAACAGCAACTTCAACTCAGGGTGGGCAGTAATGGCAAACATATCATATCACTTTTTTACAGTACACAATATTCATATTTATAGACATAATGCAGTAGTAGTGTCACATTTAATAGAACACCATGATTTGTATTTTGCGTACTGCACTGTGCTAAATCCAATGAACGGAACTATGTTCTCTTTTTGTTGAAAAATGCAGTTTTTCAATACTTTAAGTATGTCCACAGTATGCTCAGAAAAGCATTATTACAATAAAATTGATCACTATGGCAAAATGTCATTGTGTAAGTTCAACTCTCCTGTGGCTTGAAGCTAAAGGTTTAAGGGTATGCTGTGTTGGGCATATATGTACTACAGTGATGAACAGCTAGCTAGCTCATTGGAGGCCAAACACAGAGCTACGACTGTCCTCCTGCGAGAAAGCCCTCTCCTCCACCTTTCCTATATTTCAAACTTCCGTGGCTGGCTCCTTTTATGCAGCTCTAAATGAGATTCCACAAAATCTATATCGCATCTTTAAAGCGAAATAATTCTCCATGTCTGCAGCGGCATTGACCCCGGCAGGGCAGTTCCGGTTCAGTGCCCTGGGCTGTCCGCCGCTGGCAGCAGGAGGGGGTGTGCGTGTAGGGGGGGGATTTAAGGCCCTGGCCGCGCCGGACCCCAGGTGCGCCAAGGCAAGCAGTTAAATTTCATCATTACCCTTTCTTCGCCGTGTTAGCTTTTTATAGGCCTTTTACTGCCAGCGTGGATGGTGCTGCGGCCGTCCCAGTGGTGCGGCAGGAAAAGGAAAGGAGTAGAAGGAGACAGAGACAGAAAAAAGGAGAAGGAAAGGGAGAGACTGGGACATCACTTGTCAAGCTGACTGCAGGATGATATAAAAACAGCGGCGAGGGCGGAGGATAAGCGCGATGATGAATGGGCTGTGGACGTTCATCCATCCAGCTGAAGGATTTGCGGCGCAGGAATTGTATACAGACACTGAGATCTCGGGGAGAGAAAGAAGTGAAGGCTGGAAAGAATGGAGTGGAGAAAGGGGGAGGAGATGAAGAAAAAATATGTGCTGTTGGGCAGAATGAGAGCAGGTGATGCAGAGTGATAGGAAGAGAGACATAGTACAATAAGATGCTTGCAGATGTGCAGTAGCTGTTTGGACACCAGTCACAGAGGGAGAGAGTGCCACTCACTCTCTGTGACAGCAAGCATAGGGCAGTTCCAATGCTGCTTCTACTGCACGTTACACTGCATGTTACACTGTGTTAGGGCTCAACAATATTGAGGAAGAAGTCATATTGTGATCTTGTAGATTTCTGTGGTAAATATTGTAGTATTTGGAAAACAACACATAATCAGACAGATAAATCACTCTATCAACGGGAAAAGTGTTCATAAAGAGAGATAAAGAAAGTAGTTTTGGTAACACTTTAAGAATCCACTGTAGATGCTTTGTGGAAGCTCTTATCTTTAGTTATCATTCAGCTAAATGTCTATTAAATATAGCTGACCTAGAAGTATGAATTAGATTATATTAATTCTGACCATAAATCTGATCCTAATATTATATTTCACCAGAACTTTTAACTTAATCCGAACCTTAACACTTATCCTTGTGTTGTTGACAATCACAAATAGTTTGTTAATAATTTAAGCATTTATATGCTTTGCTTCAGTCATATTGCTCTATATTATGTTTACGAAATACATTCTAACATATTGAAAACACATTTGTGAATCTTTTAAATGATGTGGTTCAATATCAGTCTCCATTACTTGTGAGCAAAATTGTTAATGTTTGGTTAAATCATGTGAATGCTTTGATTCATGCAGTGATATCAGTATTGTGGGGGCCTAAACTGCATATTACAAGACTTCTGCACTGCACTATGCACTCAAATTAACCCCATAAACTGCATGTGGGCACACACTTGAAATCCCTCTAAGATCTATGTAACTTTGACATTAGTAAAATAATGATAATTATAATTAAACAGGCTCTTATTGTTGCTGTGCCTTTAAGACTGATGTATGTGATTGACTGCCCTGTATTGCAGTCATTTGAAAAGCAGTCCAGGCTGAAACACTCTTTATGACTTCAGTGTGGATACATAAACACTTCTCTTGTCGTGGCAGCCACAAATTATTTGTAGTTACCACCCAATACTTGGTTTGGTTCAATCCGTCCAATGAAATCATGGATGCTGGTGATGGAATTTAACAAATTCATGTGAAGGGTGGAGGCATTGAAGAGAAGCCAGGGACCAAACTTGTGTTCTTCTAAATGTTTCTTAAGATAAGTACTTTTTTTGAAAACAAGAATTTCTTGCTACATTTTTACCGTATTTATGTTTATTTGTGTTAAACATGATGTTATATAGTGTTTTTACAATTAGAAACACACCACATTAATGGATTTAAACAATTTGCTCAAGTTTAGACTTCTGCACATTATGTAAATGCATTGCATGTCTGTGGCATCACAGACAATGAATTCAAAATGGGCTGTTTTTTCAGCTTAGTTTCCACATATGAACTGTATGGACTATGAAGTAAATGGTACAGTTTGAAACGTTTGCATTGATGGTAACGCTCACAGATGTCATAATGTTTGATGTCATGAAGGCTAATGAAAGTACATTTAGCAAAAATTTGCATGTCACATAAGCTGTTATGACATCAAACAGTATGACATTTTTTCAGGACAAATACCGGTAATGTTAACATGACTGTTTTTAGTGTTTTAGATTTATGTGCTTTAAGAATAATAACTCTCCGATAAGCCTGCAGCTTAAGTGATTAAACATAGACACAATTCTGCGAGCAAATATTCTATTACTCGATGCTTCATAATCATTATATTTGACTCTCATCACTTGGTGTAATTTACACCAATCAGAATTTTGACCTTTCTAGCCCTACATTCAGGTTACCCTTACATTATGTCACACCCATGAAAACCTTTTATTGTGTGTAAATGTGATTAGCACAAGGTTAAGTACCTCTCCGATTTGCTTAGTCAAACGGGAGTCCTGACTGTGACTGAGCGAGGCATGAGGGACGAGGGGGGTGGGGGGTAGCAGGGGGTCGCTCAGAGGGGGGTGTGCTGTATCCGTGCCAATGTCAGTGAGCTGTGCCAGTCTCGCCGGGCGAGAGTCCACGTCCCAAGCTCGGCCGCCCCGCGCAGAGTCCCCTCAAACTCACTACATATGCTCCGTATGGCCCAGACAGCACATCCAATTTTCCACCATCTGCTGGTCCCACACTTACGCACCACACAAAGGTCACCGCCATCTCCGTTTGACTCGTAAGCATTGAAATGGCACCATCAAGAAGCACCGTCATCTCTGTCGTCCCTTGATGTGGCCGGTGCCTTTCTTGCAGCGTCTGTGTGAAAAACGGGGCATGCCCATGGCTCGTGGCCAGCCGGGTCGGTGTTGTGTCTGCTGAATTGTATTGATATAATAGGGATGTATAAGCAGAGATGAACGGAGCGAGGAATAGAAATGACAGTGAACACAAAGGCTAGTGTTTCTGCACAATAATATGTCTGGCATCCAGTCTACTGTACGGCTGGACGCTGGCCAACAGAGGAGTAATCCTCCACCAGCGATTTCCACACGGCGCTGCCAGAGAAAGTCAGTTAGGTTGGTGCAAAAAAAAAGCTTTTGCATGTTTGAGAATAATATCAGTGGCCTGCAGATGGGCTCCTGCTATCGGGGTGCACCCTTTAAAGATGAGAAGATACAGCCCCACAAAACCAGTACTGGAACCCACGCACATACATAGACCCAAACTCACTATTTAGCTCTGGAGGAAAAGTGAGATAAGCAGATTAACAGGCTGGAAGCTGCCTCCACCATACCAATGCATTAATTAGCCTCATTATTACCTTCATGGCTATTTTTGAAATGGCAAAACCAACAGTGTGGTTGCCAGTTCATGATGCTGAACACTGACTGGTTGTTTCATGAGTGTGCTACTGTAGCGCTGTCCATGGTCCTAAATTCAACTCACAAACACTGTCCAAAAGAAAGGTTGCTAAATGCTTCGTGAGGTAGACGGATGGTTCTAGGAGAAACATTTAAAGGGGAGTTTGAAAATTTCTGCATAATTCCATTGCTAAATATAATTCAGAGTGGTTTGATGTGAAATGGTTAATTGTACAGAAATTTGTTGGCTCTGATTTCTTTACAGTGGTGGTGATAGGAACCAGGGATTGCAATGTGTACATTGTAAATGTAGCCATTTTAGTTAGTAAACAAAATGACCAGTGAACCTACTTGTGCCTTCTGAGTTTTTTATGTAATGTGTGATGATGGTACACCAGGGGTGTATTTATATTTATTAATACTTTTCTATGTGGTACATGTGCTGACTTTTTTTGATTGAAATATATACATTAGTTCCACTTAAAAACAATATATTACATCTATAATAGGTTGTAAACACCAACCAGCCACATTAGGTACACCTCGATGTATCTACACTTATTGTCTGTTTTCTCAGCTCCATGTTGTAGTTCTACAAATATAGACTGTAGTCCATCTGTTTCTCTGCATACTTTGTTAGCCCCCTTTTACCCTGTTTGTCAATGGTCAGGACCACAGAGCAGGTATTATTTAGGTGGTGGATCATTCTCAGTTAGTGTTAGTGTGTGTTGCACTGGTACAAGTGGATCAGCCACAGCTGCTGGAGTTTTTAAACACGGTGTCCACTTGCTGTCCACTCTATTAGACACACCTACCTTGTAGGTCCACCATGTAGATGTCAGAGACAGTAGCTCATCTGTTGCTGTACAGTTTGTATTAGTCACGCTGACAGGACGCTGTTGTCTGGATATTTTTGGTTGGTGGACTGTTCTCAGTCCAGCAGTGACACAGAGCTGTTTAAAAAGTCCAGCAGCACTGCTGTGTCTGATCCACTCAGACCAGCGCAATACACACAAACACGCCACCTCCACGTCAGTGTTACTGCAGTGCTGAGAATGATCCACCACCCAAATAATACCTGCTCTGTGGTGGTCCTGTGGGGTCCTAACCGTAAGAACAGGGTGAAAGGGGGCTAAACAAAGTATGCAGAGAAACAGATGAACTACAGTCTGTAACTGTAGAACTACAAAGTGCATCTATATGTTAAGTGAAGCTGATAAAATGGAATCAAGTGAAGTTTTTTTTTTTCTATTTCAGAGACAATGAACTCCTACCACCACCAATATGAACAAGTTCTTCTTTAATTGGTATTGAACCTTTATGTTATATGGTAGTTCTTTAAACTTTAAAAACGTTCTTTACACCAAAACAACTTAGAACCAAATCTGGTTCTCCACTAAAAGAGTTTTAGGGAACCACAAATGGATCTTCTTGGGCATCGCTTAAAAGAACTGTTTTTGGCAGCGTTATTTTATGAGTGTTGGGGAAGTTGAATTTAAAGGCTAAGCTGGTGCAGTGTTGCTGATATGTAGTTAGCGATTATTGGATTAATCTGTTTATTTTCTTTGTTAATTCTGATAGATTATAAAGCAGTGAAGAAGCCTTATTAAGGTGCACATGCAGTATGTTTCCAGTGATGTGTGTCTGAAGGTAGTGTGTTGTGGAGAATCTGTAGATGTCTGTCTGACTCTTTGTGTGTGTGTGTGTGTGTGTGTAGACGGGTGAGAAGACACAGTGGTGGGCGGGAGGGAGGGAGTGGCTGCCTGTTCTAACGGCTCTTTGAAAGAGATAAATGGCTTACAGATGGCCCAATCAATATATTCAAATGAGACATGTAAAGTAGCTGGGCAGCCATCAGAGATGAGGCTGGAGCTCGCTGAGAGGAGACACGCTTGGACATTGGTCTGTTTCTCACACATACCCGCCACGATCAGTTTTCATCTGTCCTTCTTACCTGTATTTACAATAGCTGTGGATAAGACACTTTAGATTACACAGATAAGACAGAGTTGATTATTGTTTAGTAATAAATCTAGACATAATACTCAATGTTTATCACGTTTTTTATTTACTCGTATATTATTGGATGTAATGCCTATATGTGCATTTTGTGAAATGTTATATATTGTTGCTATCAAACAACATTTATCACTTTAAAGGAGAAGGGGACCATTTTGGACCATTTCTATTACACTCATTATGAAATGATCACAAATTATAAAAGGCAGCTGGCATTTTCAAATGGTTTTAATGTGCTGTGCAGTTTGTTAAATGTACCATTTCTGTAATGTGGCCTACACTGTAAATCTAAATGTTTAGGTTTTAAACACTTTTCTGTAACATTTTAGAGCATTACAGTCTTAAAGTAGGCTGTTCTTATCTTTGAGGACAAATACATTCCAGTGTTAAAGGGAAATTTCATGGATTTTTTTTTTCAAATTTCTGCGAAAACAGACTGCGGTACCGGAAATAAGCAAAAGTGTTTAGCACAGCACCCACGAGACAGCAACAAAACACTGTTGGAGCACTGCTGAAACCAACTACATGCTTGACGAAATATGCTCATATTTTCAGGTAAAGCGGCTCAATGTTTTTAAAAGCTGTGGCATGAAGTTAGACTTTTATATTACATTTACGTCACGTCTTCCTCTGTGAGTTTATTGGCTGGTTACAAAGTAGAAATCCGATTACTACCTGACTCATATAGACTCAAGTGTGTGTAAATGTGCTGATAGTATTACTGACAAAATCAGATTTTCTGCAGTTATCGAATTATTAAGTGCATGTAAACACCCTCAGGTCTCAGGCATCAGGCGAAATTATTGTAGACACATCATGTAATAACTTCCTGTGAGGAAGCTTGTAGAGGCATTAAATGCTTCAGACATCTAGTTCCACCACTGTGAACAATTCCAACTCTGCAAGTTTTTCTTGAATGGAGCATTTTGCATCAAACCATTCTGAATGACATCTTGACAATATAGTTATACAGGCGTTTTGTGAAATTGATGAAATTCCCCTTTAAATTCCCCTTTTATTTTCAACAAATAATCACATTTAAGTTTAAAACACTGGTGTTTGTTTGATGTTACAATGAAGCTTTTCCTGGTTTGTTCTTAAGTAGCAGCTCAAAAAAATGTTTAAGGAAAAATATTTAAAACCTGAACACTTGAATTTACAATGTAGTCTAGGTAGTCTAGTTTGAGGTGAGCATTATTAGCTATGGTTCTTCAGTAGGAGTAAAACACAATGAGAGCAGCTCTGCAGTAGCAGTAGAGTAGGCCCAGGCTGTGGCCTCTGGGCTGCCTCTGGGGGAAAATGTTCCCCAGACACAGATAACATCCAATACCTCCCCTGTGAAATGCAAAAATCCACCACGACATCAGCAAGGTGTTTTATCACCACCTATCAGATCCTGCCTCTCTTATCGTTTCGTTACACACACTTACTACATGGACGGCCATTTCCTTGAAATCAAATTTGCTGGCGAAGGAGAGGGAGACGCTGACAATTGTTTATGTTGTTTTCATGCAGCGAGCTCTTTCCAGGCACAGTCGTAGGATTTTAAAGATAACCATTATGAAGGCAATTGTGACGATGCTTTAGTCTGCTTAGCTGTTAAGGTGGCCTTGCACTCCCATGTGAGAAGAGAGGGGACGATTCACAGGTCAGGGCCATAGTGCTGAGCAAATGTGTGGTGTGAGTGTGTGAGGAGGGAGGTACTGTATGTGTGTGGCTTCTCCTCATGATCTAGATGCATCAGTCAGAATGATGGAAGGGAATGAAAATCCTCACCTCTTACCATAGCCTGGCATGTGTGAAAAAAAGGTATTATTCTGCTACTATTCATTTCCAGCATTCGGAAAAGTTACTTGATTTGACTGTTGATGGGCATGCACAGTCAACTAATCGAGTACTCATTTTGCACTTTATATTATTAGTTTAAAAAAGTACAGTCCTATTTGACATTAGCAGATTGAATGTGTATTGTATTAAGCCATATTAGAAACTTCCCAATACATTTCTTGGATAGCCAGTCAGAATAAAAGTAACAACATCCCAATAGTTGCTTTGTGTGAAAACAATATTAGAAGCTCCATTTCTGCTACCTAATTTGACAGAAAGTCACCATTTGTATGACATACAAACCAGCCAACCACTACTGTTTTTTTGTGATATGTAGTGTCAAATTATTAATAAAAGTGTGCTTCAAACCCAAATCTTGAATTACTTTTACAGAGGATGCCATAAACTTTATAAACATCTTTCAGTCTTGCAGTTATACCTCCGAAGGCTCGTTGTTGTCATGGTAGATAGGTTGAGTAGGCGGTAGTGACTACCTGGAACTTAGCTTAGGAAACAAAAGGTTGGATTTTAATGTGGCTGCTTCATTTTATTTTTAGTCACCTAATTTTGGATATTATAAGTGGACGGAAGTCCAGCTCTGTTTCTAATTTTAAGTTGGTTTTGAAAATAAAACACAAGGTAAATTTATCCAGGTCTCAGGATACTCTTTGAAACATTTTTGAGAAGGTATTTACACTTTTTAGCATACTAACCCAGAAAATTGAAATGCCCATCACTAGATCTGACCAGTCTGCATGTCATCTACATTACTGTTGATAATTGCAAGACTGTTTACACCATACTTGTCATGCACAGAGGCTTTATCAGAGAAATATGCAGTTGATGTATGAGTATATCTAGCTTTTCGGACCACACACAGCTTGGAGATACAGGTCAGCATTTCTGTCTTATGGGTTGGGTGGACGTCTCTGATGGAGGAGGGAGCTATGGAGAAGGCACCTTCTCTCTCTCTGTCTTGGAACCCAGTAAAAGGGGCCTTGGCCTATTAATTGCCTTGACAGTGATAAAGGAAAAAGGGGGGGATGCTATTTGTCTTTAATGCTGCGCCTCGCATATTACCCCAAGACAAATGGAAACTGTTTCCCAACATGAGCTGCTCTCATTTTTTTCTCCCAGCTTTTAAGGAGGTGAGAGAGGTAGGTCATGGCTAGAGACTTCAGGGTGTTTGGAGGAGAATGTGTGTCTTTTTTATGAGAAGTGTTTTGAAGCTCACCTAAGCATCTGCAGGTGCAACAGAGTTTGAAGTGAGCATCTCACAAACATGTTGGACCATCACCTGTGAGGTAACAGAGGTCAGAGGTCAAGGAGAGGTCGGGCCATAAGTGGCTAAAGGTACTCGGAGGGTTCTGGGCCAGCAGGACAGAGATGGCCATTTCTCGGTGAAATAACCTTTGTTGCCCATGCTGACGATATGTGGCCTCTTGTCCATCCTGCTTTGGGCCCCAGCCCTGAACTCAAGATGCTTCACTCAACGGCTGACCTTGACTCGCCCTGCCTAACAAAAGCCACAAAGATGGATGCCTATTTGGTGAGCAGAGCAAGCCATTATCTACTGCTCTTGTCATTTCCCTGAGTGCCTCCTCCTAAACTGGGGTGCACTGAGTCAGGCTCATTCGCACTCGCTGGATAATGTCAGCATACACATGTGCTCATGTCTGGTTTGAAATATTGGTTAGATGTGTCAAGGCCAAAAGAGCAACATGCATATTTCTAAAACTGTTTTGAATCTGTTCATTGAAGCTGTTGTGAATTGTGAGAGTAAATAGCATCCAATACAGCAGTAACTTTCCAAAGTGCTTAAATGGACTCAGTACAGATGAGCTTTCCATGCTCCATCTGCAATTACAATGCACTATTTCATAGCAACTGTTGCCAGGTTATACAAACTGTACTGCGCTAAAAAAACAGATATTATTATTATTATTATTATTATTATCTACTTTCCAAATAACAGAAAATCAAAATTTTGATTGCATTTTTTATTCAGATATATTTATTCACATAATTTATTTTAGATTTTGTCTGAATGCACAAGTGTGAATTCTCAGAATTCTCTTTAAAAAAGGATTAACACGTATATAACCCCTAATTCAGTACTATAAAACCCTCTAAATAACGTCAAGTACTATCTAAAAATCTTTGAAGTGGGGGCTCACAACCATTTAAGCATTGGCTCTATCATTGTGAGGAGTTTCTGGGTAGGTAAGATGGCCTTCTCCCATCAGTAAGCATGTAATACTAAACATGGGCATCTTTTAGCTGAACAGACAGAATTAGCAATTTCCATTCTCCTCCAAGCATATTGATCTGTCCAATGATGAGTTTGAAAAGATGTGGTAGTGCTTCCCATGACTCACAGAAAATGTGCTAGCCTTCACCCTCACAGCTTGGTAGCTTTGTGTAATAGTGGGAGACATAGCTAGCAGGTAGAATTAGCAGTGACTAAATTGAGGACATAATTGGGTAAAAGAAAAGACAATACAAGTGAGTAAATAAGTAAGTTAAAGTAAGACAATGTAAGAGTTTTAAGTTAAAAAGCCCTGCTATAACTACTGACACAATAATCATAATAACTTGACCAGTGACTCTTGTGCTTGTTTTGTGCCATAAATAACTTGATAGTTAAAAATGATAGACTGATTAGGATAATTGTGCTTAAAATAAACCAAAAAACATTAAACAGTGCTTTGTAAGACACGTAATCTTATGAGGGAAAAAAGATTTATTACCTTGGTGTGAGAGAACTTCATTTACTAAGATTTTTTTTGTAAACTCTGGCAAAACATGGGCAAGTCCTATTCAACCTAATCAGAAACAAGTACACAACTTTGTCAACATACTTACATTTACACCGATCAGGCATAACATTATGACCACCTCCTTGTTTCTAAGCTCATTGTCCATTTTATGAGCTCCACTTACTATATAGGTGCACTTTGTAGTTCTACAATTACAGACTGTAGTCCACCTGTTTCTCTGCATACTTTGTTAGCCCCCTTTTACCCTGTTCTTCAGTGGTCAGGACCCCCATGGACCCTCACAGAGCAGGTACTGTTTGGGTGGTGGATCATTCTCAGCACTGCAGTAACACTGACGTGGTGGTGGTGTGTTAGTGTGTTTTGCGCTGGTCTGAGTGGATCAGACACAGCAGTGCTGCTGGAGTTTTTAAACAGCTCTGTGTCACTGCTGGACTGAGAACAGTCCACCAACCAAAAATATCCAGCCAACAGCGTCCTGGGGGCAGCCTTCTGTGACCACTGATGAAGGACTAGAGGATGACCAACACAAACTGTGCAGCAGCAGATGAGCTATCGTCTCTGACTTTACATCTACAAGGTGGACTGACAAGGTAGGAGTGTCTAATAGAGTGGACAGTGAGTGGACACAGTGTTTAAAAACTCCAGCAGCACTGCTGTGTCTGATCCACTCGTACCAGCACAACACACACTAACACACCACCACCACGTCAGTGTTACTGCAGTGCTGAGAATGATCCACCACCCAAATAGTACCTGCTGTGTGAGGGTCCATGTTACGCCTGATCGGTGTACATCACTTTGTTCATTTTATGTCTCATTTATTTTGTATGCATGTGAAAACTCTACAAACACTATTATGATAGAGCAGCTGTATTTTTGTGAAATAATTGAGCTAGCATTAGCATGGTGGCAAAATTCATCTTGTCATTTTCAACTCTTCTAGTTTTGATAAGTTACAAAACAGTAGGAAGCTTAACTTTATATAGCGACACTATTAGAACATTGTAACAGTCTGATGTGAATACTGTTAGTATTCTGTATTCTGTCAAAAACTGCATTGTGTACTAGTTTCTCATTACCTTTAATTAGCCAACATTCTGCATAAACTTGTCCAACACATTTGTGAGCATGTGTCGATCAATTTGTTGAAATGTATCGAGAATGTCTATACTGAATACTTGCACCTAGATAGTGCTTGCGTGGCCAAACATGACCAAGATGTCTTTGTAGATCAGGTCTATGGTAAATCATGTGTGGCCTTCATGGGAATTCTGAGAGTCCAGAATTCTCCATAGACCCTCATAAATGTTGACTGGCTCTTTGCCTCTCATCCTAAAGATACACTTTGTTAACACATTCAAATGAGTCTGATTTTCAATCAATGAAGATTAACTTGCCCAAGGTAAGACCAGCTTTTTTATTTTTTCTCACATTCTGAGGAAAAAGCCAAATACGATTATGCATATGAGCAAATTATACTGAGATGAGCACAGTTTAATATATGGTAATTATTTGACAGGATATACTTACACACCGATTAGCATATCTGGAAGACCAGACAGAGATAGAGCGGCAGTGTGTGAGGAATGAAAAAGGAGTGCTGTCTGATAAAGCCCCCCTGCACCACCACCACCCCCAAACGTACACGAAGAGCCAGAGAGGGGCTGCCGTGGGCTTTGTTCACATGTGCTGAGTCTGTGTACTTCCCCTGATAAAGCATCGCGCAAGATAACGTATGCAGAAACTGTACTCACTGCCGTAGCGCACTGCACATCACAAGCCCATCACCAGAACGAAAGCACGGCTGCGGTTTATGCAACCCAAACCTGTTTATTTTCAAACCGTGCTTTTAAAACTGCATGGGTGTGCGTATTACACAGCTATTTTTGCTGAGTCTCTAGATGTAGACAAACTGCAAACTGTCAGTTTTGAGTCTTAGTGCTTTCTATATCTTCATGTCCCTTTTTTGTCCTGCATACATCTTTCTGTCTGTGGTCTTGTGCTATTGGTCCCATGATGTCAATCGCTGCAGTGTGGAGTCGTCCTGACTAATGTGTTTCTGCTTTGTGCGTACATCATTGCCAACTGCAATTGTTGTATTGATTATTATCACCCAGAGAATCTTGAATCATATAGATGAATATCAGAGGACTGTGTGGACTATGTCAGACTATATGTTTCAGTCATACGTTGCTGGTGGTCCAGGGCAGCGTGTTCTTATTTATGAAGGATATTGTCTGTTATCAGTACAGATTACTACCTGCTAGTTTTTTGTTTATGGTTTGTTCTGTTTTTACCATTATTGTAAGCTGTGCAAATGACACTTTATTTAATCTGAAGAGTTCACACAGGCCTCACAAATGAAGGGCTGATGAGATCTGAAAGGCACACTTCATTAAGGTGTTGCATTTGTCTATAGGAGTTGCTTTGATATACAGGAGTCAATACTTTTCATTTGTTTTTTGTTCGAACAGCTTATCCCTTACCACAGTGTGTAGCAGGCCAGCACACTTTCATGTTGTGCTTCTCTATGTATATGCTCTTCTTTTTCTGCTCTGCGGTTGCCTGGCGATGTTCAGATCCATCAAGTGTACACGATTTTGTCAACTGTGACATCCGAGTTGAATGTGGGCTGAAATGCGGCCCCAGAGGATATCAAGGCTCCACACATGAGCCTGTAATTTTCTGCTTCCACGTGCGAGATGCCATAATGATCAAAAGAAAATGACTTTCTAACTACCCCATCTCTTTTGTGGGGGCTTCTCTCATGGCCGCTGCCCTAATTGAATCACCATAGAGTCACTGTATCATTTCTAACTTTGGTATTAGGGTTTAATCAGGCATGCTGGGGACCAGCTTGGTGAGGTGAGGGGGTCCTTTGTGAGGTGCCCATCTGTTTGTGACACCAGGCCCAGTTGGGGCCCAGTGGGTGAAGCCAAAACAAAGACAGTGTGAGAGAGAGAGAGAGGGAGAGAGAGAAACACATGCACATACGTAGATCCTCCTCTGCTTGTGAAGTTTGCATGCATGTCTCTTTGCAGGTCTATTCCCTAATGCATACTGCTCTCTCTCTCTCTCTCTCTCTCTCTCTCTCTTTCTCTCATTCTTTCTGTCTGTTACTCTCTCATGCTCTTTCTCTTTTTTCTCCCGTTATCCCTTTTTCTCTCTCTCGCTTTTTCTTTTGCTCTTTCTCTTTCTCCCCCTCGCTTTCTCTTGTTCTCTCTTTCTCTATCACTCTCTCACGTCTATTTCTCTGTCTCTCTCTCACTGGCACTCTCTTTCTCCTCCTCTTCTTTTCCCCCTTTCGCTCTCTTTCTCTGTCTCTCTGTCTGTCTCTCTCTCTCTCCCTCTCTCTCGCTCTCTCTCTCTGCTCATTTGTATATTGTCCTTTATGATTTTTTGCCCTGCTCTGGCTGCTGGCTCTTTGCCTAATATTTCCACATGGCAGCTCATTGGCCTGCTGATGTAGATATTGCAGGCGGTGCTATTAGGGGCCAGGACGTGCGAGGGCTGTTTTCTTCCTTCCTTCAGCAGCGATTGATTGTGACAGTGGGCTCGCCCCCTTCTCTGTATGAGGGTGGGTGGGGGGTTAGGGGGTTTGCAGTGGGGTGGGGGGGGCTCCTCACATGTTTGGCACAGTTGATGGGCTGCAGTTCTCCTGTCTCATCGCTCAGCCGGGGTCATGACCCCACTGTAAACGGCCTGAATGCAGAGGGAGGGGCCAGTCTTGTCTCTTCACCTTTAGCAGCGCTTGCTACCTGATTCAGGGTAAACCCCAGGGGTCTGCTTTGGAGGATATTATCCCCCGTTTCTTTCACCAACAACACCCCCTCCTCTTTTCTCCTCTGCTCTCTCCAGCCAGGCGGCAGCAGCGGGAATATGCTAAGGACATTAGCATGGCGTAATGTTTCTGTGAGGCGGAGTGGAGCGGGGACCCAGCAAGGCTGCCTGTGGGGTGAGCCTGTCCTGGCCCAGCAGGTGCACCTGAGTACTGCACACTGACAGCGCTCGCACTACAAGAGCAGAACAGCATGGACGCAGCCCAAAACAAATGGTGCCACAGGCTGGTGGCACTCGCTCCCATATGGCCATAGACACACTCAGGATGGAGGTCATCACAAATCTTTAGCGCAAACGCGAACTCAAGCATTTATTTGCATTTGTTTTGAGATTTTTAATGCTGTTTAAACTCTTTACTTGGAATTCCATTCACACTTATTAGGGTGGTTGAATTTTAATAGCGGAAAAAGTTAATGAACTGTGCTGCCTATAAGGAAGGACAATTAATATCTTACCTCAGAGAAATAAATAGAATTGGTATTTAACTTTGGGGAATGCTGCAGTTGTGACAGTTTTCAGGTTTGCACTGCCACTCCATATAGACCTGTGCCCAGTGATGGGTAACATAGTTACCACGGGAACAGCCCCCAGTTGCAATAAAAACTCATTTACTACTGTTTTACAGTCATATGCAAATTTGAACAGCAGTCAGATTGGTCACATTACATGATTTGTTGACTTTCTAAGTGAAAAGAAATGCACATTCTCTACAGAGTTCAAACTCAAATATGGCAGTTTTTCTGTAACTTTTAGTGCCCAGTTTCTATTTATTTACTGAGTTTAACATTAAAACAAAATATAAAACTTAAAAGGTGACATAACTTTTTCACAGGTCACATTTTATGTTGTTTTTTTTGGCCAATATGTTGGATTCAGCACATAAACATTAATTTGGCACAAAGATGTGCCACAGTGTGTTCTCTGTAAAGAAAGTGTATTTTACTTAAATCAACAAAACCTGTAATTTGACCGGGGTGCCTGCAAAAGGTCATTCATCTATTGATTTATTTCATGCAAACCATAAGAAGACACTAGTATTCCCACACATGACCATAACTAACTTGGTATTCTACATTAATATCACCTAACGTGGCTGTTGAGCTGCGCTGGTTGAATGTACTCAGTCCTGCATTTCATGCCTGTATAAAAAAAACACCTATAAGGTATGGTGTGCGTTTTAACACTTCCTTAGATCATAACAACTTGTTTCAACCAGCCTCAGACAAAACGGCTGAAATACTTAGCATCAGGCTAAGCAAAGCAGCCTCGGACAGTAAAGTCTGTATAGCATTCGCAATTGTGTTCTTTACTACATTAATAAGGGGTTTTGAGGCCAAATTAAAGAAAACAATATATGGCAACCAGAGCTGTTGCTGAACTGTGACACCCCCCCTCCCACCCCCACAGTTCTGTTTACCTTGATTATTTTCTACATGGTTCCCCAAATAAGAGGATGCTGTTATCGACATAGGCCTGTCTCCATGCAAAAAAGCTTTTAGCACATCCTGGTGGAAGTTAGTCACTGCTCACTGCCAAGTGTGCTGTTGTGTATTTGTCTGGAGAGGTTGGTATGGGGTCTTCCCTTTGAGGAGCACTGGCATACTCAGCTCTGCAGATGGAGGGGATGGCTGCTTGTCACAGGCCTACTTGAAGTGTGTGTATGGGTGAACATGTCTGTGTCTCTAAGTCTGGTTGTGTGTGTGTGTGTGTATTTGTGTATGTGTATGTGTGTATCTGCATGTATATGTGTGTCTATGTGTCTAGAAGCCTCACTCCACTTTCTCCTCATCCAGGCCCCATATGCTGGCCCACGCTGCCCTTCAGTGTTCCTCTGACCCCGCCCACCCCTCCTCCTGCCCCGCCTTCCCTGTCTACGCGGGGCTGCACAAATTAGCACAATGCACAGGCAGAGCTCCTCAGCTGGCCTCCACACCCCACTTGACACAGGCCTGACCTCTGCAGTGTGTGCCTCCCCGGCCGGCTGCCTATCACACCCACACCCACCGCCCTGCCAGCCACAGGCCAGAGGGAGGGGGGAGGGCACTATGCTGAGGCTGGGAAAAGATGGGGAACTCAGAGGAGGGTGTGAGCAGGAGGGGGAGCAGAAGTGGAGAGAGTTCACAGGGTTGCCCGGTCAATTAAATTCACATTGGAGATAAATGATTTGCAAATGATATACAAACAAATAAGTGCCTCATACTTGAGAGGTATCAAGGGCTCCTCTTTCATGGCCTATTGACATATGCGCCACAACCTGGACTCATCTGCCAGTGATCTCCCATCATGCACACTTGCCATAGACTGGGCACACTGTGTTTAGAGCTACATTAGCATAAAGCGTAAATACATATTTTCCAAGGCATATTATTCAGTTAATAGTCTTCACCCTTTTGTGTTCATCTCTGAAATTTAATAATTTTCAAAATCACTTATGTATATAATTCTAAGTGAAAATAAGTTAATGGGGAGCAAACTTAGGCCTGGTATTTTTCTGCATATTTTAGGACATTTTCTTAACTGAGTTTAACAAAAAATAAAACAAAAAATAAAATATGCTATCCTTTGTATATTTTATATTTTATGTATTTTTTCATGTTAAATTTGTTTGTTTAAAAAACAACAAACTTTTGTATATGATCAAATATAGAGTCATTTTCCAGAGTTTGTTTATACAAACAACTTTTGTGTGTTAAGTTAAAAATATTTTTCCTTCTTTCATAAAGTAAACCATTTTGGATGTATTATGCTGATAAAATTCATACTAAATATACCATTCATATTAACTACACAGCATCACCGCTATGGAGAGAAATGCAGAAATTACAGTGATCTCTACAGTACAGTATGTTTTGTGTGTGTGTTTGTGTGTGTGTGTGTGTGTGTGTGTGTGTGTGTGTGTTTGTGTGTGTGTGTGTTTGTGTTTGAATGAAAGGCGTGTAACAGTCCCCGCTCTGCCTGCTCTCTGAGGAGTTGATGATACTAAAGACGCTAAACAGGACCCCGGCTGTGATGGCAGGGAGGGGTGGGGGGGCACCCTCAGTCCTCCGCCATTCTGCTCCTTTACAACTTTACAAAATAGGCTTTTAATTTTCCTGAGCGGCTGGGGCGTGTGAGTCCTGCTTGCATCAATCATCATCATGAGGCTGCAGGCGCAAGGCTTTTCCCCCGGGTCCTCCCCCCGACGCTGCATGGGGCTCTCTCTCTCTCTCTCTCTCTCTCTCTCTCGCGCACACTCTCACTTGCTTCCACCCCCCTTTCACTCATCTCTCTTACTGCGTTTTCCTCTTGTTTTCTCTCGACCTCTTTCTTGTTTCTTTCTTGATCTCTTTCTTTTTCTCACTCTCTCTCTTGCTCATACTCTTACACTTTCTCTCACTCTCTTTGTTGCTCTCTCTCTTTCCTGCTGTCTCACTCTCTCCCACATTTTCTCTCGCTCCTTCTCTATTTTCTCTAATTTTTTTCTTTTTCTTGCTTTCTCTTCCTCTTTCTCTCACTACCTGCCCCCTCCCTCTCTCCCTTTTCCCCTCCCTCTCTACATTTCCCCCTCCCTCTCTCTCTTTCCGTCCCTCACTTTCTCTCTCTCTCTCTCTCTCTCTCTCTCCCTCTCCTCTCTGTTTTTCTCTCTTGTTCTGTCTCGTTCTCTCTCACCTCTCTCATTTTGTCTTCCTCACCCACCCTCTCCATGCTCTCTTTTCTCCTCTATCTTTCTCTTCTCTGTTTCTCCATGGTCCAGACTGCCTACAGCGCCGCTCTGTGTCGCACCGGGGCTGATTCAGCTCCCCCTGAAGCGATGGAGCAAGTGTCAGCTCTTCAGATGCAGCAGCAGCATGCAGCCTGCTAACTCAGCCTCTGTCCATCAGCAGGCAGCATTGAACTATTCTGCTTTTTCCCCAAATAAAGGAAAGTAAATTAGGGTGAATAATCTTTGATTGGTTGATTTGTAAGGGAATTGGCAAAATGTCCATAATAATAACACAGTGGCAAATAACATACACATGTTCACGTGTTGCCTTTTTTGGCTCAAATCTTAGCTTTCTCTTTGGTAGTTTGTAAGTTCATGTTTGTAAGTGACCTCTATCTGTCATTATTGTGAAAACACCTCTGCTCTGTGTACATTTAGCATCAACTTCGCCTCTAATGGCACTGGATGATGATGAAAGTGATATGCGCATGCACAGTAAAGTGTGCTATAAAAAGGGGCTGTTGTCATCAAGGATCAGATCAGATTTTTGAGTTCAGAACTCTAAACAATCAGGTTTTGTCACATTTAAGCAAATATGTTTGATGTCAAGCCTGGTAGTCTAGACTTACTGACTATGTCTAAATTAATGATGGCATAAATAAAGCTCAGTGACACCACTGAAAACAAAAAAAAAGCCCCAGATTTTATCTTGTGCTTTACAGTACCTTTAGTGCACTCTAGTCAGAATTATTCTCCTCCACACCATCACATTCATGATGTCCTAAAAGTATTTTCTATGAAACAAATATCATATCGTTAAAAGTTTTATAAAGTAACCTGAAGAACTTTATAGACATTTACCAGTGGCTAAATGGTTAAAGTGTCTACATATTTTGTGGGGCACTGTATCCACAGATGCCACTGGTTCAGAAGTGCACTCTCTGACCCATGTATGTTGGAAACATGTCCTCCCCTGGCCTTAAAGGGCAGATGGAGTGACAGAGGGCACACACCTCAGGTCATACACAATCTAGAACATTTAGACTTCTGGTGGTAAACACAGCCAAGACAGTGTGGAAGTCACACATGCCTTTAGTCTGAGACACACTGAGTGTAATGAAACAACACAAATAAAATAAAAATTGCATTCAGATGTATATTTTCCCTCACGTTAGTAAACAACATAACTAAAACACATACAAGCTGATTTGCTGAAACAGACTTGAACATGTAGACAAGAATATCTGTTTAAAACGATCAGAAATCAGTTCTGCTGAATATGTGCATTCTAAATATTTAGGAATTCAAATAGAAAAGGAGATGTTTTATTATGATTGTATTTGAGCATTATTACAGGTATTTGTTGCATCATGAAATGCAATGAAAATTAAATGGCTCTTCAGATTGATGGAGAATGTGTTGTTAGTGTTGCACTGATGCCAATACTGTATTGGTATTGGGTTAAAAATGCTCATGGCAGAATCTGTAACGGCAGTTTTTAGTGTTAAGAACATGCTAACAAAGCCGCTTACCTTAACGGCTGAGCTGCCGTGAGCTACTCTTTCAGTAATCACTCTTCTGCCACTATGTGGTCGCTTACAGTCTGAGTTCATGTTGTTGAGAGCGTGGGAAAAACCTCTGGACTCTCAGCGTAATGAAATGCCTTTAGCCTTGATTTAGACTTTATCATAGCAGCTTGCTAGCTGGGCCTGTGCATCCTTTAGCCCCTCCTGCGGTGCGCCTCCGTAAATCAGCTGTATCACTCAGAAGCGGGGTCTTGTGTCCCGTTGTTTCAACCAAGCCTGAAAAAATAATTCAAGTTGCTGATATTGACAGCGTGAACGACGATGATATTTACTGAACTGACGCTCAGAGATGCAGCACAAGTGAACAAGATACACGTATGAGACAAAAGAGAAATTTGGATATGAAACAACATTCAGCTCTGGTTTTAAACCAGAGAAGCTGCTGTGTGCTTATGTGTGAATGCCACAGGTTTATTTGTAAACTGTTCAGTTCTGTTTTTAAAAAAATACATTTAAAATAAATTAATTCAAAAATGTAATTGTATAAACATCAGGACTTTTGGATTATATGGATTTAGTATCGATACCGGTACCCTGTATCGACCAATACTAAAGGATCAGGTATCGGTATCGGAAGGAAAAAAGTGGTATTGGTGCATCTCTGTGTGCTGTATATGGTTCTATATAGAACCTTTTTGAAAAAGTTTCTAAATAGAATCATACACATACACAGCACATTCTCTATCAGTCTGAACAACAATTTCATGATGCAAAGAACCCTTTAAGCATGCAAACAGTTTTTGAGTGTTCCAGGTTCTATATAGAACCATTATCTTTACTGAAGAACCCTTGAAGAACCATCTTTTTTAAGAGCATATGCAGTTACATTTGAATAGGGTTGCAAAATGAAAGTAACTCGACTTCTAAGAGTTAAGAATCTCACCTTTGGTTTTCAACCATGTTATATTTAGGTTTAGGCTTACAACCAAGAATAAGATTAAAGTCAGGTGTAGGTTTTGGGTTGAGGTTAAGGATAGTGTTAAAGAATGCAGACAAGTGAAAGTGACAATAGGTAATATGCCTACTAAATTAGTAATGCATTGACTGTAAGTAGACTGTATCAGTGTAAAATGTAATCCATGCACAAAATATGCATTAATCTATATCTATATAATAGTAATGTGTTACTGTAAGTATAAAACTACTATCCCATATAACCCAGTCTAGCACCTACGTATAATGTCTGTCCCCTGCTTATAATGTCTGTCCTAATACTTACACTCCTCTACAAATCATGTTTGTTCAGTGTCTGTCCTTGTACTGTTGTGTTTACAATATATGTTACACCAAGGCAGAGCAGTGAGAAAGCTTTTTGTTATACTTTACTGATACAATGACTGATACAAATTTTTTGAGACAAATAAGTTTGTACAGTGCAGAACTAAAACTCTAGACTCTAAGATGTCTTGTAGAATCAAGACATTTTTAACATGTGAAATATTAAAAATCAATTCCAAGGTCCTCTTAATAATATTAATATTTGTGTGGTTTTATGGTACATTTATCATTAACAATGTTTACATATTACTTCCATGATAGTTCCCAGGAAGTTTCCATGATAAGGGCCCTTTAAATTTACAATCAAAAATCCTATCAAACCTGATATGTGACAAATATGTGTACTGTTGCACCCCTAATACTTCGAGTTGTCCGAGTTGAGTCTGAGTTGAATATTTTGAAACTAGCATTAAGATACAATAGGTCTGCACACCATGTGAGGGCACCATGGTGCTGTTGGTTACCTGAAGTAATCTAACTGCCTCTTTCATTCCTTCTTTTCTGATGACAAGTTTGCCTTAAGTAAAATAGAGGAGGGGCTTGGCGATGGCTTGTCACAGGCGACTCCACCCTTATTTGGAGTGGTAACAGTAATTCAGTAACAGCATGGGGCGGGAGGCCAATTGCAAGACAATCAGTGGCTACATGCTGGAGTGTGTAACAGATCGTGTAACACATCCTAACTGTGCTTGCGCTAGACGTGGAACAGAAGGTGTCCTCTCTCTCCTTCTTCGTCCCTCCTTCTCTCTTTTCTTTCTCCCTGCCTCTTCCTGTTCGATGTTTTCCCCTTTTTTTTCTTTTTTACTTTTCTCTCCCTCTCTCGCTGTCTCTCTCACCATCTCTCTTACCGTCTCTCTCTCTCTCTCTCTCTCTCTCTCTCTCTCTCTCTCTCTCCATCTCTCTCCCTCTCTCCTCGTCTCCACTGCCGGGGGCTCTAATCTGATAAAGGGAGCCGAGAGGTGTGATAAGGCTGAGCCCCGGAGCAGCAGGCCCCCCTCGCCGGAGCATTTAGTATGCATAGACCTCAGCTATCTGCTCCGCTGCACCTTGACTCCCACTGATCAGCCTGGCTGACAACAGCCCTCCACCCCCCCAACACACACCCCCTCTGCACGCAGCCCTAACAGCACCCTCTTGCCCTGAGGGAGCATGGGGAGGGGTGGGAGGATGGAGGGGCACGCTACAGCCGGCCCATGACCCGGAGGAAGCCCATCTCCTCTCACTAAAGCCGCTCTATAGGAGACTCTGCAGCCTCCGGCCCAGCAGCTTCTCACTGCACAGCTTCAACACAAACTCAGCCGTTTAGCTTGTGCTGAAGTTAACCTCTTAAACTCTCGCCTTATTATTTAGCTATTAAGCTTAAAGCAATAGTTCAGCTACTGGTTTCCTCTTGCTCGAAGCGTAGTCACTCAGCAGCCATGTTTGGTGTCTGAAGTTTGCTTCTTTAGTTTTGCCCTAGAATTGTAAAGCAAAAGTAGTCATGGGCGTAACATGGCGAGACGTAAAACATGCTGGGGTTGAGGATGGAAGGTATGACAAGTCTGACAAGGTTTAAATCCTGTGTCAGCTGTAGTGACTAAAATGACAGAAGTAGGTGATTTACCACATTAGATACTTAGCACTTGTTGGAGAAGTTCAACCAGAATTCAGGATAAAGGATAAAATGGTCTCCAGTTTGCATTTGGAGACTGTAGCGTTGTGAAAAAGTATTTTCCCCCTCCTGATTTCTTCATATTTTTGCATGTTTGTGGTTTCAGACTTTCAGACAAAAATCAATATAAGAAAAAGACAATGTGAGTACACCCAAAATACAATGTTTAAGCTCTCTAAACAAGCCATGGGCCCATCAGCAGGCCCAAGGTTTTATTACACACTTCTTCTATTTCAATAAATGAAATAATTATTTAAAAACCATTTAGTGTGGCAAAAACTGGGGAAATCAGGAAGGGGGGATACTTTTCATGGCGCTGTATATATGCAGCTTTAGTGTCTAAAGGAGAATTAACTTCATTAATCCATTTGTCATTCCATGTAACATTAGATGAGATAGAAGTAAAGGAACAGCACTTTTTCTGTAGTGCAGGCTGTAAATCTGTGATTACACTTTTTTCAAGAATAAGCCTAAAATATTTTATCAGGTCCGAATCACCCACTGAATTAGAACTGTTCTTAGATGTTCACAGTGTACTGTGCATGCCAGAGCATCATGTGTAATGCTATGGAATGACTGCGGTTCTATTGATAATATAAAAATACAAGAGGTGGTGGGGACAAAATTGGGCATTTCAAAAAAAGTGGTGGGGACATGTCCCCATTGTAAATTATGCCTATAGATGTAGCTAATGTAGCTTACAAGTAATGAAGGCTTACACAATTAGCAGTATACAAATTGCATAAGTCACCGCACTTGTATCAAACCACAAAGAGTTTTAAGTGGTGAATAGACATGCTTGTGTGATTTGAACAGCTATACTGAATGTGTGCTTTTGTCCATTTTTATAAATAATGTTGTCACACAGTGTCAGAAACTACATTAAGCAAGTCTGTTTGAGATTGTGTAACAACTCGACAAGTGTGATGCTTTAGACTTGCAGACTTGCAAAATTCTATACTAGTGGCTACAAGCTTTCATCACTTGTTAGCTACATTAGCCTATAGCTCCAGTGCACAACGACTTCAGACACCAAACATGTCTTGATAGGTTGATTACATTTGAAGGAAAGCAAGAAATACTGTTTTTTTTTCTTCTTTTTTTTGGGTGAACCAAATCTTTAAAGCTAATTGTTCAGTGAATATTCTGTGAAACTACCATGTAAAGTGTATAGTTATGAGAATGGAAAAGGACAAATCTGTAGAGTTTAAGGGACTAACACGATGCACAGCTGTTTATGACTCATAATTACTCTCGTCTTCTTTTAATTTTTTTTTTCTTTACTTAATTCTCCTTTCTCCTGCCTTTTTTTTCCCCTCTCTCCCTCTCTCTCTCTCTCTCTCCCTGCTTGTCCCCGGCTGCCACTCACCCAGGAGGCGTGCTGCTCAGTGATAATGGTAGAGGGAGAGCCAGAAGCAGCTATCTGGCTGCGGTGCTGCTGAAATGGGATTTGGTCTGGGCGCAGGCAGAGGCGCAGGCGCTTATTACAGATCAGGGGGGCCTGAGCTTGAAGCAGAGCTGCAGCAGGCCAGAGTACACCCACGACCACTGGGATGTTTGTTAGTTTTCACACTAACAATGGCAGATAAGACAAAGGCAGTTGTTTGCCGTCCCTCTCTTGCACAGCGGCCCATTAAAGGTGCACTCTTATCTGATGAGCTGTGAGGGCTGCGATCACCTGCACACACATACACTACACACGCCAGTCCGGTCCCTCGCTGATGACCCCTGTCTCCATCTCTCGCAGTTTGCCGTTTGTGCCTCAGAGAGAGAAACTGGCTTGTTTTGTGCCCCTGCTTTTTTTTCCTGTTGTTTTGTTCCCGTTCGAGTGCTCTCCTGGCTTATTTTCCTTTATTTTTATCGTTCCATCTGGCTGCTAGTCACACATTAATCTAAATTCCAAACAGGGCTCCACCAGCGGCGTTATCAACTCACAGTTGATGCGAGCGCCGGCCCAGGAGAGGAGACGCAGGCGAAAGGGAGAAAAACAACACACACCACCACAAATTGATGTTGCAAGAGAGCGAGAGGGAGAGAGAGAGGAGAAAGAGAACGAGAGGGGGAGAACATGCGAGAGAGAGAATGAAAGTGTGCATGCATGCTCTTACATCGCACCAGCCTGCATGCTGATGTCTGAGGCATACCTTGGTTTAGCAGGTGCCAAAACACATCCTTAAAGCTATCAGCAGGCCCCTCTCAGCAGACCCCTTCGTGACCATGGTGATGTAGCGACATTACTGCATGCCATAATAGACCCTGATGTGTCATTACATTTCAATTTAAGTTATTCCCAGTGTATTTCTCTTTGGATATATGCTGCAGATCTCAAATTGAGGCATTTCAATACCATCAAAGCTCCATTTTCACTTGTATGATTACTCATGTTGCAATCAAAGCTCTATAGGTGTAAGAAATGCAGGAAAGACTAGAGATATGTTTCTCTAGAATTGCCATCATTTCTTCTCACTCTGTGGACCTGCTGGGGGTGAACCACATGTGTCCTGCTGCATATATAGAGGGGGCTTTATTATTACTGAGTATTGGGAATGAGCCAAGCCACTGTGAGCTGCATAGGCAGTTGGAAAGTCTTCCTGGAGTTGAAGTATGATGGAGGGGACCAGGCCCGTCCCCCCCTGTCCGGCAGCAGTGCAGACTCGGACAGCATCCTGTTGCCAAGCTGAGGAGAAGTTCACTGTAATCTACAGATTTACCAGTGGGGGTGCCGTGACTTTTTTTTACCCCCCCTCATTTCCTCCCACGTCTGCAGTTGCGTTCCTGATTCAGCGTGTCGAATAGGACCTCCTCCTCTCCACATGCAACAGCCCTGCACACACCGTGTTTCATTTCACACTCGCTTTGCGGAGACAAACCCACTGATTTGACAGCGCCTTTCTATTGAATTAACCCCATTGTTGCCACGCCTTTTTGGAATGAAAACATTTTTTTGTTTGTTTGTTTGTTTTAATTCTTTCCACTCATCCTCCTGCTGCTTCGGTCAGAGCGGGAATAATTAGGGTCGTATTGAAAACTAATAATGTTATGGATTAATGTGGGAGAACTTGACAGAAGCACATCATTGAGTGAGACAAATCCATGATATAAATTGGCAGACAAAGCACGAGGCAGTCAATACGGATTACGGCTAAGCCTCTCCTCTTTGTCGGCGTTTGGACTGGCATTGATAGGCTCTCACAGGTTCTGCAGAGCCACGCTCTGCCAGGCGGTGGGCTTGGGGAGGAGGAGGGGGAGGGGTCTGGCGGGTGAGACAGAGAGCTGGGCATTATGCCACATGGTCCCCACCCCCAGCCCACACCCCACCGTCTCCCCACCCCCACCTGGCCAAGCCCCGGAGCCCCCTCTCCAGGCACGGAGCTGGCACAACCTGAGCACGCCCGCGCCAGCTGGGCAAACACTCAAGTCATTGACAAAATAAACACCTCGCAAATAGAGGCAAACCAAGAACAACTGCCCCACACAGTAAACTGAATAAATCATAAGTATGATGGAAGGGCGAGAAGTGGAGAATGACTAGAACTGTTTGTCACAGTGGGTGAATGGATCTTTGAGATTAAAGTCGCAGTTTGACGAAACACCTAATTGACACAGTTTTCCCCTTACCCAGATGTACTCCAAGACGTAGCCAAGATGTGTTTGGTGTTTGAAATTGGCATCTTTAGTTTTACACTCTGGAGGCTTATGGCCACCAGTTAGCATTGTGTAAATGCCATGCCTGTATCACCACACTTTTGCCTCAAACCACATCAAGTTGTAATGGATATGGCCTGTTTTCTATATAGATGGACAAAAAATCATAGTACAGGATGGCTTCTACTACTGTTCTACTGCTATTGTACCTTTGGCTATCTTTGTAAGATTAACAGTATGTCATATAGTGTCAAAAGTCACATAAGCAAGTCTATTTGGGATTTCTATTCTGTTTGAGGCAAGTGCAAGATGATTATGGTCATCGAACCATGACTATAGAGCTAGGCCTTCAGTTCGAGCCATAAATGGCAAAACATGATCAAAAACAAGGAAGAAGAACACCTCTATGATAATGCTATTTTCAGCTAGCAACCCCTATGGGATATTAGCACTAAGCTAACAGCATTTAATATGAATGTGAATTTGCATTTATTTTTTGACTGTTCTAGATTAAACATGGACATTTGAAGCTTGTAACAGACATATTAACATACATTTTACCTTGTATGGTGCGGTTTTACAGTTCCTTCGACAAAGAGCCCTCTTTGCTGTTTTCCTTTTCTAACAACTGATGGAAAAACATTGGCCAGGCTACGACTCCTATTCACAGTCACTGATGTGTTTAGGATTCCCAGAAGGCCTAGAGTGACGTTTTTGCTCACCAAATTTGTCCCACTGTAAATCAAAATATGTTTGATTAGTTCAAGCTGGAGATTTCAAGAATTTAATCCTTTTGTTTCCAACCACTTTACAATGGAATAAGAGTATTACTCAAATACTTCCACTGTGTAAATAGAACAAGGATGATGATTATATTAAACAGAAATGAGCTAAAAAGTACAGCAATGCTTTTTCTACATCACAGAAATCATTAGGCCCAGAAGACTCTGTGGTTAAGGCTAAACAAGATGATGATATTTTTCGTTACCATGATGAATTATGACACAGTATGCTTTTCTTAAAGTATATTGTAGATACCATGTCTTGGCTGATCATCTAAATATCAGGTGAGGTGAAAATTTTATGAATTTGTTCAGCAGAACAGTCCTATCATTGCGCTTTGAACTAGTTAACCTTTTCTTTCTTCCTTCTTCTGCGGATTAAGTACAGTGAAGTGCTTGTCTCAAAAAACACCTACGTGTGGATGTCTGTGGCTCTCTGCATGTGATGTTCCATCCAGTGTTAAGCAGTGATGATGCTGGTGTTAAACTTGCTCCAACTCTGCTCCTCCATCACCACAACGCTGCCCCGCTCACTTCCTCCATTTATCAGTCACACAGCGGACAGCGTGCAAGACTGAAAAATCAATTCAAATCCAAATCTGTTTACATCCCTAAATACCAGCAGCTCAAGGGTCGAGCAGTGCTGTGCACTGTGTGCACGCTTGCAGTCAACACATGTTTACCACAAATAAAGACAGTTAATGCACTAGCGGAAGAATGTGGCGATCCTTCACTTTGCATCTGTCAGAAAGGTGGCAAGGATGACTAGAGTCAGAGCAGGCGGAGAATGATTTTATTCAGCCCTTATTCATTCATTCGCTCATTCTTGTTTTATAATTCTTTAATTTTTATGTTAATGGCCATCAGTGGCTGAATGAGACCATTTTGATGACATATCTCCAGTCTCGATCCATGCCCAGCTTAGCGCCCGACGAAAATAGTGGCGAAATCCGGAGAATAATTGGGTGAGGGAGGATTTGGTGCAGCTGAGGCTTTGCATTCAAATGGGTGGCCGTCTCAGCAGAGGCCCCCGCGCTGCTTTATCATGGCTTTACAGCCAGCAGCTTGTTTATGAATAAAAAATGTGGCATGAAACCAGAAGAGTGAGTTGTCTTTGTTTTGTCAAGTGTGCTGAGACAAAATGCTCCCCTCTCTCTCACTCTCCCTCTCTCTCTCTCTCTTTCTCCTGCCCATCTCCAGGGATCCGGCGGGCAGCTGAACCCAGAGCCCCCCTACCTGACAAACTGTTGCCATGGGAATTGCTGTCCCTCAGTGATCCTTAGATGTAGCCCCCACTCCCCCGACCCCAATCTTACAAACAAACCCCATCACACACACATGTGACGAGGGGAAAGCAGAACCCACCCCCAAAACACACGCACATTCACTTGCCCAGTCACTGAGCACATGCACCTCTGCATCTTTTTTGCACTCCAACAAGTTCTGTTAAATATTCATGATGCATAACTACAGGAGGTTGTGTTCTCTCTCTCTTCCCTCTCTCTCTCTCTCTCTCTCTCTCTCTGCCTTTGTTTTGGGCCTCTGTCCTGTCTTTAAAGTAAAAGCAGGGCTGAGATGACAGGCGGCTGCTCTTTGATGGATTTATTAGACCTCACCAGTTGCCTTTAAAGTCAGCAGTGAAGGGAGCACGGTGCATTGGATGAAATCTCACCTCACCTTACACCCACACTCACACACTGCTTTTGCTCTGATGTGCTGCTGGAATCTCTGTAGACTACTCTGTTCTGTACTGCTTCTATTTTATTCTTGTTTCCTTAAAGTGATGGTTCAGTGAAAAATCACAATTTACACAATTTTCCCTTCATCCCAAAATATGGCTGATAAGCCAAGACATGTTCGTTATCTGAAGTTTGCTACATTAGTTCTGCCCAGGAGCAGCTACACCAGTGTAGCTAACAAGTAATGGAACCTTATAGCCACCAATTACTATTTTGCAAACTGCATATCTAAATCAATACACACTTGCCTCAAATTGCATCCATTTGTTAAGTATTTCAAGTAGCCTTTATACTATGTGTACTGAATGTATGATACAGTATGCACACAGGTCAAAGTGGGACTTTTAGGGAAGCTGGGGGAGCCCTATTTTTTCAGTGACCCATTGCAAAGCAGGAATAATGATACAGAGTTCTCTGCACTGATTTAATTGAAATGTGATTAAAGCTAACAGCTATTCTGTTTTTCTCTTAATGGCTTAATTGAGTCAGTTAATTCACTTAATTTTCTGTTTTTATTATTCCTTGTTTGTCAGCTTTGTCAACAAAATAATATAAAATATTATCTGATTATATACTGACAGAGATGAAAGAATGTGGTTGACCTCTGCAACACTTTACTGCCAGGTGTTCAATGTCGTTAAATCAGATTCTAGCAGATTAAATCTGCTAAAACACCAGCTTTCCTACCTAAGCAGTTCAACTTTGCTGAACTGATATTGAACAACTGTTGAGTAATATTAATCACCAAACACTACTAGATAGCTAGATAGGTGCAAAGATGTATCTTTGAATATATTTAACAACAGTAAACTGGTAAAATAGTGTGCTAAACATTGTAGTTATGCAAGGCTGTCAGATTTAAAAACCCATTTACATGGAACAGGCCCACTGTATGAACAAATGTTGGATTTAGCTTCCTCAGTCATGCCTTATGCTTTCGAATGTCTTTGGATTTAACAGGATAAATAATAGCAAATAATCTGGACTACTTAAAGGTTGAAGCATAATTTACGGTCTGTTTAGTTAGGGCATCATTAAACAGCAGGAAAGATTCAAAACATACATGATTGTGAAAATTGGTAGAGTGAGTTGTTGAAAAACTGAATTTTTTTTGTTGTCTGTTCAATTTATCACATTGAGTTGATGGTTGAAAAACAGAATTTTCTGTCTGTTCAATTTATCACATTAGATGATTAAATGGATTTCACATAGACTGTACAATTTACATTTCCATCAAATTACGGCACCAAAGCTCAGCTCTGTTTGCAATTCACACAAACCTGCAGCTTAACCCCTGAGTTTGCAGGCAAACCTCCTTACATTATGTGATGGTTCCAAAAATCTAATTTCCCCATTGATCCCTATACCACAAATATAATTGATTAGCCAAGACATATCTGAAGCTTCTTTAGTTTTGTACTGGTGTTACATGGTTTATACTAAGAAGTAATGAAAGCTTATAGTCGCCTATTAGCATTGTGCAAACTGCATACCTCATTGCACACTTACCTCAGAGCTGAGATGTCATCTCAAAAAGACTTGATTATGTTGTTTCGGACACTCATGCTGTAAAAATGGGCAAAAGTGTTGTACAGCTTAAACCTTTAGCCAGCGTCCAAAAACCTGAATTTTGTCCATACTTTTGCCCATTTTTATAGGTAACTGTATGTCATGCAGAAACCAGATAAGCAAGTCTATGTGAGATTACTTAACAGCTCCACATGGTTTACAGCAAATGTGTGATGAGGCGTGCAGTTTACAACATGGTAATGGGCAGCTACAAGCTTGCATTACTTGTTAGCATTAGCTTTGTAGCTTAACTGCAAAACCAAATAATCAAACTTTGGACATCAAACTTGACTGATCGGCTCCCGAGTGGCGCAACTGTCTAAGCGTTGGCCCTCTCATCAGGAGATCGCGAGTTCGATCCCTGGTGATGTTACAGCCATCCGTAGCCGGGAGTCCGAGAGAGCATAATCGGCCTCGCTCATTTTCTTGAACTACTGTAGTTTAATGGGTAAGCTGGTTTGACAGCATATCATATCTTACATATAATATTTAGTAGGGGTGGGAATCTCTAGGCACCTCACGATTCGATTCGATTATGATTCAGAGGGCTGCGATGTAATTATAAAACGATTATGGATGCATCTCGATGCATCTTTTTTTTCTATACATGATTTCTATTTTCTTACTGTCTGAGGACTTTGTAGTTTTTAAACAAAGTATTTGTATTGATCCATAATGCATTTACATCCAATATCTTTTATTAATAAAACAATGGAAGTAATGTCGTAAGTGAACTGGAAGGCTCTCATTCACTGCTCTTGTTTGGAGACGCTGCTGCCACTCATCTGTGATAAAATGCACGGTTACGGTGAAATAAGATAAGTGGTAATGGATGACCAGGCAGCACATTATATATTCTTTAGGGATTTCATAACTTCGGAAAGACTGCAGGTCACCTAGTAACGAGGTTTCGCCTGGCTAGTAGCGAACGAAAAAGGAAAAGAGAAAGACGAACATTTGGAGACGAATGGACTTATTCGCATTTATAAGCAGCGCAGTTGGTTTCCTGGTACGTTAAATCTGCAACGAGAGACTGACAAACACTAACTAAAAGATGCGAAGCTGCGAAGATGAAGTCGCTTCTCTAATTTTCCTGTTCCACCTTAAATGGTGCCGCTTTTACATTCGGCGCCTCAGTCAGAATTTAAGGTGGTCTCGTAAAACAGCGGAAAGCTGAGAGACATTTTACAAGAAACTATTCCATTTTTGAGGAAAAGTTTTCTGGTGGAGTTGGAAGAAAAGCGGCTGTAGCTAAAGCTTAAAGCAGAGCGAAGTAAATCTGCGTTTTCGTTTATATGTTTAGCCTAAACTAGCACATTATCACATACTGGACATAAATGTTGTGGCTCCCAAAGTGGTTTGACTTTTGCTGAAAGGACAAAATGTCTCTTCTTAACATTTGGGTTGTGACTCCTGACTTGACCTAGCTTGTAATGCAGAGGGAGCCGGTCGGATTTCTCGCTCATCCGGTTGTGTTTTTGTTATGTGCTGCCACAGACTGTCCGAGTGCCGCACCTACCCACTTCCAAGTTCCGCCCTTTGCATTCCATCAACATTATGTTATAAATTAAATATTTAGAAAATCGATTTTTGACATTTATGAATCGATTCAGAATTGTCCACGTCTGAATCGCGATGCATCTAAGAATCGATTTTTTCCCGCACCCCTAATATTTAGCATAGATGCGTTGACAGTGCATTCATCTTCTAGCTCATGCTTCAACATTTACCAGCATGGCAGTGTGTGGTTACATGTATGTGTGTGTGGTGTTAAGATGATTAGCAGGCTGGTATGTGAGACTCTGCCCTAAGGCTTAGAGGAGGTTGAAGGGGCAGCTGGGTGGCTGGCTGGTTGTCTTGCTGTTACCTGGGTGGCGCAGTACGTTTGGGCCGGGCTAAGCCCTGCTCTCCCTGCCTGAGTGGACTGGCACGGCTTGGCCAGGCTTGCGGTGGCGCGGGCTGCCAGCCTGCCCGCTGAACCATCTGACACACATTCACACCTCTCCCTGCTGCGCCCTGCAGGCCTCCAGCACCCTGCCTTCGTACGAGCACCACTAAGCTCACACTGCCACGCTGTCTCTGCACGTGTGCGATTGTGTGGAGCGTCGTCTCATGGTTGCATGTTTATCTGCTTGTTGTATCATGGCACTATGAATGGCAGCCATGGCTCGTTGGTATCAACAGTACCATTTCGTATGGTACTGTTTTTATATGTGTTCCAAACAGGAGAAGAATGACTCAGCATTGGGAGGAATGTTCCACCAGACTTGGCTGGTTAGATTTTTTAAATCACCACATTCACAATATGGTGCAGTCTGTACATACTACTCAATCTGTATATAGTGTTTTTACGTACATACAGCATATTTACAACATATCAAGCATATACATCCAACACCTTGTCAATACTGCCAAGACAAATTAGTAAATTAGGTTATATTTTGCATAGCCAATGAAACATCTTCTGATTGTGATTGTAACTGATGTGTCCATGGTCCACCTTTAAATATGTTCACAGAATGCAACATCTGTGATGATGGTAAAGCTTTAAAGGAAGATAGTAGCCCTGCATTGGTACAACAGAATTTGTAAACTTTTTGAAAATGGCTTTATATAGCATTAAAAAGGGTTCTTCTGTTATTATAAGTTTGACATTATAACAACCTTTTTTTGGTGGAATCTCTGGGCAAAAAAAAATGGACCAAGCCTGCCATATAATGTTTTTTGCTGATGGTTTTGTTCTGGTGACAGTCCAGATTTAAAGCTCAGCAGTGTTTTCAACTGTCTGAAGCCAACAGTGCTGAGTGGAAAAGTAATGACTTTTCTTTCTATAAAAGGTTGTCTGCAAATTTACACATAAAACGTCCATATTTAAAGGAATCAAAGGGAAAAAAATATCTGTTTGTTTAATGATTTGTCCTTAGGACCAATAAAAGCGTAATCTTTATGCCATTTTGAGTTTAGCCCATTTTTCCCCCAGGATTATACAACAAGGGTTCTTCTATTGTTAAAGCTTGATATCATAACATTAGCAGAACCCTTTTTGGTGCTATATAGAATCTTTTTCGGAAAGGTTCTATGTAGAACCATAAACAACACATTCTTTGTCAATCTAAAGAACCACTTCACCACGCAAAGAACCACTGACACTTGAAATTGTTCTAAACAGAACCATTGCCTTTTCTAAAGAACCCTTTAAGAACCATCTTTTTTAAGTTTGTATATTTTTTCTGTTGAGTGTGAAAATATGAGCACTTGTCTGTGGCCACTAGCATAAATGCTGATCATGTTTGCTTCCTAACTATCTCATTTTATTATAGCAAGTTCTTTACTAAGTAATAATTTAAAAAATAACAATCAGCACATCAGCATACCACTCTAGTTCTGATGCTCTTGTTGTTGAGGTAATAGTGTTTGGTGATTTTATTTTCTCTTGAAAGAGTAGAGGATTTGCTAAATTGTCATTGGCTTTAGCTGCAGCCCTCAGTGGGATTAATAATACTTATAGCAGCTCTACCTGCTTTTGAAAGCTGGAAAACAGAAAAAACCTAAATAAAATCCATGATGTACTTGGGAACATTTGACATTACAGCCTCAGTCACAACAAGACTTTACTGTTTGGTCACTGTTTTGTCTGTTCTGTATTTACTGTTTCCTAAATTAAGCTGCTTCTTTTTGACTGAATGCAGTTCATCCACATGGAAGTATAGCCAACCTTTTTGTTTACAGACATTCTAAACTGCTCTGTCGAATGCTGGCAAAAGTCCTATTTAGCATAATGAGAAATTATAGCAATCTTTGTTTTGTGTTGCTACCTGCCGAGTTTCCAGTTTAAAATGCTCCACTGATAAGCGGTGGTGTTGTAGCTACAAGGGAAACCAGAAACATCAACAGTGAATTTGCTATCTTGCAAATGTTAGATCAACAATATTGCATCTGTTCTTTATCACTCATCCTCAAAATAAAATTAACATCTTTTGAAATTAAAGCACAATGTAGGTGTTTTTATTTTGTTTGTTAAAATTGAACAAAGTAGCATTACTAACATAAAAAAATACTAAAACATGGTGTCCACGTGAGTCACCCTGTAAAGCCTAAAATAATTATTTGAAAGTCAGAGGTGTCAGGTTGGATTTTGCACATCAGATGTCTTTACATGTTAACTTCACACATACAAGCCCAAAAAATGTCCAGCTTGATGTTTAGGTCTCAGATCCACAGTTAATATTATACTGGTGACAATATGAAGATAATATTAGGTATTTCACCCACATCCTCTGAAGACATGTCCTTCACCAAACTTTGACTGGGTTCTCTTCGTATACTCTTTCAACATGCTTGCATTTATCAGATTCATCTGCTTGTGGGGGTCTGAAGCACAACTGTTGTTACAAAATGTTCTTTCGCATGTTGTGTGCAATTTCACATATCCACCAGAGAGGTCTCCAAATCCCCAAAACGTACGTAGTGTAGCTTTATTGCACTCCAAATTTAGAGATTTTGACAAAACAGTCATGTTTCAATTTCTCAGGGCTACGAAAGAATGCCTTTGTCAGCGGGACTGGAGCATGGACAGTTCAATTCTGATGTGTGTGTTGTAGCGGGCATCGTATGTGTTCATGTGCGAGTGGCTCCAGGCTGACATGTGTTCTTATTCCATGCTCAAGTTACACAGTGAAGCGGAAGCTGATGAAAAGGCCTGCTCTGCTGTGTGTGTGCCCAGACTCCTGCTATGCCGTGTTTGTGTGCGTGTGTGTGTTTGTGTCAGTGTCAGCTCAGAGACTCCGGGTCTCTGACATATAGGTTAGCAGCCCAGCATGGACAAGCTCTTCTCTCACTGACTCTTTCTCTCTGTCTCTCTCTCCTGTCTTACTCTTACTCACTCTCTCTCTGTCTCTCTGTCTCTCTCGCTCTGCTCTCGCTCTCTCCCAACTGGGAATCACCTAGCCTTGCCAGCCAAATCACTGACGTAGCAACAGTCTCCAACAGTCTGCCTGCCCATATGCCCAAAGCCTGTCTCTAACATTCAATCTGACAGGACCAGTAGAGTGCCACTTTAGGTGTCATTTCCAGTCTCAGTGACGACGTGACCAATATTTTCTGCATTTATTTGTTTATTCTAGACACTGTGCCCTCTGTGCCCTTGCACGTCTTTGTTATTGTTCAGGCAAGGCTTTGGCTTAAGCTTTGCTAAACGTGGTCTTGTTATCACGTAAAATCATTTGGATTAAACGCTTTCTGGCATGCTAAATCCTCCTTGTGTTCTCTTTCGTATCTCTCTCCCTCTGTTGTTTCTCTTCCACTGCCTTCCCCCACACTGCAAAAAGATCAAGTGAAATCATCTTAAGTTTAGTCAATATATCTGATATCTCTCATGTTAAGACTGTTGCAAGAATATTATGAGTATCATAAGATTGTTAAGAGATTATTTATCTATTGGCAGATAATTTTGCTTGTTTCAATAAATAATGCTAGATAAAAGACAAACAAGTAAAAACAAGTTACATAATCTTGCAGTATTCTTACAACAATGCCAAAATTTGAAAGATTAGATATGTTGAGCAAATTTAATATGATTTCACTTGCTAGTTGCATTCTCTTGTGTTGTCTCTCCTTCTCTGCCTTGTGTCCACTCTCTCCTTCTCCCTCCTACTCTCCCTTCTCTTCTTCTCTCCTTCTCTCCCTCCCTATCTGGCCAGCTCAGCAGTGGCTCCTCTAATCTCTCGTGCTCCGGTGGTGTGGCACACGCTGGCCCCTCCCGGGCCCACAGATGCCTTCTGTCTGCGGGGCCACTTCCTGCGCAGGTGTGCCATGGGGCAGGGGCAGTATAGGGTGCCATGCAGGCATGCCAGGCTGTGCTAGGCACCGCTACAGCTCCCCCTGTCCCGCTCCTAGTGCCACCCAAACAGTCAACCCAGGCCAGATGCTGCTTCACATTGTCATCCGCCTCTATCCACGTTGGCTTTCTGCTGACTTGATAGAATTTTGATAGTTATACTTTTCCCCGTAGCTTGGCATCTCTTAATCAATGTTAATTGGCCCCAATTAGCATATGTTAATTAATGATATTTACTTCAAATTAAAGGTATGAATGGTCCCAGAGGGTTTCCTGTTCATCTAATTAGAACCAATTAGCTGCAATTAACACGTGTAAATGAGACGCTATTGAGTCCAAAACAAACAGTGTGTAGCCTGCCCGATTCCCATGCAGTTTAACCTGGGCCGTGTGTGTGTGGTGGAGTGGCATGAGTCTCTGATGCACGCACACACACACACACGCACACACACACACACACACACACACACACATTAGCTATTGAGCTGAGGGCAGGTTGGCAGCTCCATGGCCAGGATTTTGAGCTCTACCATCTGACACTTCTCAGCAGCTTGCATTTGTATCCATAGCATTTTATAAAGCATGGATAATGTAACACTTACACCATTGTATTAGCTGGCCCATATGTGAAATGCAGCTTTTATTCACATTTTAGTCAATCAGGGAAGTAAAGCACTTTATTTTGGTTCTATTATCTTGCTATACAGTACTCTTCCTTTATTAAATTTCTAGTCAAAATGACCATTATGTACAAGGTAATTTTTTTTTTTTTTGAGAGATATTTCTGAGGAGATTAGATATAAGATCCATGTGCATCAGGGAGAAGAAAGTCAAAGAAAAATAAGGAGAAAAAAGGAGGTTTAAAAAAATAGAAAATGTGATACTTAGCAACTGTGTAAGACCTGGCATACCACTAAAAATGACATCATCAGATAAACAGTACTTAAAGATTTCATCTTTGATCGAAAGGAGAGCTCCACTCTTGCTTCAGATCTACAGGTGTTCCTGTCCATCCTTCTACTGTGAGGAGATGACTCAACACTGGGTCTAAAGGATGTGTAGCTTACCCTTACTGAGAAAAGAAAATAGACATTAAAGAAGAATCAAACAAAGAAGCTGCTGGTGTTCTCAGAACAATGGACTGACCACTCTACAGTCCAGATCTCAACATCTTTAAATGTGTTTGGAATTTGTTGGTTATTTGGTTCATGAGATGCAGAAAATGCAACCAACTTCTAGGACCAAGCTTTGAAAGTGCGGAAAAATATTCGTTCTCTGAACAAGTTTTCTGACATGAATCGAAGCTGCAGTAAAGGCGTAATAGATATTGAAAAAATTGATGTTATATTTAAGTTGTTGAGGTGTATGTGAAAGTCCCTGTTAAATATGTTCTGTTTTTTTTTCCTGATATACAAAAATGACTTAATGGGCATTTTGACTGGAAATTGAATAAATTAAGGGTGGTCTTAGCCTTTTGCACAGCACTGTATATGACATTACCAATTGTGTTCAACAAAGTGAATGATAATTCTGAGACAGCTGTGTATCCCACGCAGAGAAAATTGGCTTGAAAATACATTAGGGCTTAAATGCGATGTAAACAGCTCATTATGGCCAACTGAGCATTAGGTGCCTGGCTGGCATTTTGAAGGATTTTAAAGAAGTTTTCCACCGTATTGGTACCACCATGAAAACATATGTGAAAAGAAGAAAAGTAAACATGTATAGATGTATATTTATGGCAATAAGATACTTTTCACTTCTATTTCAGAAAAAAAGCTGCTTTTTAAATATTCTTTTCTAGAATAGGAAAACTCCAGAGAACACCCTTTTTGTCTTGCACACCAAGCCTTTAGAGTTCAATTATAGCAAGGACACAGGTGAGGCACCAATAAGCAAGCAAAGTTGACATCAATAACTTCAATACACCTTCTCTATTTCTGAATAGGTGCAGATTATTTCATTTGATTTTTCCCCTCCATTTGGGGGCTGAATAAGTGGGAAAAGCCTTTTTTGAAATCCAGGTAGAGAGCAAGCGTCTAATCTGAGTTTGCAGTTTTGGCGAGTGTTGACAGCAATCTGGCCCTGCGTGGTCTGGTAGTGCTGTATTAGTCTCCAGGTTTTACAGTGGAAATGGAGAGCGCCTCAGATACTTACCATTGTAACAATCGCAGGGTTTCTGAGCTCTGCGGCAGGGGAAGAAGCCGCTTTGTTCGCTGATAAGAGAAGAGGGAAATACACGCACAGAAAAGGCAATCCAAGGGGCTGAACAAATCTGCGAGCGGTATTATGGGATGGTAAACACGTCTGTGGGTAAGAGGCAGCGGATTTGCTGTTGCTTATTTTGGGGACGTGCTGCATTTGAAGAGGAGCACAAAGGGTGGAAGGGGTGCAGGGGGAGGAGGCAGAGCCCCAACGGGACAGAGGAGAAGACTCGAGCAAGAGAATGAATTAAAAGGGCAAGAGAGGAGGAGAGAGCAAAGAATTATTTAGTAGTAACTTCAGCCTTAACATCGACTGCTCAAGATGTTTTGCTTGTTTGTAATACAGTGCCTGTGACCCTCTTTAACACGAGACCAAAACACAATGGTGTTCACTTTGTTCCCTGTGTATGGAACCTTCTTCATGCATGTGGTGTAACCTGAACGCAGGCAGGATTTGTCTGTATGCCTGACTGTCTTCTTTTTTTATTCTTATATTATACTTTTCTGTTTGGTATGCATGCAGAGTTATTGTCTTGTCTTGTTGAAGATACATGTGTGAATACCAAGCATTTGCAAAGCAACTGACTTATGGGGAGTATAAAATGCTCTGAAATTGTTACGTCGGCTGTCTGTATATTTTCTTTTCATTTCATTCTTATTGACAAAGAATTGTTTCTTTTTTTTTCTAGAAAGACTAGACTACTAGAGAACCTTGAAGAACCATTTTTTTAAGTGTGTAGGTGGGCAAATCGTTAATTCTGTTTAGAACCAATTCATGCTTGAATGGTTCTTTGCATGGAGAAATGGTTCTTCATATTGATGGAGAATGTGTTGTATATGGTTCTATATAAAACCTTTGTGAAAATGGTTCTATATAGCACCCAAAAGGGTTCTGTTATTATTATGATGTCAAGCTTGAAACAGTAGTAGAACCCTTTTTGGTGCTACATAGAACTGTTTTCAAAAATATTCTATATAGAACTATATACAACGTACTTTCCATCAATCTGAAGAAACATTTTACCATGCAATGAACCCCTTAAACATGACTTGGTTCTATATAGAACTCGTGGTTCTAAATGGAACAATCCCCTGTACTAAGAACCCTTGAAGAGCTGTGTTTTATAAGAGTGTACAAATAGCAAAATGCCATGAAAACATCTATGCAAAATCATCTGTTTTCCACTTTTCTTGGCCTAATTTTCATGATGTTTGTAGATTTGCCAGTTTTCCTGCCTAGAGAACAATGAAAATAAAAATCACCATAAAAATGGTACATTTCATAAAGTAACATATAAAGCCGAAGCACAGATAATCATAATTTAAATATCCCATTTATTGAAATTTATTTATATTTTCTTCTTTTCACATCATAATTAAACCAACTCCAGAGTCACCATCAATGCACCAATGCAAATATATGCACATACTTTATTTATTGTACAATTACTTTTCTTAGAATGGTGAGAAACGAAAAACAAATGCATTATTTCACAGAATAAATATCAACAGGAACAACAAACAAAACAGCATTTGTGATGTCATGGTCTTACGTAGTTCACCAGTATTGCAGGTCCGTGTTTGTATGTATGTGGACTCTGTGCTTGTGTGCACAAAGCCTGGCTCCTCGCTAATGTTCTCCGTGTCTCAGCCTTAAGGAGACTGAACTCTCACCCCTCCCCGCTGCTGCTGAGCGAAGATAAAACTTTCCACTTCCCTTTCTTTTTTTTTCCTCCAGCCGAGAATTACGCGAGGAAGTCGATAACAGCAACACAATCAGCTTTTACACAGAGGATTGGGCTCAGGTGAATAGCATGTCCCTTCTCTCAGAGCTGACACGCAGACAGTGCTATACAGCACACCTGTGGGCCTGTGGAGGACCACTTCATCCTATTGTGAACATGACCAATGAAGAAGAAATATCCTATCAAGGAAGCTTTTGTCTGTGCAGTGGTACATGCTGGAGAGCGGCATTTTGTCTGCTTCTGCCATCGCCGTGAAGTGAAACTGTCTCAATTATATTGTCTTGTGCACAAGGTGGTTCACAGGCATGTTATCAGCAATCGATCAATTAATCGTTGGGCTTGAGTCCTGACGTTCTGTTCTCTGCCTTACGTTGCTGTGGATTGACAGTGATGCTCCTTTCCCTCTATCTACTTTATACACAACAAGGGCAGAAGATTAAAGCCATAGGCAGGACTGTTTCTTGCTATAAGTGGTATAAGCAGTCGCTTAGGGGCTCGGAGCCACAAGGGGCCCTTAATGCTGATTGCTTGCTGCCATAATGTTAGTTTAGTTAAATTTATTTTAATTAAGACTGTTTTGTCTATATAGACTATTTATTGGCTTTAACATACTGTTTCCTTCTTTACAGTGTTTACGTTAGCATTTGTCAACCCTTTAATGTTCTGCTCAACCATTTGGTAGAGCATATTTCCATCACGACCAATCATGACCGTTGGGTAGACGTGAATATTTTAAAAACTGTGGGGTCAAAAGATTAAAAAAATACACCAATTGTTTTGAATTATTGCCCCAAATAAAAAATACAAAAAAAAAATCCATTGTTGTTTTCTTGGTGAGGACATTAAAAGGTTAAACTAACATCAAAAACTGATTCAAACAAACAAAATATTAGCTCTTTTTCACCTTTTCATACAAAACAATATGATTTAAATGAGTAGAAGCTCAGAAACAGCCCTAACCTGAGACCTGCGAGGGCCATGTATGCTAATCAGGCAAACATACTAATCTATTCAGTATGTCTAGAGTTGTGATGCAGATTTAAGTATAACCAACAACGCTATAAATAGTTCAAAGAACAGGCAGGCAACACCTTGCAGTTTGATTCTTATCCCCCTCACTTTGATCAATTGTTTCTCTTTTTGGTTAAGTTTCTAATTTTCTTTTCTTTTCTTTTCTTTTTAAGATTTCCCCTGGCTGTTTTATGATCTTCCCAAAACCCCTTAACTCATGCATTTAAAAAAAAAGACATCATACTTGAGAAAGCAGGGGGATCTAATATATTCACAGGCAGATGATTTGGATAATCCACGTTCAAATGCAGCCCTTGTACTGTGGGGTTTAAATGATATTGTATAGAAATGAGATTTCAGATTTAAAAGCATCCAAAACCTGATTTAATCTGTGTTTAATTAATCTGGCTCGCCTTAACCAGAAGCTACAGTATCCCTTTCTCAGCACCCTTTTATTTATTCACCACTGATATAAAATGGAAAATTCTATGCACAGTGCACCTATTACAATGTAAAGCAACCAAGCCAGAGGAATACATTGGAGCTGATGGTGCCCCTGTGTACTGGGTAGAACTTGATTCATGGAGCTTCACTGCATTTGTTGCAACACCATGGTAACTGTATCTGTCTGTCTATCTAAAACAGATATACAGTTATCTAGAAGCTGAGGTGAGATTTATTTTACAAACTAATACATACACATGAGGGGAGCCCTAATGGCCACCTCTGCAGGTTTTTGGGGCTGGTTGGGGAAGCATGAGTGTGATCAACCTGCGATGCGCTGATAAGGGGATTCCTGAAGGCGTGATTAGATCTGGGGCATGTTTGTCTTCCAGTAACAGGGATTACATGATTTATTAGAGAGTCAGTCTTCTAGCAGTATTTGGGTGTTAATTCCCACCCACACCCTGAAGAGAAAGAACACATTCCAGAGGGAACACATACTAAAGAGCTGGTAGGTTTGTCAGTATTCCGCTGTGTAGATACTGGTGATCTAATAATGCATAGATGACTTGGTGAAAACATACTAATAAACCAGAGATCTCCTTTGAGGTATGGTATATACTCTAAGCTCTCACAATTATTATTCATACCATTGATAACATCTCGCATTTATTGCTTTTTAAGAATTTGAAGTACATTTTTTTTTACCATATTTTTGCAATAAGTAAGCTGATGCAACTTGTCTTTGCTGCTTGACTGGTTATATATCATCACTGTCCAAAAAACTTAGCTCCAAAATAGTAACTTCACAGGAGCAGACACAAACCTTTAAAGTAAGTTAATGTAACAAGATATATCAAATATGTAATAAAGAAGCAATGCTGCACCATTTCTATTGATCCATCATCATGAAATGTTTACACAATGTAAAGGGTAGCTGCTGTGATCAAATGGTGTAGAAAAAATTTTGACATGCATCAATATTTAATAAATATTTAAAAAATCTGTACATTACATAGAAGCATATGGCATAAAATGCTACAAAATATTGCAGTATAAATTCACAGTGAAATGGAAAAAACAGTTTTTCAACAGTTCATTCATTATTGATCCTTTCGAAAACATATAATAGGTCACTTCCTTTTCCGATGCTTTGACAAATCACATAGCCAGAAAGCGCATTATACATGTATTTACTTCCCTTCTGCATGCATCCTTTTTTAAAATGCATTTTTCAAATGCATTGAGATTGCTGCTTGTTTTCAAGCAGGTGAGAATTGCTCCACCAGCGTGACCAGCACTTGTCTGTGATTAGCATGGCTGTAGCAATGCGCTCTCTATTGGAGTGGTGCGGATGGTATTTTGAGGGCGAGGCCTGCTCCAGTGGTCTCTGCCATCTGGACCAAGCAGAGCCAGGAAAGGGTCAAGGTGGGTGCCGTTCCCATGGCCCTAACCGCCTGTCAGCATGCCAGTGTGCTAATTTACAGCCGGCAGCCTCCACTTTGCCCCTGCCCTGCTCTGCCAGAAACTCGAAGGTGTGAAGATGCCAGCAGCATGCTTCGCTGAAGACAAATCAGCCCCCGTTCCCTCGTAAAACACCCAGAGGTCATGACCTCCTCACCTTTTCAACTCCTCGCTACCTCAGAGATGCCTCCTCCCCAGCCCTGAGCGTGGATCCCCGCAGTGCGTACCTGATGGCCCACTCATGCACATGCACTCAGGGGAAAAGGAACAAGGTGGCTGTCTCGTCTGAGCCTGCTGTACACAGAAAACTATTTGCATGCCCACCCTCTGTTTCAGCTCTAGGGACCCAGCAGGTGACCGTGAGTGGATCTAGTCTGTGAGTAGCTATAGTTTTCTAGCTATCGCGACATGTCCAGTACGACACATGAGTAGGATTGCAGAGGAGTGTGCTCCATTCAGCTAATGCCTCTGGAGCTGCGGGAGGTCAGGAGAACAGCATGTTTGTCAAACATGGCAGCCAGTGTCCTCGCTTCGGTTTCCCGCTGAAAAATAAACACATTGATTTTTCAGCCATCCATCTCCATTTTTGTGAAGCTGCAACAGTGTATAAAATTTTCAGGAGTTCAGCATTTGCTCTTGTTCATTTCAGAGCTCAGACACTCCAAATACGAGGCGATGTGCAGTAGCGGTGCACCATATATGCAAATGAGTCCTCTAACAGTTACTGCATGCTCTGACCTCCAGATGAGTTTTTGTATGTTTTGATTAATATGAGTGCATACATACATCTACATATATATATATACAAAATGCCAATGGAAGATTTTTAAGAGGACTGTTAGTGAAGAACCTACATGACGTAGAGGTTATAAAAGGAAGAGATTTCACATTATTTAAAAATTATTCACACTCACAAATCTCAAACATGGTTCTTTATCTTTTGTGGCGTGGCTTAAAAAAACCCTTGTGGCAACTTTCAGTGTTTAGTCAGGAACAACTGGCCACCAATGGTTATGGCTGGAGAGTCTTAACAGAAATCGTGATGTCATTATCTGACCATCGCCCTCAGCTTCCTTGATCATTCATTCATTGCATCATAAGATCTCTGCAAATCCAGGTGGATGGATTTGGCTGCTTCTTGTTGAAATTCTGGTAGCATGTGCTAAAGACGAATAGCCATTCTGAAATGGAAGCGTTTGTCTAGGATTCATAGCCAAAGTCAGTGCCACTGTCTAAGTAGTTGGCCCATACTTACACCAAGCAAGTGTGTGGACAGAGTGGTAATTGTGGTTGCGTCATATTCTCTGAGGTGCCAGCCATAACTGCTGGATCCTCAGCCACTGCTCATAATCCACTTCCTGAAATAAACTGTCCCATTAAAATAAAATGTTGCCTATATAGAGTTAATGAATTGAAAATGATGGTTTGAATCCTGCAAAAATTTGGAAAGGATCCCAAGCACATGCCATGGCTTGTGCAAAACAAGATTATGTGCAGTGCATTATAATGCATGCGCAGGCTTTATAGGCCCAAACAGTGTCAGTGAAGCCCCCAATGAAATGTGTGCTTATTTATATGCAGTTATTCAGGTATGCAGTAAATTCCAATTACTTCCTTAGATTTCTATTTAACATCGAGGTGGGAGTTGGGGGCTATGACAGGGAGACTCTGTGTTTTGAGCAGCAATTGTAAATCTCTTTAACTCTTTGTCTGCTGATGGCGCATGTGGTCCATGTGTTGCACAATACCAGTAGAGTAAAAATGTGCTTATCTTGATATCTTAGTTAGCTGATTAGATAAAACAGCCGGTAGTGAAAATAAGGGATATACATAAAAAGAATGTAGACAATTTAGATGCATGCATGTGTATATATATTTATGTGTGGCCATGTTTTTAAGCTCTTTGTTGGGACCTGATGGAAAATCTGAAAACTTTAAAAATGTCAGAACATCAGGTTAGTCCCTATGAAGAGAAACATATTATTGCTATGGAGGTTAACCCCAGACTTATCGTAATCTGAAGACGCATTGCTTAATAACTGCTATAAATTATTCAATTAATTCAATTAATTTTAAACATTAAGCTGCAAAAAGACTTCTTTGGAGTGATGTCATAGAAGAACCAATTTTGATCCCTGAAAGAACCTTTCTGTGGATGGTTCTTTAAAAAGCTGTTTTTTGTAGATGCGTGAATCTGAATAAATGTTTGGGTCAGTATTTAGGCCCAATTTCAGACCCATGCAGTTTAAGGGGTTAAGCTTAGGGTTGAGTTAGGGGTGGGCTTACCATTTGTTTACATTCAGCAATATTGAAGTAAAAGGAAAAATCTCACAAAGGAGGGAATACAAGCAGGTATGTGTGCGTGTGTGTGTGGCTGTGGGTGTATGAGAGTGAGAGAGAGAGAGAGAAAGAGAGAAGGGGGGAACATCACGCATTTATATCCCCATGCTCAGTGGCAGCCCCGGCTCCCAGCGGCCCTAAATCCCAGCCCCTCTCCCCTGACGTGCAGCATGCTGGGCCAAGCGCACACTGCCTATGCATTAGCCATCCATTCCGCCTGCCTGACACCTCTCCAACATAAACCCGTACGGCCGAGGTAAAATATCTCTCTCCCGGCGAAAATAAAGCTTTGTCTCCCTCCTGATCTATAGGATATAAAATAAAGCCACGGCTTTGATGGCGGCTTTACCTTATGCACAGCTTGCTTTTTGTGCACACAAAAGGCAATGAAGATGAATGAGACGGGCATGTCTCCCCCCCTCTTCTTCCTCTGCTCCCTCACACTTCTCCCGGAGAAGTTAGTCGGGGCAGCTTTATTATTGATCAAAAGCGGTCGATTGTCATTGGGCATTTCTCTCAGATCTATTCGCCTTTACTTGGATTAATACCATCAGCACCCTTATGGCTGCTTTTGGACTATTGGAGATTTTTGTGTATTGTAGACTTCAACTATGAATGTATTTGTGCTAGTTGTGCTTTTAAGCAGTTATTTACATTTGCCAAATTAATTCAATCTAGTTAACCCCTTAAATGGCCAGGTCGCACCAGCAGGCCCAAAGTTTTATTACACACTTCTATGACCTAAAAAGTGCTCTGCCAGTTTGCACTGAAGTCACTATAGTTACTGAATAATAAGCCTTAGTATGAAATAAGCCTGGGATTTTAAGGGGTCAACTTGCTTAAACATTGAACATAAAACGGAATATGCATGAACGTTGAAAAATGACCTTAAAATATATGCCTAAAGGGGGAATACAAAGAAAAAGAATACGCTATGTTTTATCAAACAAAAGCCAAATCCATGTTTATGTCCGTGAACCTGCCAGAGGTTTGCTTCAACCCCCTTTGGAGTCTTTCTTGATAGAACAATTCTAGTTCTAAGTAGTAATCTTACACTTTACTGTACATACTCAACTTTTATCAAACAGAAGAAATAAATCTTGGACTGTTGAGAAGAAAAAAAAAATAGCTCAGTTTGAGACTCTTGGGACAAGCAATAGAGAGAGCTGGCTGGTTGCACTTTGCTTTGGGCCTTGAGCAGCAGCTCTGTGGCGAGCATTGCCCACTGCATGGGCGATAATATCTCTCAGGGAGGCCTTATCACCACACATTATCCTCTAATCATTAGTGATCCTGGCCCTTTCACCCTAGCTGCAGAATAAGCGCGGGGAACCATTAATCTAAACTCGAGCTCGACTGCTCGTTTCCATTCCTGCCCAACGGGGAATAATATAATAATAGGCCTGTTTCATCAGTGGGGCCTGGGTGTCTCTAATGGGATGATGGTGTGGATTGGAAAGTTTTTATACTGAGCTCACCAATCATAACTATAAAATCTCTGTTACGGCTGTTCATTTTTGTTATGCTGCTGTGTGCTACAGTAACTGCCTGGCCATGTTTGCCTTTCACTTACTATAAGTAAGGCTTTATTTGGTATTTTTTTTAGTGGGAGTGTTGACAGTGAATGTGGTCTAATAGACATATTTTAGTACTAGAAAATCTCCATTATTTCCCCCTAAACTTCCAAATGTAACTATATAACTTGGATGTTTGTCAAATTTCATTGTAACTAATATATTCATCACATGACTTACGTAACTACAGTACTGTGCAAAAGTCAGACACCACCTTTTCATTTATTTAATTTCTAGTCAAAACGGCCATCAAGTACATCTTATTAATTTTTTAGCATTAGGTAAAAAAAAGCAAAAAACTTACACGGTCAACTCAACAACTAAATTAAGTATATTTTTTCAGTGTTTAATGTGGTCATCCTTGGCTCTTATTACAGCTTCCGTTGTTTTTTGGAAGACTTGCCTTGAGTTTTTCAAAGAAGTCTGCAGATTTTTTTCCCCACACCTCAGTCTTAGAAGCTGGTCGCAGTTTCTCCTTCTCACAATCTAAGTAATCACAATCACATTCAGTGATGTTGAGGTCTGGACTCTGGAGGGGTCAGTCCGTTGAGAAAACCAGCGGTTTCTTTGTTTGATTTGCAATTTTTCTTTTCTTTTTTTTTCTTGTCTATTTCCTTTTCTCTGTAACAGCTTTTTGACAGCTACATATCCTGTTAGACTCATAGTGCTGAGTTGTTTTCTCACAGTGTAAGGATGGACAGAAACACCTGTGATTTTTTTCAGATCTGAAGCCAGAGTGGAGCTTGATTTCCTCCTGTCTCTTAAAGCTTGAAGTGCTTTTTATCTGCTGGTGATAGTGTTGGTGTTTTGGTCTAGCAGGTCTTGCATGGTTGTTAGGAGTCCCATTTTTCTGTACCTTTAAATCATTTTTTGAACTCCAGTTTTGGAAACTCCTGTTTTGTCACATCTTTTTGGCATTTGCATTATAAAGGCCAGTGGAATATTTTGCATCTAATCTTGTCTCCTGAAAATGAATAACTTAGCGGTCGTATTGATTCAAAATAAAATAAATGAAGGGTTATCTCTGACTTTTACATGCTAGTGGACATAGCTATATACTAATGTATTTGTTTTTTTCCCCCAAAGTACTTTAACTTATATTTCTATAGTTCAGTAATTACTGAAGTCTTTTTAGATTAATAACTGAATAAGCCTAAGGTTCAAGGGGTTTTGTTCTCTCCAGTTTATATTACCCAGTACTCCAGGCTGAACATATTTAACTAGAGAGGCCTTGTTACTTAGTTCTACTGACACATATACTATTTGAATGTGTGGTTCTCTAGTCTTATGCATGCTTGTCTGATCAAGACTCTACATATGATCGGTGGATATGAGACCAACAAGAACAAGCATGCATTGTTGAAAGTGGTATGTAAAGGCATCATGTCTGGGTTTGATTATTGGGTTTGAGGGGGGAAATAACAGCTGCTCCAGTGATAGGACGGCCGGAGCGGATCTATAAGCTCAATTGGATTTCTCTCGCCAGTCTGAAGCAGAGTTGGACAGTCAGGAAAAACGTTTATGTTGAGTTGGGGTCAATACTGACATTCGTTTGTGTGGCCTTTGCCTCCAAAGAGCCCCACCTAAGGAGGTCTGAATGTATCTCTGGTACTTTACTGCTGGACACACCTAGGCTGACATCGTCCTGTGAACTGGTCATGCTGTTTAATTAATCTGACATTACTTTAAGAGTGATTAAAGCAGGCTCTTCCACACAGAGAGCTCTCCTTTTGGAATCTGTATATATCTGACAAAGGGAGATGTGCAGCTACAGCAGCACAGTATGCAGTATTAGCTGATGCTGTGTCCAGCCCTCAGTCCAGCCTCTACCCCAGGCCCTAGTGATGGACAGCCGGCCCGAAGCGCGCTACCAAAATAAAGACATAAAGCTGTTCCGGTGCAAAGCAGAACCAGGCGCGCGCTTCAGCCACTTTTCACCTGGGGCCGCACTGCCTAAATATTCAAGCGCGCACACGCGTGTGCTCGAGCACAGAGCACGGTGCCGAAGATATCCATAAAAAATAGTATGACCTTCGTGGCTTTCTGTAGGTTTATATTTAGTTCCCTAGTGTTTATTATTTTTTAATGTATTTATTTACAACACCGTGTTACTCTGTGTTTAAGCATACGCGCAAGTAATATTGACATATAGTTAACCTTCTTATATGTAATATATTTAATTTAAAGGTGTGCTCTGTGATTGTGATTCTGAATAAATTTGACACGTTTATGCTTATTTTTTGTTGTGATGTTATGAGCGCTAAAGCCCACTCTGAGGGAGAGAGGGGGCAGTTCAGCGGTGGCTGGTTTAGTTGAACTCTGGCTTTTCCGATCATTAGTAAACAGAGCAGCACGTGGCGCAGTATTTGGACCTGATTGGTGTGAATCGACTCTGAGTGTTTATATCTTTTCCGTCAGCGCGTCATCATAGACTCACTATTATTATTAAAGCGGAGTCGAGCTTCTTCATCTACGCGTGCAGGCCGTTTGAGCTCGTGCAGGACGAGTCTGGGCCCCAAACACCGACACCCCCACCCCCTTCCCGTGCTGATCAGAGAGCGAGTCAGGCCTGATATGTCACACTTTATTACCGGAGTCTCTCTCTCTCTCTCTCTCTCTCCCTCAGAAACACACACATACACACACACACACACACACACACACACACACACACACACACACACACAAAGGAGTGCAAACTGTAGAGACATTACAAATTAAAATAAAATAAGCAAAATTGAAATGTCACTATATTGTATTATTATTATTTTATCATTTTATCACGTGCTTTCGTTTTTAATTATTTTCTGTCATAATTATTTATGATCTGTAGTCTATAATCATAATTATTTTCTAATTTAACTTTAGGCCTCGTTAGGTTAACTCTGTTGAGTGACACGTTGGAGCAGCCACACCTCTTATTTTAAAATGTCACAGTCCTTATCATAACATTTTGTTCGTTATTGAAAATTTCGATTTTTTAATGTTATTATTATTATTATTATTCGTTTATTATTATACATTTAATATTATTATTATTATTATTATTATTATTATTATTATTATTTAATTTTTTATTTTTTTATTATTATTATTGCTTATTTTTTCTTCCAGAACATTTTTATTCAGCAATGTGATTTTGTTTCCAGGTTTTCCAGCATTAAGTAACATTTATCTGAATTTAATTCAGAATCATACAGTACTGCTTTATAAATGACGACTAGAAAAGCTTTCGAGTGTGATTTTTGCGGCTCTAAACCTGAAAAAACGCTAATAAAAGTGTATAAGGTCTACAGTAAGAGTGATTCAGATCCTGTATGCAGAGTTTACTGATGGGCTCTAATGAAGTATAGAAGTGGGTTATTTGCAGTGGAACAGGCTGCATTAGACACCGTGTGGATGGAAAGGAGCAGCAGTGAAGAGTGATGCCCACACTGCACTCTGACTGTTCCCACAGTGAGAGCAGGGGAGGCAGGACAGGCGCTGTGAGTATTTCTCGATCGATAGCTCCCTCTAGCACTGTCTTTTCTCCAACTCAGCCACTACAGGCAGAGGAGCAGTTTTAGTCCAGTGTAGGTTACCACACTATCCCACTGTTCTCACTGTTATCCCACAGCTCGGACACTGGAGTTCATTATAAGGCCTCGTTCACAGCGTTCAGTACTTTCACAACATTATTACAGCACTTCACTACAGTTTAAATTTCCAGTTAAAATAAAGTCTGCAGTGAATAAACATTATTATTATTATTATTATTATTATTATTATTATTATTATTATTATTATTAATGTCGTGAGCTGTTGGTTTATGTTATTTTTATAGATGTTATTGTGTTGTTTTAGTTTTTGTACTTGCGTTTTTGTTGCTGCTGTTGTTTTGGATGTTTTTTCCTCAATTGACTGATTATATGCTGTATCGCTTGTAAGTCCACTGTAAAGTGAGAGCAAACAAATGGAAAAAAATAACCGTATTATTCAACAACAATTGGTTTTAAATGAACGTTATTTAAATTTACAGTTTTACAAAAAAAGAGGAACTAATATATATATATATATATATATATATATATATATATATATATATATATATATATATATATATATACACACACATACATGTGTTGCTTTAATGCCCCGTCTCGGGGGTCCTAGCTGCCCCCCTCCACTTTACATGAGAAGCAGCCCATATGCACCCAGAGCCTCTCGGTATTGATTCCAGATTCCAGTCTGGAGCGTTTGGGCTGTAAACGCAGCCAGAATATAAATAACTCAAAAGATGTCCTTCAGTCTGCCATGCATGCGTGCGTATGTGTGTGTGTGTGCGCGCGCGCGTGTGTGTGTGATGAAGTGAAGGCAGAGGTGTGTACTGGCTGATGATGTAAGAGAGTGAGATTAGCTGCACTCCGTTTGCGCTGCAGGTTGGGGTTTGAGACACAGGCTGTCCTGCTTTAGGAAGCGCGCGGAGAAATCACGCAGTTACGCTCACGTTCGGACTACCGGTCATTCAGCAGCGCTGAGTGAGGAAGGACAGCTTAACCGGACAATCGAATATAAAGACAGAAGTGCAGAAAAAGGTCAGCTGACTCTCAGGAATGTGAAAGAGAGTAATTTACTCATTTGTATATTGGAGCCTCGGGTGAGCGGCTCGAGCTGGACTAATTAAACTATGTGAGGTGTGTGTGAGTGTGCGGGGGTGCGCGCGTGTGTGTATGGGCCATTAGGATGATCCAGCGGGCTGTAAACTTTAGAGCCTCCTCGTCTTTCGCTTTCTCCGTGTGGACAAAGGAGCAAAGGCGGAGAGCAGGTTGTGGAGTGTGTTGATTCATTCACACGTGCAGTGATGAGACAGAGTTAAAGTCTGAGGGAAGCACGTGCACCTACGGGGGTGCTATATTCACAAGAAGACAAGGTTAACGGGTTTGTTATAAAATATTGTAATGATAATGATTTATTTTGGACATGGAACAGGAACAATAGGAGAAATTGAAAGTTAGAAAGAAAAAAATATAAACAAAATTTTGCAGATAAAAGACTTTAGAAACAACTAACTTCTGTTTATAAACAACGACGTTCGCTAACTCTTGTTTTAAAATAACCCAATAATACATAAAAATAACAAAGCTTTTGACCACTATTCTATCTCGTAAATCAAATAAGAAAACGAACAGCTTCACTAATTTCATTATGACATTATAAATAAGATTTAATAGCACAATTTTGAAATGCTGTATTAGCTTTTGCAGCCTCTTGCATGAGAAAAATATACATTCTACTGAAAAATATATAGCTGATGAGTAAATATCAATCTTATTAAGAAATATCAGTCATATTAATGGGTGTATTTGGCGTTATCCGTCCCAAAAGGCCCCGTTATGACTGTTACCTCACTGAGAACATTGAGCATTTCGCAGTCAGTAAAGTGTTAAATGGATTGATATGAAGTCTGATACCTACCTCACATCAGCAAAGCGTTCAGCAGCCCCGCGTGCTCCGCATCCGTGTGAAAAAACAGAAATCATCACCAGAAAAATGAAAGTAAAAAAGATGAAGAAGAGGACAGAATCAGACTGGAATCGTTTGCATCTTCTCTTCATCTCTCCTTGTTTTCTCTAACCGCGTTTGCTTTTTCTTCCCTCCTTCCTTCTTTTTTTCTTTTTTCTTTTCGTTCTTTTTCTGTTTTGTTTTTGACACTCCGCTTTCTCGCGCATCTCTCCCTATAAATAGCAGCGCGCGCTGCGGCGGATTCTCGCGGACGCCGTGGTGTCGGTCCGGTCGCTCGGCGCGCGCGGCGTATGAAGCGGCGCCGATTGGCCTCGCTCCGCCGTGACGTCACGGGCCCGTGAATAAGGGCGGCTCGCGCGCGTCGGGCGCCGCGCAGATCAGATCAGCTCGAGAGGGCCGCGCGAGTGCGAGTGAGTGAGAGAGGGGAACACGGCACGCGCGCCTGTTAGCACAGCGACAAAACAACAACAAAAACAACAACAAAATAAGAAGAGAAACATACTAAACAAGACGCGCCGCGGAGAGGCGGAGGGAGAGGCACGCTTTTGTTTTTGGAGAAGTGGGACTTTACTGAAACTGATTTATTTTTGAGGGATTTTCTGCTGGTTTGTCTGGATCAATGGACGCGTGCACGAGCTTGTGCGTCTTCTCGCGCGCTGCCGCCGTCAGAGACCGGCTGCATTAGCCGCGCCGTCAGCCTTCAGCATCTTTTTCTTCTCTTTTCCTCCTGTTCTGCAGCTCTTTCACTCCGACAGGGACGGCCATGCTGCTTTTCGTTTAGCGCGTGCCAGCTCGGTGGTGTAACGTCGCCCACGTGCCGCGGGGCTTTTATTTATTTACGTGTGTGAAGAGAGAGAGAGAGCGAGACACACACACACACACACACACAGAGAGAGAGAGAGAGAGAGAGAGCAGACGGACATGACGGACCACTGAGGTTTTCACGCGCTTTGGCAACTACCTCACACAAGCGAGAAGCCCCGGCCTGCTCGTTCAGGAGCTTTTCCTGACCACATCTGCCCACATCTGGGGGGGGGGTCTGAACGCACCGCAGCTGTTCGCGGAGACTGGCAGAGAGGGGGGACCTGGAGTAAGGGGCAGTTTTCTCTTTGCCTGTGTGAGATACGGAGAGAGGCTTCTCGTGCTGTGGAGGAACAAACAAACAAAAAACAATCAAACAAACCCAAGCCAAACCAACGACACCCCCCAGAGCTAGAGCTATCGGTCCGTTACCGGAGACGATGGTCCACTGCGCGGGCTGCGAGAGGCCGATACTGGACAGGTTCCTGCTGAACGTGCTGGACAGAGCGTGGCACATCAAGTGTGTGCAGTGCTGCGAGTGTAAATGCAACCTAACGGAGAAATGCTTCTCGAGGGAGGGAAAGCTCTACTGCAAAAACGACTTCTTTAGGTGAGTGGTGGGCCTCAGCAGCGCCTGGAGGAGTTTTTTGGGGGAGACTGAACCTCTCCGGACAAGACTGTGGTCACCCAGTTTGTATTCAGCATGTATTTGTAGGCCTTCATCAGTTATCAGTGAAGAGTTGGTGACGCTCCGTTTCGTTGTACAATTATATCATTTCAGCTGCTGTTTTATTATTATAGCTAATATGTTATTACAGATAATATTTGTATTATTGCTGATATTTATATTATAATATTTTTTTTTCTCTTATAAGAAATATTTTCATCAAAACACTTAAGTAAATGTGTTGTAATGGCAGCACTGGGCTAAACTGAAGTCTTCCTGTTAAACTGATTTATTATTAGACCTGATATTTATTTTTCACAGACATGTCCAAATACACTAAGTAAATGAGTGCGCTATGAGTGTAGTATTCTTTCTTTTGTTAGATGTAGCAATTAGCATTTAGCCACTTCACTACACAAAGACTCATTGCTCTCTATTATTAGTGATAGTAATAAATTTAGTTATTGCAATTTTTCTAGTAAGGAAAAACGCACAAATAAGTCCCTTTTGATTTACCGGCTCCCACTGTGGGTGTGAGAGGAAGACTTGACAAGAAGGTTAGCATGCTGGACTCTTTGATTAGCACAGCCATTAATTAAAAGCTTGTTAATTTGAATTGTCATGCAAAATGGAGAACAGATAGCACCACGAGTCTGTACACTCTAAAGGAAATCACACTTTGTGTTTAAGGATCAATGCCCTGTCCGGGTACGAGTGTGTGTGTGTGTGTGTTTGCCCTGCTCCGAGCCGAGATGTGATAAGTGGATTTGAATAGTAAACCACTTTGAGGTGGAAACCGACAGACTGAGAATCAACAATCTGCGCGCACAAACTGCCAGTCCACACTGATAGGCAGAGGAGGTCGTGTGTATTGGGGGAATCGCCCGTTTATCCCCGTTTTAGTTGCGCAGATGCTGTTTAAAACGTTTACAGGCCTGCAGCCTCTATTATCCACTCTCGCATTTATCCCTTTCTTTCGTTGTTTTAGCGCTATTTTACAACTGCAAGTTTTTTTTTGCGATATCGCCATTTTGCATTCCTGATTTTTTTTTCTCTTTGTACTTATCTTCATTTGTCAAAAGAGTTTATTTATGCGTCAGTTTGTGGTGTTTATTTTATGCACAACCTTTTCTTAATAGAGAAAAAATGAAACAACTACAAGTGGATAAAATCTGCGAGTTTTTTATGAGTTTCACTTTTTAAAAGTAATAATGAATAATTCCCTTGCTGAGGCCGTGCTGACTGTGTCCCCACCTGTGTGTGTGTGTGTCCCTTGTGCAGGCGCTTCGGCACTAAGTGTGCGGGCTGTGCTCAGGGCATCTCCCCCAACGACCTGGTGAGGAGGGCGCGGAGCAAAGTGTTCCACCTCAACTGCTTCACCTGCATGATGTGCAACAAGCAGCTGTCCACGGGGGAGGAGCTCTACATCATCGACGAGAACAAGTTCGTGTGCAAAGACGATTATTTAAGCAACAGTAACGTGAAGGACACCAACCTGCTCTCGGGTAAGACCAAGTCAAAGACAGGCCAGCGGTTAGAGCTGCTGCTGGACAGTGTACGATGTGTGATGTAGAGTCTGGTGTCTACAAAAGTGAAGAAAAATGTTAAAAGGATTCCTGAAAAACTCATAATTGACTAAATGTATCGGTCAGAAAATAACCGCCGAAAACCATCACACACTGTATCACCGGACACACAGACGCTGTACTGAATTACTCAAATATGTAATGTTTACTGGCTCTTAGGCCACAATCACCCACAAACACCACCAGCCCACCCGCTTACCCTTCACCACACCGTTACTGTGACCTGTTTATTTCACAGGCAATTTACATTTTGTTTATATAGAATTCGTGGACAAAATCGAAATCCTAAAAAAATCAGTATTTACAGTTTTTTAAGCTCATTTAAAGTGTAATTTTTCCTTCTTTGTTTATTTGTTTATATCTATCTATCTATCTATCTATCTATCTATCTATCTATCTATCTATCTGTCTATCTATCTGTCTATTTATTATTATTATTATTATTATTATTATTATTATGTTGTTGTACCTCTTAGTATTTTTATTTATTGATGGATAATCTCTTTGTTATTATTATTATTATTATTATTATTACTATTGTTGTTGTTGTTATTAATCCCCCCTCTCTTTCTCTCTCTCTCAGTAACAGCCTGCAGTGACCCCAGTTTATCGCCGGACTCGCAGGATCCTCTGCAGGACGATGTGAAGGACTCTGAGATCGCCGCTCTGTCGGATAAAGAGGCTCCCAGTAACGAGGCTGATGATCAGAATCTGGGCGGGAAGCGCCGCGGCCCGCGCACCACCATCAAGGCCAAACAGCTGGAGACCCTCAAAGCGGCGTTCGCGGCCACGCCCAAACCCACGCGCCACATCCGGGAACAGCTGGCGCAGGAGACCGGCCTCAACATGAGGGTCATTCAGGTAGAGCAGCCGGACACGCCCGGCCTTTATATCAATAAACAGGACAGAAGAGAGAGAGAGAGGCTTATGAGGATTGGAGAGCGGCTCTCCGCGGTTACGGCTCAGCAAAAAGACACGAGCAAGTAACCTGCTCCCTGCACTGCACTGTATTTGTGTGTGTGTGTTTGTGGGTGTGTGTGGATGAAGGGAGATTTGATTTAGCGAATTTGTTGTCAGCGCGTCTGTCCATTATCATTTGAAATGAAAAGGAAATATGTGGTCATTATTATTATTATTATTATTATTATTATTATTACTATTAGTAGTAGTAGTAGTAGCAGTAGTAGTAGAGTATTGTCAGTAATAACATGGTAGTAGCTGTACCAGCAGTATAATGAGGTGGATATTTCATGCAGCCCCTTTAAAAAAATGCATTTAATTCCCATTTTTATTGGCTGCAAATCTGCAAATATATGCTAATGATTTTTCTGCAGTCAGCCTGATTTGACACATTGCGAGAGACTCGTTTTTTTATATTTCTGTAATTGCGCAGTTTTTTTGTTATTGTTGTTCGTGTTAATTCGTTTTATATTTTATTGGTAGCGTAATTCGTCATGTTTCTTTATTCAGTCCATTTTTATCAATCATAGAAAATGTTTTTTTTATTGTAGTTGGCTCCCCGTTTGATACTTATATATTGAGAATAATTTTTGATACTTCTGTGCTTAGAATATTTTATGTTTATGAGTTTTTGATACTTTTGTCGTTATAGTATTTTTGATATTTTTGTAATGATAATTCTGTAGTTTTATTTTTTGTATATATTTCTGTAGTTAGCCTAATTTAGTTGGTTGGCTCGGTTGATGGAGGAAAATGCCAGCTGGCTGTGGGGGGCTGGCAGCGCGGTGCCATCCCGTTTAGCCCCTCTGAGTCCGTCCTGAGGGAGAGAACTGCCCCGGGTCTGTTTAAATACCCCAGAGTGGCCGCTTCACTGCGAGACTGTGACTTCAGGTTACTGGCGTTCTCTGAATTACAGAAGTGTTAATGATGAGGAGAGTTTCAGCACAAAAACACGTGAAAAGAACGTGCGTGGTGAGAAAAGAGAAGAGAAGAGAAGAGAAGAGAAGAGAAGAGAAGAGAAGAGAAGAGAAGGCAGTAAAACGCTAGAAATGAGCTGATACCCGCAGACAGACAGTAAAGGTTAAATGTTCTGGACAAAAGCTGTTCTAAATAAGAGCTGAGGTGGATGATATTGATGAAGGTCTGATGGAACAGTGTGCAGTGTGGTCGTATGAGACACGGATATCACAGTCCCTGAATGAAAAAACACATTTTTAATTCCGTTTCCACTAAAATTCGTTATTTATTTTGCTCATTAAGAATGAATTCATCAGCGAAGAGTAGAAACATTAGTTCACATCAGCTGAAATAGTTTCTTTTCATTGCGAATACCAGCTTCTTAACCCGTCCAGGAATGTGGCTGAAGATGAGATGAAGTGTTGGAAGCGGGCAATGGGCTTTGGTGTCTGGGGGGCGAACCTGGAAAGAGCGGCGCAATAAACAGTAATTAGCAAACAAAAAAATGAAGGGAGGAATTGTAGATGATGAAATAATAAGCTGATGGAGGGCTAATGTGGGGGGCTTCGTTCCTCTTAAGCAGCCTGTTAATGGGAGATGTGAAGTCCCTGCTGCTGCCCCCTCAGTCGGGCTAAATGGAGGGTTAAAAGATCATTAGAGCGAGGATGGCGCGAGCCTCACTCTCACTGTAATTGGGAGTAATGTTGTCACTACAGTAGGAAAGTGCTGAACGCGGGCTGAGCTGTATACTGCGTCACCGTGTGAGTCTAGAACAGGAGGATGTTTAAAGATATTTATTCTAAACCAGTAAAATATGAAATTAAAAAATAAGCCACCAGGTTAATGTCGTTATTCAGCGGATAATAACAACATCTCGGCCTCATTAGGCTTTTGGACGCACGCTCACAATAACTGATGTCTGTTTTTCCCACTGTTTTAAATCTAAAGCCATGAAACTTTACGGATGATGAAGAATGAAAATACGTTTCTCGGCGTGGTGTAATGATATGTTTTAGCTGTGCGCGTGCAAGCGGTTTATTTTGGCAAAGCAAACGATGAGCTCGTGTGCTGAGATCGGATTCTGCTACTCTGGGCAGTTGAAGAAATTCTTGTAGAGTCAAGTTTGTCCCAATATTTAAGTGAATTCCATGCGAGTGTATTCTTTCTAAACTTGAAAAACGAAAGACTATGAATTTGCTTATTAAATGACAAAATAATTTTTCTTAACGCATAAATCAAATAAAAACGGTTATAATGTTCAGGGCCTAAATGCGTGTCCCATATTAATATGTACACTGTCTCAAATTCCACGATGCCTCATAATACGCGAACACATACTCTGTAACACACCTATCTGTAAAGCCACGAAAACGTTATGGACAATGAATGACGAAAATGCGTTTTTTAACGATCCAACTCGTTTTATTTTTATTTCTTCAGCGTAGCGAATGTTGTGCGAGTGGGTCTATTGTTTTTCGTCTAACCGCATGGTGGTCTGCTGCGCTGCGAGTGTGTATCGTCTATATCTAAATAACACAGTTTTGGGTCTAATGTGTGTGTTATTTTGTCTATCGTGTGTGCAGGTGTGGTTCCAGAACCGGCGCTCCAAAGAGCGGCGCATGAAGCAGCTGAGCGCGCTGGGCGCGCGGAGACACGTGTTTTTCCGCAGCCCGAGGCGGATGCGCACGCTGGTGGACCGGCTGGAGCCCGGAGAGCTGCTGCCCAACGGCGGACCCTTCTCCTACTATGGAGGTAAGAGGAAGCGCTACCCTCAAACGCCGCGCGCTGTCCCTTTTCTCCAGCCGAGCGCTGAACAGAGAAATGAGCTTCATGTCGCCGCTCACACTGATCCCGCTGTAAAACACAAACACGGGGCTGGCGGTGTGCGCTCACTAAAGCTGCCGTTTTCTCGGACATAGTTCATCGCCTGTTTGCTGATTAAAGGGCAGGAAGCATCGGCCCCCTGGTAAACCCACCACTGGGCTAATAAGCTACATTTTCACTAATGAACCCTTTAAGCAGTGCTTCGGGTTTGTGTGTGTTTTAAGCCTGACCCGAGCTGAAGGCTTCATTGAGTCTGAACAGTCTGCTGCGCTGCTGCCTCTAAACCAGTGTTTAATGCTACCGCAGTGCTGGTTTGGGATGGTGTGTCTCGCCCATGGGTGTAAACGGAGCTGCCGTTTTGGCCTCTCCTCAGTCTGCATTAATGTCTAACTCTTTACCATAATTGAGGTCAGTAGGTTAGCCATTTCCATCAACAGAGTTTTATTCCAGTGGTATTTCTCTTTCTCTTATCTTCAGCGTTCATAAGACTTTTATATTATGGTATTCATTTATTCATTTCCCTGGCTTTGTTTGTTTGTTTTTAATGATGTGTTTTTGTGTTTTTAACAGTTTTATAATACAGCCCAGCTATGATTAATTTCTAGCAGGAATCAAATTGAAAATCTCAGTTTAATGCCACTTTATTCTAAATAGTGAAATGACCAGGGATGCACTACTTTTTTCTTTTTTAATTTAGTTTGATAATAAAAAAGTTGGTCTTTTTCTTTTCTTTTCTTTTCTTTTCTTTTCTTTTTTTTTCTTTTCTTTTCTTTCTTATTATTATTATTATTATTATTGTTATTATTATATTATTATTTTGTTTGAAAAAGACAATAGGTAAAAATATTCACAAAAATAGAGAAAAAACTTTTTTGAAATATTGAAACATAGCCACACTCCTGCTTTATGCCTCTGGGCATGTTGTGCCCCCACCTCCAACTACTTCAGGATGTTTATCAAGAAAAGTTTTTATTTAGTTTCTTCTTCAAAACCTGCAGTTTATCTCTGATTATTCCACACTTCAGCTATGAGGTGAATTGTGTGAAGGTAAAATCACTGATGAAGTGCTCCTCCTTCTAATTAATTTTCTCACCAGCCTTGTTCTCCCCACCCAGCTACATTTGTGATTTAAGTGTAACATGTTCTGTGACTAATGTGGCACAGTGAGGCCTTGTTCCGTGGAACTACAGGCTACATGTTCAATGAATTTTTTTAAAGCACAGCTTCTTGAAGTGTTTGAACCAAGTCTGATGTTTCCCTTTGATCGGCAGATTATCAGAGTGAGTACTATGGACCCGGAGGGAACTATGACTTCTTTCCTCAGGGCCCGCCATCCTCGCAGGCTCAGACCCCAGTGGACCTCCCCTTTGTCCCATCGTCGGGACCGACCGGAACCCCTCTAGGGGGCATGGACCATCCTATCCCTGGACACCATCCGTCCAGTGAAGTACAGCGCTTTTCAGACATCGTGTCCCACCACCCAGGGGACTCGCCCAGCCCGGAGCCTGGCATCCCAGGACCCCTGCACAGTATGTCCTCTGACGTGTTTGGCCCCAGCCCCTCTTTTACCTCACTGTCCCTCAATGGAAGCGGATACAGCAACCACCTCTCCCACGCCCCGTCGGAAATGAACGAGGCCACAGTCTGGTAGCTTTGTGAAGATGGACATTTCTCCAGAAAGAAATTAAGGGACAACAGAAAAGGGAGGGTGGACAGGGGACAGGGACACTGGTCACATTCTTTGTTTTCACATTTATATTTATTATTTTCTGCCGTTTCTTTTTCTTTTTCCTTATGATTTTTGCGGTGTGAGAGTATACAGAGGTGCAGCAGAGGACGTCATGGCCGTAGACGTTTACCTTGATATTGTGTTGCTGTTCGGTTCCTGTTCCTTTTTCCTCATCAAAGTCAGAACTCGAGCACACAAAAAGACTGATGGCTACTGTTGACCTAATCGCTGTACGGACTGTGCTGTGAGGCTTTAGCACAGCGGCCCCCTTCCTGAAGCCCACCGGTTAAACCCTCACTCTCAAAACAATGATTGCCACATATTAACAGCATTAGCTACTGTCAAAGACTTTAACTTTACAAAGAAACGCCCGTGGCGGCTTACCTAACGCTTACCTGCGATGTTGACTCCAGGAAAGATCCGAGCCGTCAGACTAATTTATTTATTTGAAAGCTCCTCAGACCTCTTTGCCTTTCAAGGCTCTGCCATATTGACACTTAAACAACCTTTTTGACACTAAATATGTTTCTGGAGGCCAGGGAGGAAAAAAGTCTCTTTTTTTTCTCTATCTGGACATATCCTTTTGTTTTACCAAGAATTCCACCAAATCTGATGTTGGCCTTCAAAAGGCAAACAGTAAATGTTGTATGGATTGTGAACCCTTTATTTAATGGAAGAGAACTTGAAATGTTGTTAAATGAAGTCTACCTTCTAAAAATATTTTAACGAGGGTCTGAAAGGGACTTAGAACAGTCAACTGTTTACGTAATATATTTAATTCAGGAGTTAAAAGTATCAACCATGTTTTAGAACCTCTTGATCCAGATAAAAAAGTTCCAAGCAACCAACCAAACTTTTGTATCGACTTTATTTATATTGTACGAAGAAAAACGAGTTTGCTGGGGTTGTGGTTCACTGTGCTAGTTTGTACAAGATGTTGTTTACAAAAAAAGGGAGGAAAAAGGAAAAAAAAAAAAAACACAAGTAAGTAGACAGTTGCCAAATAAAAACATAGCACAAATACTGTAAAAGTGCTTTGCACCATTATCTGCAGAACGTGTTGAAACAAAGTGTAAGTGTTAAAAAACCATAAGAAGTATTCACTTCTTAATTTTTTTTAGTCTGCTGAAAAGAAACGTTCATAAATTGTTAATATAACATACTTAGACCTACAAGTTTTATTTTTGTGTCTTTAAAGGAGAATCCAAACTATTAAAATCGATGGTCAAATGTGCAGCGAGCAGCTGCTAATTTCTTTAAATATCAAATTCTCATGGTATGTCTTTTATTGTTCTAATAAACCTAAGCTTACGTGACCTCCAGTGCATATTAGACCATTCACTGTATAAATACGACATGTTGAACAAATTTGTGAGTTTTTAATAAAATTAGAAAATATGAAGTTTGGATGCTAGATGCTTTTCCTTGGATTAGTAAATATTCTATTTTCAGGACTATCTACAGTACATATCAGAAACACCCAATTAGGCATTCTTTATTTCTTCTGCTGACATTGGCATTGGGCCAGTACATGTATTTGAAGTTTCATTCCTCATCTTGTTAATCATGTTCCATTATTTCACTGATTAGGTATAGAAATGAAAGACCTACATTTCTTAAGATGAACTGGACATAGCTCTTTTGTGGGTTACCATGTCTTCTATGCATAAAGCTTAGACAATGGCTGGTAGCACATCCACATTTACGTAGAGGTCAGATTTATTAGAGCGACTTTTGTGAGTCCTGTGGTTGTTTAATAAGGTGAGATGGTGAGAATTACTGTTTTTTATGTTACCATACTAGCCAGTCAGAGCATGATTTGCTTCTAGAAGTAAAAGTTATAATAAACTGCCAGTCAATGTTAGGATTCAGTATGTTTTGCATTTGACGTACAGTGTGCAGTGCTGCAGCTGTAGCGAATGACGTGTGTTGGACAGCAGATGAACCGCTTTACTTTTATTAGCAGCTGACGCAATCCCTGTCTGACTGTTGGCTTTGTGCCTTTGTGATGGTCAAACCATGTAACCGGTCACTTGTGAAGTAATGGATGAGACCACAGATTTTGACAAAATACATACAAAAAAGTGCTTTTTCTGTGGTAGAGTGTGGATTTAAAAAAATAAAGGTGCCAGAAAAGGTTCTTTGGAGCAATGTCATTGAAGAAATGCTTTTGATTCCCCAAAGAACCTTTGATGGATGGTTCTTTAAACAGCCATTTTTTTTTAAATGAGTACCCTTTTAAAGTTCCTCTAAAGAACCTCTACATACACTCTTTAAAATAAATGTGCTACAAAGGGTTCTTTGCACAATGCCACAGAAGAACTACTTTTGGTTCCCTAAAGAGCTGTTTTTGTAAAGGAGATGTGTCAGTGTATAACCTTCACATAATATAAAGGTTCTATACAACTAACTTTTCTTTCTAGAACCTTTACAAATTGAGGAGGTTTTTTAAACTTTCCTTCAAAAGGTTCTTAGTGAACTGTAAATGGTTCTTCTAAACCTTTTGGCATCTTTATTTTTTAAGAGTGTAATGTTAACGCCCTGAATCAATTACAGGTTTTTTTTTTACCTAGAAGCCTATGTCAAAGCAAAGAACCATTTAGGAACCTTTATTTTTTAAAGGGTGATATCATGTCACATAAAGGCTACAGTACAGGGTGGCATTTCTGTCACATGTCACAGCCTGGGAGGGGGAATATTAAAGAACCGCATCAGACATGCAGAACGGCACGCTGGCGTCTGAACAAACAAAAACAGAAAAGATATTTAAATTCACATGGTGGCGAACTCAGTCCTGAATTCCACACATTTCACATCTCAATTCATAGACCGAGCGAAACAAAACAGTTAAATCAGATGCATTGATTTAACTCCCATTGGGAGGCTTCAGGAAAAAAAGCAAAAGAAAAAAAATCCTTCATAGGTGCAGAGGCAAAGAGAAGCGGGCATCAAATTGAGCCTGGTGTCTCGGGAGGCGGGGGGGCTTTATCTCATTGCACTGTGTGGTTTTAGTTTGAAGGAGCCCAGCAGTGCCCCCACTGCACCCAGCACATAATCCACTATGAATTAATCATGGTCCTGGGAGTTAAACAGGCCTGCCGGGGCCCTCCTGAGCCCGGGGCTTAGCCACGCCGCTGACTCCGTGCTCCGCCACCCAGGAGGCCACAGCTCTTTAAATTCAAATCTCAGATTGATCGGACATTGGTTATTGGCTCAGCCTGACCTTGTAGACACGTTAAATATAAAAGCACCTTAAGAGTATTGAATGTTTTAAAATGATGCTTTAAAATCTTGATTGCGGGATCTGAATATAGGCACTTACCCTCTGGACTCCAGAGCTCAGTGTATGTGTAAAGGAGGGCATCGTGGATAAGGGTCTTTATGTTCAAGTACTGCACAGCAGAAGTGCATGTGAGCTTTTAATTACAATGTTGAATCTATGTCTAGTAATTTTGATATGTTTACTCACTTATAAGATTTTGAACACTTGTGCATTTGAATATTTTATATAGGCTGCAGTTATTATTTAAGCTCTGATAGTGATGACCATGTAGAGTGTATAGGTATTATATACTATAGATATTATACAGACACAACTGTCTAAATCTAATCCCAGTGAATAGACTTTGAAATATATTAGCACAGCAGCCGTGATTGCAAATTTTGAAGGAAATTATGCAAAGTAAGGGACAGGCAAAAATCTGTGTTGTGGTGGATTCTTTTGCTTTGGTTCATGGTTCTTTCAGGTTACTCAGCTTACTTACCTTTGTTGTGTGCAGATTCTAGAGTGTGGTCTGAGACACATACAGTACATTCTGTGAGGAATTCTGCAGTCGTCCACTGTTAGGAACTGTCAGCTTGTTTACTATTGTTTACTATAAGCTTACCATTGTGTTCATTGTGTTTTTGATTAACAAAGTATCAAACATTTGATTCTGATATATCTAATGTTTTGACTACATTAAAAAGGGATTCTCTGAATCATGCCGTAGAAAAAAAGGATACTATGAAGAATAATAAGGTAACAGAAGTTCTGTAACAATTTTTCCCTAGAATATTTACATTTTGTGGAGGTGCTTTAAACCATAAAAAGGTTCTTTACACTCAGGTTTGCATTTCAATTTATGATGTTAAGTGATTAACCCTTTTTGCCAGTTTTATTTTTAAGAGCGTTGATCTCGGAATGATTTTCAGCTTCACAAAGGACTTCTTTAGTAACACTGATGCTTTTATGGTTCTCATTTTGAGAGACAACAACAACAGACTTAAGATTTAGAACCAAATCTAAACCTTTAGATAGGATTCCTACATAATTTATTCAGTATTGATATAAACACTTTTGAATGAAGGCTGACAGTCTGGACTTTATATTATATACTTTATATAAACATTATAGCTATAGTTTCATTATGAATCCAATGTGTTGGAGTTCAGAGCCAAATCAACAAAAGGTGCAGCACTGATTACTGATACACAGTGCTGTATTTAGAATTTGTTATATGAGGAACCCTGTGTAGTTCCATAGTTTCTTATTGTTTTAAAAGGAAAGATTGTTAAGTAGTTTGACTGAAGCTTAAAGAGTCAAAATAGGAAATCAGAGCATTAGAAATTTTGATACTTTTCATATATTACTAAGATAAACTGCTAAAATCATAACATTTTCTAAGATTAAAAGCTTAAAGATTTGTGACTATTAAGAAAAACATCAATTCATTACTAGTTTACTAAATTCTATATATACTGTCGTGTACAAAAGTTTGTGCACCCCACATCCTCTACACATTTCTGTACATTTTAATAAACAGTTGCTGAATGTAACATATTGAGAAAAAAATCAAATATAAAATGTGGCCTGTGTAAAAGTTTTGGCACATTTTATATTTTATGTTTAATGTTATGTTATTTTTTTACAATATTTTAAGCTCAGCAAACAAAGAGAAAATTTGCACAAAAATGTGTAGAAAAATATTATGATATTCAAGTCTGTAGAGAATGTGTTAGTTTCAAAAAAACAATATGTAATTTGACTGTGGGTGTTCAAACTTGTGCAGAAGCCTGTAGATATTATCTATAAGAAATGTGAAAAAAAGTTTTTACGTATGACTGTTTTTACACATACATTTTAATCAGTTATCCTTTCTTTTTCTACGTTTTAATTAATTTAGAAGTTCATTTATTTAGTTTTGCTTTTCTTTTCTTTTTGCCTATGCGTTTAAAAACATGAGTGTAAACTTTCTCATTCTGTGTTTTATATTGGTTCACTATAAAGGTAGTGTAAGCTTGTGATGAAGCATTTTTAGCCATGCAGAAAAATGCAATCTGTAAAAAAAAAAGTACAAAATGTTTTACACACACACACACACACACACACACACACACACACACACACACACACACACACACACACATTGGTGTGACCTACCAAAACATTATTTAGGTGACACACTTTCGAGCTATATTATCAGTTTCTATTCCTCAGAGACGTCTGCTCTCTTCCAGCGAACACTATGGAACACTGTGCTAAAGACACTGAGACTTAGCAGTCTTTTAAATGCTTTATTCAAACATGGTACATTGATCAAATATTATTTAAATATTGTAACATTACAGATGAAGTATTCCATAAGATGAGTCTTTATGGTATCTAATACACATGTTTTGTGTTAAGATGAGCTGAATGCTTGATATAAAGGTACCGTGCATACTAGTAAGCATTTTAGGAAACCGTATCTGTACAGTCTCTACAGTTTCTTGTTTGAAATAGACGTACGGTGGTGACTTAAATGTGATCACTGCTTATCCAAGAAGTCATTTTAGCTCTAAGTTTTGCTGCAATGTTAGTGTACCAAAGCTCCCTGAAATGCTGTTAATTACCAAAATCCATGTTTATCCTAATAGGGACATACTTGGATTAACGGTAAGATTTGCTGCTCAGACTTAAGTCATTGCTAATTAATTCCGAACCATTAGACAATTTTGTTGCTTTTCCAAAAAAATATATATATATATCCATGTTTGCTGAACTGCTCCGATGGCCAGAAACATGCTGAACTTCACTGTTTAGATAAATATTGAGTGACGGCTCTGTTTATTTACTTTATTGATTGATAGATTTTATTGTTTTATACAACAAAATAGAATGACAGCCAGAATATCTAAAGCCATTCTATGACTTCGGTGTGCAAAGACTTTCAAAGCTTATCTTGCATCTCTGATCCAGTGATGGCTTTGAGTGGAGCACACTCTGAAACATCCCTGTGATCCTTGCAGGCCTATGCACTGGACAGAAGTCACCTAGGACAAATGCGGCCTTTTTCCCTGGAAAACCACCATCATGAATATGTTTCACTTTTTTAAACATTCATTCCAATTAAACCAGCCTTGTGCGAGTGCAGCCAAGCGGCGCTGTTATTCAATTCCATTAAAATGAATGAAGCAGCGGTATGCAACCATGCAGTTAACAGGAATTAAAACTAGAGGCGAGATGACAGATTACAGATGAAATTGAGTGGTGCATGTGGGTGGCTGGGTGTCTTTGTCTTTGCGTTACCTGTATAAAGTATAAAGTTTTGTGTGTGCACTGTGCGTTGGCAGTTTTGCCTGCATGGATTTGCTCTTGTGCAGTGTGGGGATTCTTAGTAGTGGTCTTTGTGGTCCACCAAACAAGAGAGACAGTGCATATTTGTGGACTGCTTACATTAGGAAACAAATGATGGCAGCATTGTGGGCATATTGATGAAATGCTAAATAATCATCACAAACTATTCTTTCTTAATACATCATATTTTAGACAGAAATAGCATGGAAACTCCAGAGAAAACCAACGACAGAACCTTTTTTGGTCAGTATATTGATCTTTTTCTCTCAATATGGATGCCGCCATAATTATGCAATTATGAACATTTCACTGATCCGATCAATAGCACATGGTGGTCACTTATGTCCATGAACTTGAGTCATAAGAAATGCCCAAAATGCATCTGTACCCCTGAAAGAGCTCAGCCAGTGCAAGCACCCCTGCGCCTTACACCTCGGCTCCCCCCTAAACATTGAGTAGCCATGCAGTTAATTAAAAACAAAAGCTGGAAATAATGAATCAGGTTGGAATCCCCTGTTTTTTAGAGACCCTATTATGAGGAAGAGTGGGTTAGGAAAATCTGTGAAACATAATTAATGAAAATGGGCTGTGAGAGGCCAGGAAGATGAATGGTGCAAGTTCTACTTGGATAGCCTTTGGTTTTAGAGGGACTGCTTTGAATAAAGTGTCAGGACTTGTAAAAGTAAATGGCTAAGGCTAAGGATGCCAGTCTGAAGCTGAAGCTTCATCTGGTTGTGGTACCCAAGGTCACCACACTGTGTCACTATTTACAACTGTGTTCAATGGACAGTGCAAAGTTAATCCCAGTTTGAAAATGTTGAACTAGACCCTTAAAACTTGGGCCAGAATGCACAAAAGGTAAAATATTAAAATAAACATGCTCCTTTTCCACTATTATATTGCCACTGTAAAACTCTACAGGCATGAGGACACATTGTTCTCCTCTTGTATGTGTTTTTTGATCTGTCCAGTGTGTTATTTCACATTGCCACGTTTGTTTATTTCAATTACAGGCCTTAGAAAAGTAAAGAGCCACTCCAAAAGGTGATCACACATAGATGCATGTGCTGTTAGGAGTGTGCTGATTAGCGCTGAGATGAAGGAGAGGTGCTGTGTAGCACTCGGCCTGTTACGCCGGCCCGAATAGCGAACAACACAGCACTGATTTCACTGCTGTTGAGTCGGGAGCATGCTGTAGAGGGGGCTCAGTTGAAAGGGCTAATTTAGGAAAAGCATTCAGCCTAGGCCTCATTTACCCCTGCTCCACTACTGTACCACAAAATGAATGAGTTTTGCTGTCACCCTGGTGTGCTCCCATTACCCAGTCATTTATTTCCATCCTAGAGAATAATGTTTAGATATTATGCGTGGAGCCTAACCCAAGAGTGATTGAGAGAAATAGAGTGAGTGAGTGAGTTTTGATGCCGTTTGCATCCATAGTCTTTTGTGTGTCGTCGTTTGAATGTGTGATTGAATCATTTCATGCACAGTGATGAACTGCGTTAAAAATAAAATTAAAATGTGGACAAATCAAGTGGAAAAGAGTTAAATAGAAACAACGACCGTATCAAATGAAAACTCATTTAGCTAAAAAAAGGTTAGGGTTAAAGAAAAAGGTTCCCTGGGAATTTTTACACTGCAAATTGCACTGGTATTATCTATGTGCATACAGCATCAAATAACCCGTATCACTGTAAAGTGAATTTTCTTCACTTTTTCAAAATAAAAGTGTGATGTAGTATGTAAACATTGTTAGTTTTAAAATGTACCATTCAATCCCCAGATTCCATATATGGACAAGAAGCTGCAAAAACACCCTGTTTTGAATTCATTGATTTTGTACTGTCACAAAAACTAAAGCATTTACTTACCTATCCACCTATTCAGCAAACAGCAGATTAGCTCCACATATTCACATGAAGTTATAAGGAAGGCATTAGCCTGAACTGCTTTGTCAATGGGGCACAGTACAGTGCAGCCAGTCAGAATGCAGTCATTTTATATATATCAGTTTAAAGGCACAGTCACAAAAACAGGCTGTCTAATTTTAATAGCTAAAGCGAAGTTGGAAAATGGTCTGTAAAAATGAATTATAACTGTTTTTTGTACGAAAACACACACTTAAACATCATACGTTGACCTCAGGAAAAAAATGAAACAGAAGAAAAATGTTGAATATGGCCCCTTTAAGTCATTTCTAAAACCTGTAATTAGGACACTTCAAATACCTGTAGCAGCCAATCAAGTGTTAAGTAAAGTGTCTTGCATCTGGCTCAAGTCTCCTACCTGTGAGGGTTTCATCAATATAAATCATCTGCATGTGTAATCTCTGCTGTTTTCCGCTCATAATAAGCCATCGTTCATTTCTCAGTAGAATGGGGAACTACGAAACAGTTGTGCAATTTAGTTTAAATGTGTGATGCATTTCACATTCATTCTAGTTACAAGCACTAGAAAATGCGACAGGCTTGTTACGATAGAGCAAGACATGAAGACTCCTACTTCACACTCTCACCACCCTTATATTCTCTCTCTCTCTCTCTCTCTCTCTCTCGCTCTCTCTCACTCTCTCTCTCTCTCGTATATTGGTAAAACAGTGCTCATGCTGCATGCCTCATGCAAGGCTGTGTCCTAAACTAGCCAGTTCTGGTTGATGATTTACAGCAAAATTGCTTATAAATTGAAGTAGAAAATGTTTTGCAGACCTGGCAGCTTTCAAGTCCTGCTCCCATTTGTCACCCGGCATTTCCTTTTGTGTATAGCATGGGAATTAATTAGCTGGCGCTGCCGGAAAAGTTTACAGCCATTATTTATGGGAGATTAAATTTCTTGGACAGAAGCTTCACTGTGGCCCTCCGTTCTTTTGTGGTTGTTTTTCAACTTTTGTCTCTGAATGTCAATTTATATTCTATCAGCTGTAGATTTTTCCCGACAGGTTCGTACTTGTAGGTCTGTAATTGCAACTGCTGTGCATTTGCCTTGCTCTCTGACTTGAATGGGCATGTACTGCTGTTCAGATCCCATCAACGGCGTCACATCAGCTACAGCCAATTGAGGATGCACAGTAGGTCTTACTGTGAGCGGCAGTGTAGTGCTATAATGCAAAAATCTGAAGAAAGGCATGAGCATGTATGTACCTATAACAAAAAAATACACAAAAAGTTTTGTTCAAAATATATTAGTTTGTCAAATTACATGTTTGGTTCCTCTGCAGAGAACACACTTCTGCTCAATTTAAGATACAATTACTGTTTATTTGCTGGACAAAAGAGAACATAAAATGTGTCCTTATGGCACATAACGTATATTTCATGTATTATTTTTTTCACTATATTAAACTAAGCAAATAAATAATAATTGTGCACTATTTTTAACAGAATAATACCCTTGTGCCCTCATTCAAAAAGCAGTCTAGGCCAAATCACTCCTTTTAACATCAGTGGGTCAAAACTGCTTTAGGCTGAACAGGCAGATATACACTCACAGAGAACTTTATTAGGAACACTAATAAATACTGGGTAAGGCCTCCCTTTGCTCTCAAAATAGTCTCAGTTCTTGACATGGATTCCATAAGATATTGGAAACCTTTGAGATTCTGGTACATGTTGACATGATTGCATCATGTAGTCCACTGCATTTTTCCAATGCACTTTGGTGCTGTGAATCTCCCGTTCTAGCACAACCCGAAGGTGCTCTGTTGGATTCACATCTGGTTACCTGGAAGACCACTGAAATACATTAAATTCATTGTCATGTTCATAAAACCAGTTTGAGACAACTTTTGCTTTGTGACATGGTGCATTATGGTGCTGGAAGAAGCCATTAGTAGATGGGTACATTGTGGCCATGAGGGGACGCACATGGTCAGCAACAATACTCAAATAGGCTGTGGCATTCAAGTGTTGATTGATTGGCATTAACAGGCCAAAAGTGTGCTGAGAAAACATTCCCCAAACCATTACACCACCTCCACCAGCCTGGACTGTTGACACTAGGCAGTTTGGGTCCATGGATTCATGCTGTTGGTGCCAAATTCTGACCCTACAATCTTTGTGCCTCATCGCGATTCATCAGATCAGGCTACATTTTTCCAATCTTCAGTTGTCCAGTTTTGGTGAGCCTGCATCCACTGCAGCCTCAGCCTGCTGTTCTTGGCTGACTGAAGTGGAACCTGACATGGCCTTCTGCTGGCATAGCTCATCAACCTTAAGGTATGATGTGCTGTGCATTCTGAGATTCTTTTCAGCTCACCACAATTGTACAGAGTGGTTATCTGAATTACCATAGCCTTTCTGTCAGCTTGAACTAGTCTCTGTTGACCTCTCTCATTAACAAGGCTTTTCTGTCTACAGAACCTCCGCTCACTGGATGTTTTTTCTTTTTTGCACTATTCTGAGTAAACTGTTGTGTATGAGAATCCCAGGAGATCAGCCGTTGTAGAAATACTCAAACCAGCCTGACTGGCACTGGCAATCATGCCACGGTCAAAATCACTGAGATCACATGTTTCCCTATTCTGATGATTGATGTGAACATCATCTGAATCTGCTGGCTCGTATCTGCATGATTTTCTACACTACACTGCTGCCACCTGATTGGCTTATTAGATAATTGCATGAATGAGTAGGTATACAGGTGTTTCTAATAAAGTCCTCTATGAACGTATGTGAAGGTTTTACATCCTAAACACATTGAATTCAAGAGTGTTTTTGCAGATGCTGAACTATTTTGAAACTATTTTGAGTGTTTACATGCTACTCAAATCTTTTTTATTTCTGCTTGGCTGCACTATGCCGTGAAACACATTTTGTAACTTCAATGTGAATGGGCAGGGCAAAACTCTTTGTAGGCTAAATAGGTGGGTATATGTAAATGCTTTGATTCTGTGACATTACCAGGACAATGAATTCAAAATAGAGTAGTTTAAAAATACAAACTGAATGCACTGCAGAGTGTGTTTACATACTACACTTTGATTTATAAAAAGTGAGGAAAATCCAGTTCTCTACGATATTAAGCATGTGCAGATGTATTTACCTGGATGAGTAGATGGAGAATTCTATAAGCAGGCTGTTCTGGGCAGTGGTGAGGATAAGTGGGGGATAATTGGGTCTCTGTACGACATAATCTCACATTAGGGTAGGCAGCTGTGCAGCCAGTGACCTGCGTGGGCAGCCATGCCCATGACCACGGCACATGTCCACAGCCCCCCTCTATAAGTCATTTATCACTAGACTAGTTTACAATTAAATCTCCCCTTCATTGTAGCTTTCATGCCAGCCTTTCCCCCATGCTGAGGAGCATTAGGACTTCCTTTGTGGTGCTGGACATGATAATCTGTCCTTTTTTCCCCAAAATGCCCCCCACCCCCCCCCACTGGCCGGATAGAGGGCCTCCAGCATCCCCCATAATCACTCACGCCGCTTTGTAATCAATGCCCACAGAAATAGGATTCCTTTGGCCAGCGGCAATTAATAAATTCGTGTCCTTTTTTAACACTAGTGAGCTGAGCTTGAAATTACCAGTGACTGGCTTCACCTCATTTGCATATTTATTGCGGCAGGAAAAAAAAAATCCCGGCAAATGATTGATGTGGAGTCTGCCTCCTGAATTCCAAACAGCATATTATTATGGGGCGGGGGGGAAATGCCAGCGTACAGTTGATTAAAGTTGAAGACGGTGGGATCGGCGGCATCCTTTTTTTTCTCTCCTTTTTGTTTCCTCTGCCTTTTTTTTCGTGTTTTCCGAGATGGCAGTGCAAGAATTAAAAGCCTATTTTAATGGATGTTGACAAGAAGTGAACTAACAGAAGCCCAAGCAGAGGATTTGCTTGAAAAGATTCAATCAGATGTGTTTGCTGGGATTAATTGTGGGCGGGAGGAAGGAGGAGGGGGCTGCGGGAGGGATCTGAATGGGCCGATTGTTTCTGGGGTCACCTGCGCTGATTCTCCCTGTCAGTCTGAGCGATAGTTTGGAAATGTCCTTTGAGTGATGTGGGACTGCACTCTTTATTCAGCCTTTAGGCAGAAGAGCACTGTTTCCACATATGAGGGGAGAAGGGGCAGGAGAGGAGATCTTCTCTGAACTCTTTGGGAAAACATGTACAGGCTGAATTTGGGGGCTGGAGTCATACTTTTTCAAATTCAACTGCTTGTACAAGATGCTGTAAAATATATCATTATGTTTAGAAAACATTATTATCCTCTGAAAGCCCAAGAGTCTGTCTGTGTACCAACACAGTTCAGTTCCCCAGTTTCAGAACTATGTGTCCAAAACTTTGTAGAGCCTTTGTTGGACCCTGTTCATGCAATGTTTCTTCTGTAATCAAGGGTATTAATAGGGAGTTTGTTCCCCTTTACTGCAATAACAGCATCTATTTTAAAGGAAGGCTTTAAAACTAGATGTTGGAACATTGCTATGAGGATTTGATTGCAGCATTGTAACAAGAGTATTAGTAAGGTCAAGTATTAATGTTGGATGATTAGTTCTGGATCACAAACAACACTACAACTCATCCCAAAGGTACTGGAAGGAGCTCCATCACTCCAGAGAACACAGTTCCACTGCTCCACAGTCCAGTGCTGGGGGATTTTATATCCAATGCTTAGCATTGTTCATGGTGATGTTAGGCCAATGCTTGGCTGCTTCAGAGAGTGTCAAAATATTGACAATGCTCACCTACAGAGATTATCAATCTGTGGATAAACAATTAAACTCAGCACCTCAAAGTAGCCAAGTTCACAAATTATGTATAGTGTATTAGTTTCATAGTAGTTACTTATTAGCTTCATAGTAGTTCCCGAATGCTAAGTATTAAGATTAACAACTGAATATTATGCCCAGACCTTTAGGGGTGAACAAACTGACTTTGTAAATTATGTTTTCACAAAGGCTCTATTTTTTATTATTTTTATTTGTGTATTTATTTGTTTTGAAAGAGTACCTTTTTCAAGATAAACTGAAAAGGTTACTGAGGTTAAGGTTAGAGTTAGGTTTAGGGGTAGTCTTACATAATTCTTTTTACATATGGGATATAGTAGAATTACAAATGTGTAGTTACGTAGTAATAATGCATATGGAAAATTCTTAATACATGTTGGCAGTTACATATATATAAAATACATAAATGTCATATCATAAATAGGTAGATATTTATTTAAAATACATATGGGAAACATATTATTACATATAGGAATTTTCATATCTGTATAATGTACATGGAACATATTTATAACCCTACATCTTGATATTGTATAAAAGTGTGTGTGCATCTGTGTGTGTGTGTGTGTGTGTGTGAGTAAAGGCCAGAGGGCCAGGACAGCCGTCTGGACATCCACAGTTCTGCTCACCCACAAAAGTTCCTCAGAAGAGCGGGTAAAGTGGGATTTGTAGTGGGGAGTGCATGCGCAGCAAATTGGCAGCTACATCAAATTATTCCTGCATTAAGGCCTTGCATGGCATAATCCACTGCAGACCCCACTGCCCCTCCCCCAACTTGTAACTTTTGTCAACGTAAACTGCAGATTTCATGCTCTGCCATTAATCTGTCGGATTATGGGTGCAGTTCAGGAGGACTTAGATTTTAATGAATTCCTCTCTTGGCTTAACTTAGAGGGGGGAGTTGGAAGGGGGCCCCTGTTGGACACAGGTTGGTGCCTTTTGTACCTCGCCCCTTCCTTCATGTGTGAGTGTCTTTGTGCGCATACATGTGCGTTTTGTGTGTGTAGTTTTATATATATTTGTTTTATTTCTTGCGTCTTTCTGTGCCTGTTTTATTTTCTTAGTTTCCTGTCTGTGTATAGCTCTTTACATTACAATTGTGTATGAAAGGTGCTACATAAATAAAGTTGGCCTGCCTTGCGTGAATGTAAGTGCGTGCGTGTATATGTGTGTGTGTGTGAATGCCCCCCGCTGTCGGCCCCCTCTCGGCTGCTGGAGTGCTGTCACACAGGGAGATGGCGGAGCTCTCCATGGTGCTGACATCTCCTTGCATTGAGATGAGGCTTTTCGGCGCCGCAATAAATTGAATGTCTGGAGAAACGGCATTTGTAAAACAAGACAAATAATGAATTATTGTTACAGCAACCTCTCCACCCCTCCCCACAGCCTCTGTGCATATCTGTATTCTGTTTCTATTTGTTGCCTCTCTCTCTCTCTCTCCCGCTCTCTCTCTCCATCTATCTATGTATCTCACCATCTCTGTCCCTGTACAGCGCCTCTCTATCTGCATGCTGTCACTGTGCTCTGAAGCCTCTGTCGCTCCCTGTTGCTATCTGTGCAGGTACACTGCCCTCTACACCCCCCCATGTCAGTGCTTGCATTAACTCTCACTGTCTCTGTGTATAGCACTCTACCACCAAAACAAAAGAAGAACAAGAGCACGAGAAAGTACCAGGATGATGCACAGATTACAGTGAAGCAAATGATACTGTTGTAAGAGCTTGTGTCTAACAAATCCATAACTTTACAGGAGTACAAAATGTTTGGAACTTTAATGTCCATTAAAGTACACTGAAAAAATGTTGCTTCGGGGGCTCCTAAGCGGCACAAGTGTCTAAGTGTTGGCCCTTTCATAAGAAGATCGTGAATTTTTGACTCCTAGCAATGCCATGGGCATCCATGGCCAGAAGTCCAAAGAGCATAGTTAGCCTTACTCTCCAATGACATTGTGTTAGTGTGCCTTGGAGGAAGTACATGCCAGCTTTCACCCTCCCAGCTTGGTAGCATGTAGTGATAGGGGGAGACCTATGCTTGCAGGTGGAATTAACATTGACTAAATTGGAGAGAAAATTGGGTAAGAACATGATAATAAATAAAAGGGCTTTGAATTTACTTTATTTAAATGTCAATTGCTTGCATCAATATTAACACAAGCCTTGCCAAAGAAATAAACTGCAGGTCAGCAATTATGTTGTTGTAATATATTCTTACTGATCAAAAACATATATCTCCATTTTTGTAGATTTTTATTTTTCCTGCATTATTTGAACACGACAGCAGTCCTTTATGCTTCATGATAAATGGACCAATAGAAATCTTCCAAATCACTCAAAATTAATCCTCTTTACATTAACTTACATTAATAGGTAAGATCGTTTTGGTCTTCTCCAAAAAAGTTAGTTCTAAAGTTAGTGTTCAACTAATTCAACTGATTGACAGCAATTGTGTAAAAATGGAATTGTTGTAATAACAACAAATTATATTTTTAAGGCAAACAGTCTTGAGGTACCACAGAGGGGAAACAGAGCATCTGCTGCAAGAACAATTTTAAAAAACTAGAAGAGGCGCTCTCTAAGAAATGTCACTTCAGGAGATAATGCAACGTGCGGTGTTTTTCTCCCGAACTCCTGAATTCTAACATCAAAACCACACATTCCTCCTGGCTTTAAGGCCACGCAGTGCTGCAGTGTTCTGCACACACATCAGGCCTCTCTCGCAGCCAGACGTCATCTCCGAGGAACTCCACTGGCCAGCGCTGACACCCTGCTGCTCCACACCCAAATCAACACGGCGAGATATACCGCTGGAGGCCAGCACAAATTTGCATGGAACAAGTCTGACTGCTTAATTCTGCTTTGATCTCCATTTCCTGAAGAGGGGATTGTGTGCTCCATCCCGTGGAAACACTTTTGTGTGAGTCAGTGTGCTGTACATCATCCGTCCTGTGAAGAATCCCAGGCTTTGCCTCTTCCCACTCGTTCTCTTTCTACTCTGCCTCTGTCGCTCTTCCTCTCTCTCTTTGACTCCAGCAGGCTCTAATGCCTTTTCTTCAAGGACAAGCATCTGCTGCACATCATCTGAATAAGACTTTGAGTCGGCGTGGCCTCCCGGGGCTTAAGTCCACCGAGCTGCTCCTGAAGCCTGTTTTAATGTCTTAACACCAGGCTGCTCTTGTCAATAAATATTAATACTGGAGTCCAGATGATTCAGCCTGTCAGACTCTTCTGTGGAGCTCCTCTGGCTGTATGGTGTTGGGGAAAAAGTACTTTTGCGAGATTTTTTTTCCTGCAGTTGGTAAGACCATTAAGAATTGCTCTTTTTGTGGTTGTATGGTACCAGTTTCAATAAATCAGCATACTCATTGATATTGTCACTAACAGAAAGTGACTTCTGACTGCCAGTAAAACAGACACATTCTACATCTGAGACAAATCTACATACACTCAGTGGCCACTTTTTTAGAAACCTCCACTTTGTAGGTCCATCTTGCAGGTGTAGAGTTAGACACTGTTGCCCAAAACTCTTGCAGGACTAGACATGATGTCGTAGCAAGAATGCGCATCTGCGGACAACTTGTTAAAGCTTTGGTACTAGATTACAGTGAAATCTACTGCTAACAAGATTACAGTCCCTCTAAAACCCACCCCAAATTCCTCTAGTCCATGCTCATTTAATATCCAATATACAAAAGATAGGCAAAACAAACTAGCTAGTGACATCCTATTATAAACTAACTGAACAGATTTTCCCTTTCAAATGCTTATTTTTATTGCATTAAACCTGTCCTCTGCATATGCAACAAATCTACATGCTTAGTTTTTAGGGGGACCTTTTAGCCATGCTAACTTACATTACATCCATGGGCTAATGGCAGACTATGTTGACAAGTACACCATCGCTCCCTGTTTTGAGCTCCACCTTCATGAAGCATTGGATTGGTTTCAAAATTACACAATCAGTTTGTTCCTACCCTAATAAGTCTACATTCCCTATCACATTTAGCCCAACATTTCTCATTACAAGATCACCCCTGTCCCTGTGAGACTAGCAGCCCAACTGTGGATGCACAATTTGTGTTAAACATCCTTTAGGCCTTCATTAGCAGTCATCTTCTGACCATGGAACTGCTTTCAGCAGCACACATTACCATTCCACTACCATGTCCATGTCACTGCTGTCCACCACCTAAATAATACACAACTACAGTCATGTGCTCAGAAAAGGGCTACAGTCTGTCATTGTGTCTGTATATGTTTCTAATAAAGTGGCCAGTGAATGGACGCTCAAGGCAGATGTTCTAGATGCTGCATTAACATGTTGGCATTGAAAAACTTTCCATGCCTCATAGCAGAACAAATCAGCAACAGAGCACAACTGATATCAGCATGAAGCCATATTGTTTCTGCCCATGTGAGGGGCAATAGTGTTGGCACAATAATATAGCAAAATTAAATATCTGGCATATCATCTGTTTAGCTGAGTCGTGATGGTTCAGCTAAAAATCTTAATTTTTTCAACAATTTCTCTCTTACCTGAAATTTAGTTGATCAGTCAATGTCTGAACTGTTATCCTTTAGTTATCACTAGTAATGTTAGCTCACACATAATGGGAATTTATAGCCATGTTGCTTATGTTGCTCCTGTTTCAGCTATGTGATATACTTTTGACACTTGTTAGACCATGCTTGTAAACTTGTAACCTTGTTTTGGCTGATCAACTACATTTGGAATAAGGGAAAAACTATATAAATAGATTTTTGTCTGAACCAAAAATCAAACAGGACAGTGTAGAAGATACTTAGAAATTCATCAGTGGCACATAGTAGTAGTAATTAGCAATAGTAAATGCTCCGTAGAGGCAGTTTTTAGGTTTGCTATGCTATAGACATGCTTAGTGTGGAAAAGTGAGTTAACACATAATCGCCGGCATTAGTCAAGTGCACTGTAAAGCCAGAAAGTAGCCAGCTGTACTGCTTAGCGAATTAACCCGCCTTTGCACAGCAGAGCACCTGAGAGAGAGTGAGCTGCACTCTTCAGCAGGGCTAGCAGTGCTGTCCCAGCTCCTCTTTCTGACTCCTCTCTGTGCCAGATTCATTACCACTTGCAGCAGGGGTATTAAGATATGGCGGCATTAACAAAGTTGTCCTGTATCTTAATTGAATCTGCTCCCGCCCAGCAGCATCTGGGTTATGTTTACCTGAAATATAAGCTGCTCGGCACCGGAACATGGGCCCACTGATAAAACACTGGGTTATTCATCCCAATCCTAATCCCGACTGTAATTTGTTCCCAGTGGATGTATCCGCACACTGTGTGCTCCCGGCTGGCTTCTGAACTGAGGTGTTTGCAGGTAGGGTTAGTATATTTTAGGAGCCGGTGGCTTTTCAGCACTTCCCCCATGCAGGATTTAATTTGTCCTCCATGGACCTTTGAGGCTGTGCATCTTTTTGTAGTCACCCACATGTCCAAAGAAGGACTCCAGTTCTAAACCATTTTTGTCTAGGAGAAAAATCAACAGCATTTTCAAACAATCATTCCAATGCACTCTAAAGCCAATATTTTTTTGTACTTAATGTGACCTATAAATTATAAGAGCATTAAGCACAAGCAGACTAATGCTCCTGTGCATTTGCGTTGTGTGAAAGTCTACTACTATAACAATACACTATTTATATATCAACACCAGCTATTCAAACTATAGCATACTACTGCCGCAACCTCTTGACTATCACACTTGACCAAGCTTGCTGGTTTGTGTGAGGTATTCTCGTCTTGTGAGTAGCAATTTTACAGGGGAAGAAAAAAAATCTTAAATTTTATGTTAACAGAATTTTATTCAGAGCAATATTGGGCCGTTTCTAGTGGTTGTATTATTATGACATTTTAATATATTGCAAAGGGCAGCTTACATGTTCAAATTATGAAAAAACATTGACAAAACTGGCTTAGACCCACTCCTCCAAATGCTAAACTACAAAATGGCAACACATTCTCAAAGGTCTATGGAGAAAACTGCTGCTGTAGGTATAGTAAAGACTATGCTTCGTTATTTGGGATGTGAAGATATTACAGTTTACTTCCATAGACCTCTTTGCAATTAAAAAACATTGACATTTTGTAATTTGCATATTGATGTATTCTTTCAAAAAGATTTCAAAAAGCGTTCTTTAAATTACTGTTTTTTTAAATCAGATGTATGCGCTTAAAGAATCTTCACAATATGTAAAGGTTCTACACCAATTTTCCTAGAACCATATATCCAATCCAGAAACCATTTAGGAATCTTTAGTTTTAAATGTGTAATGGCTTAGGCTTCGGTTGCCAGAAATGTCAACTTAAGCACCTTGCTCAAGGGCACAGCCCACCAGGACTTGTACCTCCGACCCTAGAGTGTGGCTCTTGGAGCTGGGCCTGGACTCTGCTGAGAGTTGGGGTGGGAGCAGCAGAGGGAGGGGGTCCGCATGAGGGACGTCTCTGGGTCACACATTCAAGACTGGCATTTTGTCCTTCTACCAAAAGCTGGCCTCTGCTCGTCGAGGGCAGCGGTTACTCCTCTTGAGCCAATGGCCAGCTGGACAAGCGCTGCGACGTGTGTATGTGTGTGTGAGAAAGGGTGAAAGACCCTGCAGTGCCACCCTGCCTGGGAACATTTCAGCTAGCGAGTCCTCATGTGCTTCATAAATCATTCCTCAGTACACACACACACACACACACACACCCTTCCTTTCTTTCTCTCTCTCTCCCTCTCTGTCCTCTCTCTCTCTCTCTCTCTCTCTCATTTTCTCCCTCTCTCACTCTCTCTCTCACTCTCATTTTCTCCTTCTCACTCATTCTCTCATTTTCTCTTTCTCTACTTTCTCTCTCTCACTCTCTCATTCTGTCTATCTATACTTTCTGTCTTTTTCCCTGTTTTTCAACTTTCTGCATTTATCTCTCCTTCTACTTTCCTGCTCTCTTTCTTTCCTCTCCTTTTTTCCCTACTCTTTCTATATCTCCTTTCCTCACTTGCTCTCTCTCTATTTCTTTCATCAATTTCTCTCTGTCCCTCTCTCTCTTCTTCCCCATCTCTCTTTGTCTGCATTCCTCTCTTTGGTCTTCTCCTCTCTCTCTTTCTTTTTCTCCTCATCTATGTACTCCTTTTCTTTGTACCTTCTCCCCTCTTTCTGTCTCTCCCTCTCTCTCTATTTTTCCTGTTTCTCACTCTTCCTCTCTCCACTTCTCTCATCAATTTCTCTCTCTCTCTCTCCGTCTCCCTCTCTCTCTCTCTCTCTCTCTCTCTCTCTCTCTCTCTCTTCTCTCTCTCTCTCTCTCTCTCTCTCTCTCAGCTGTCAGAAGCCACCTCACTTTGAGGTGCCAGGAGTTCCTGTTTAAGTGTGTGTGTGTGTGTGTGATGTCACGGCTGTGGTCCCGTCCCCCTGGCACTGCCGCTCCCTCTGCCCCACTTCTCTTAGAACAGATGCCGCGAGTGTGGCGTGCGCGCGCAGGGGGAGTGGGTTAATTGGGGTAGTAGTGGGGGTTAATTTCAATTAAAATTTCAACTAATGGAGGTCAGGCGAGTGTCTGCAAACACCTGATTAAAACAAATGGTCCTGCCAGTCAAAACTTTATCTTGGTCACCCCCCGGCGGAGTGTCCCGGCAAAGTGTAGGGGAGGAGGAGGAAGAACCCGGCTGAGGAATATAAGGAGGGGCGGGAGGCATTGGGGGACACTTGTTAGCGTAGCATCTGGTGGGAAAAAAGAGAAAGACTGTGTATGTGTGTTTGTGTGTGAGGGGACGATGTATGCACTCTTCTCCCTCTCCCATGGCAGGCTTGCTGTGCTGGCTGCTGCTGCCATGCTCCTCCATGCGTGCCACAGCAGCTCCTAACATCTGGCAGGGCCCTGGAGGAGCGCCCCCCGCCGCCGCTAAATATGGCGCTGGGTTAGCCTGGCGCTAACTAATCACTTAGCTGGTGTCTGCCAGCCGCGCTGCATGCTGCTACCCACTGCACTCCAGACAGCTGCAGTGCCGCTAGCCATTCTCTTTCTCCAATTCACTTACACTCACTTTCCCTTCAGTTCAGTCTCACCCTCACGCTTGGCCTTCGCTCATGTTTCCAGCTCCATCCAGGGTGATAATCAGGGACTTCTAAAGACAATGGACAGCACTTTGGTGACGTCAATACCTTGACCTTGCACACCTGATCCTATTAATCAGGGACTTCTGAAAAGAACGTGCCTATCCTAATTCTGCCTCAAGTTCTGCAATCCTCCTCCAAGTCAACATCATTAAACCTACGGGGAGAGAAACCTTGGGGTGGAGGGTTTAAAACACACATTTGGGACAACTTCATGCATTGTGGATGTTATACATGTATTTTGCTTGGTGTTCCTCCTTTTTTTAATGAACTAATTTGCTTATCTACATTGATATTGATCTACATCGTGTATCATGCTACACTATTCTACAAGAATGATGCATTTTTACTCACGCTTGAACATCTTCTGCTTTGCCATCAGGGTTGGAAGGGTTACTTTAAAAAATATTCTGCTACAAATTACTGAAGATAAGCTAAGACAGGCATCTGCAGCCACTTTGTGCAGGCCCTCTAGTGGTTATTCTACTAGTGGAATAGAAATCGACTTGTGTATTTTTAACTGAAGTAATCAAATTAAATATTTTTTTCTTTTAACTCTGTTATCATATTAACTAGGACACTGTTGGCTCACTATTGTGTGTGAAATGTTGTGACTCTGTGTTAAGTTGCTTGCAAGCAATGAGGGGTAAAGACAGCCATGCTGAGATAAAAAGGAACAGCACAACTGCAGCTTTCTTGATATCAAAAAATCTGCCATCTGTAAGGATTCACCCCCTCATTCAGGAACTGAAACTTTACGTATTTAGTTCAGATGTTTGTGGCCCAGTTTGATCTAAGTACAACATATGTGATCCATCAGAGGACAAACTAACACTTTTGACATTTACTTCAAGTTGCTGAGACACACTGTCTGGTCAGCTTGGTTGATGTTGTGCCAACCACATAAACAACAGAGACTGGTGGAGTGAGTTCATCACATTGAGTGTACAAGAATATTAATGTAAGAGTTTTAATGTAATCCTGGTGGCACTCCTATGTATCTGTGATATGAGTACGGACTCTTTTTCTGTGTAATGAAATACATTTTAAATGTGTTATCTTTTCTTAAAAAATGGAATCCTCTATTTTTAATCCTGATTACATAATGTTATTACGTTGGATATATTCTGTAACTGCCTGTCATGTTAGTCAATAAGCTTTAAACAACCGCCTCCACTATTATTGGGTCCTAGACTGAATCACAGTGAGTTTTTATTTTTCATTTCAATTATGAACTTTCAAATAGTTTGAAATATTGAACAAAGCATCGAAAAAAATTGTTCTGGTATGTAGTTTGTAATAACTCAATATACAATGCATAAGTCATGACATGACAAGTAAACTATGAATAAATTTCACCGGTGCGGGTATGTCTTTAAAGTTTGCACTGGATCTGTGAGGGATCTGTGAGGGATATGTGTGTGTGTATGAGTGAATCAGGCTGGTGTGTGTACCTCAGGGTTGGCATGCCTGTGCGTGTGTGTGATGGTGGTGTTGTTGTCCCTGCAGTGTGCTGTGGTAGAAGCCCATGCTTTATTGTGCTTGGCCCCCGGGCAACCCTGTTTACTGAGCCTGCCGCACGGCAGCTTTACAATGGCGCAGATGTGTGTAGCGGCGGATTTGGAGCTTGTATTTAGCTGCCAGGAGTGACGGTGATGAAGTAGCAGTGATAAACTGATAGATTGGCTGCTAGCGAGATTTTGGGAGCGGGTCAGATAAACATGGCAGAGGAAAAGCGCTTGGTGTTCTGGTGATAATAAACTTGTCGTTCGTCAGGTGCATTAGACTCCAGACCTGAGGAAACTGTCGGGGAGGTGGAGGGGGGCACGAAATGGGGGGTGGGGAGAGAGAGAGAGAGAGAGAGAGAGAGAGAGAGAGAGATAGAGAGAGAGAGAGAATGGGTTTTACCCATGGAATAGCTTTCCTGCCATTTGGAATTACATCAGGCTGCCACCTCAAGGTTTTAAGGCTAGCCCTGAAGACTGATGGGATTTCAGATTGTTGACTCACAAATCATTAGCTGATGTCACTGTATGCTGTAGATATGTGGTGGAAGCCTCTGTCCTGCAAAGTAAATGAGCTGTGTGTGGAAGTTTTGAGCTCACAGTCAAGTCTCAAACTGTTGTAGACACTCATTTGCTATCTTCTTATAGAAAAGAAATTACCCAAGACCTATTCCTGTTTTCCAAATTACCAAGGTGTCTCCTCTCATGTATCAGGCACATTGTGTCCTCATTTTCTGTTCGATTCTCTTATCATAGGCCATGTATTGTATTTTGTCAAGAAAGCACTGTAAACCGTTAATGGGTTAGACAGGGGGAAATATAACTTCATCCCACTGTGCCTGCATTTCTGACAGTGTGCTGTATGAAAGCCAGCAGAGGTGGGAGGTAACACCTTTTCCTTTTGCTTAAAGCTCCTTAAACAAAAACAAAAGGATCATAGACGCATACTTCACCCCTCCACCCACCCCTCACTCCCCTCCCCGCCCCATAGGCCAACGCTGCTCTGATTTCCTCTCAGATAGTGGAACTAATCCAAGGCACGATCTCTCCTGTGCAGAGGGAAGAGTGTCATGCGTCTGAAGAGGCAGAATGGAGAACAGACATGTGAAATCAGCTCTATGCCTACCTGTACCAAGGGAGACTAGGAGTAGAGCATGGTATCTGTACACTAAAGCAGTCTTTCGCAGACTGCAGTTTCATGCATTCCCCACCACAACAGACAACTAATCAAACTAGTAGTCCAACTGTTCAGCTAATTAACCTAGCCATGTTTCACCTACATGCAGTCTTTTGTGGCAACTGTTGCAAGGTTGGACAAGCTTTCTGTTTTTGCCAAAATGCCTAAATTCAGTGAGTTTTGAATCTCAAATGATCTTTTTTTGCATGTCTGTAAAAAATAAACACTAGTGGGATGAATTAGATGTCATTTATTGTCATTTAAGCAAGATGACATCAGCATGGTGGCAAATTCATTGTCGTTTCCAATCTGGCTAGATTCATTTGCTGCCAACTCGGTACCGTAGCATTTTAATCCTTAAACTCTAAACTAAGATCACTTCTACAGTTTCTCATTGCATTAAATTAGACCTTTTCTTTAGCATTCTGTAAAGCTTATCTAGCCTCAACAGTTGCTCTGAAAGAACAAAATTTGTAGGAGGCAGAGCCTGAATGGGCAAAGTATCGAACCATTCATAAGTTGGATCAGGTGTGTTGGGGCAGGGTACACTTGAAACTATGCAGGATAGTTGCTCTCCAGGATTGGAATAGATCATCCCTGGAGTGGAGAGAATATTACTGTATGAGGTGGAACTGATGGCCAGAACAGCTGACTCACCTGGTTCTCCAGTCTTCTCTTTATCCCAAAAAGCCTAGTTGATCATTCAAGCCATGTTTGATGTCCAAAGTTTGCTTCTTTAGTTTTGTACTAGAGCTACAAGGCTAACAAGTAATGGAAGCTTATGCCAGTAAATAGCATCATGCAAACTGCGTGTCAAAATCATCACACACTTTCTTCAATCTGTGCCAGCTAAGTAATTTCATACAGACTTCCATATGTGGTCTCTGACATTGTATAATATGTTTATTACATCAGCAACAACTCAAGATAGCAAAAAAGTCTGGGACTCTCTGTGGTTCTGTCTCAGCAATTTCTGCTTTCACTTTCCTTCTTTAAAATCAATGTTACATTCACCATACACTACACAAACCATACAATCCCATTCATCATGCTCCTGTTCTGGACTTCGCCTACGTCCAGTACTAGAGTGACAAATGAATAGTACTGATTACAATTCATAGACTACAGTCGAATGCAGTACTTATACACAAAGTAAACAAGTGAGGTTCATTTAGTGGCTGCGCCAGCTCCAGAGGAGTTCCTGTATGTATAATTAAAACGCGCATGCTGCCACTCAGGGTGAGAAAGAACATTCTGCTCCTGTTCCCATGAGCAAGAATTGCTCTTTTAATTTCGCCGTCTGAAAGGTCAGAGGCAGTGTTCTCGTTTTCCTCTTTAATTGATTCTTTAAATGCAACTCAGCGAGCGATGGAAAGATGGAGAGGCAATGTTGAATCAGTTCCTCCAGCTGCAAAGGTAAAAGTTGAATGAGTGCCTATTTAGCATTGCATGGCCGTATTCTATCGTCCAGCAGCTCCGTCTTTTAGAATATGTGCTCTGTTTTTTGACTATTGGTCAGGAACAAAAGCAGTTCTGTTCATTTTAGTACCTAGAGGCATGACTGACGATGGCCACTCAAGGGCCACAGCTGAAACCAGATGTATTCTGTTGGAGGTCACAACAGTGTACACATATAGCTATAATACAAAAAGAATGTGGTGAAAACAATAACTAGACAAAAGTTGCTGCTGAAAAAAATTATGCATTCACTTTACTTGACTCAAATGTGTTCATTATTTCCACATGAATAAAATATACTACATCAACACACTGTGTTTATGCATTTAAGACTAAGATTATTCTGAAAAATCCATGCTTACTGCACACGTTCTTTCTTTAGCACAGTGCAACAATAGCATTTACTGCACTCCTTTCTGCTGTGGGCTGCTACGAAGAGGAAACCCTTTCTCTTTGCATGGTTAGTGAGCAGCCTCCATATCCATCTGTTTACTGCACACCAAATGTTTGTGAACAGTTATTGCCATTAATTTTGCTTTTACGGTGTCTCTGTGCCACAGAGGTTTATTCAAACGGATAAAATGCCAAGAAGTCAATGTGTCCTTGAAGTATCGTAATAAAGCTGCCTTTTGCCTGTTAGTAATAAGCCTTGGAGTTTTAAACCGCAGACAGCGGTCTGGAAAAAAAGATTAAATTATAGCATGGTGTGATTGAAATTTGCGCATGGCACTCACAGTATGAACCTCCTCTCTCCATTTCACAGAGCTTTTAGAGAGGTCCTTAAGATCAGGAGTGGAAGTTCCTCGCCAGCGCGCGAGCCCAGCGACGTAAAGGATGACGGTTAGAGAGAAACAGATTAATAACGTTGATCAGGCATGCTCCCCACTCCACGCTGCTATTGACCCGCTCCTCAACCCTCCATCTCCTCTTATCAGATGGCCATTCCTCAGCAGCGTCAAAGCCTCTGCCACGGCCTCGGCCCACTCCAATTACTCATGGTCCAAGCAGTGCCAAGTCTACAGTGTGTGCTGTACAGTACATAAAGCAGGCCAAAAAGCCCTCTCACCCCACCAAAAATAAACAAGCTCAGAAATGAACTGCTGGTGAACTGGCGCGGAGCTCGGCCGACTTGAAAGGGACGTATTCCATCGGCAAATAGTTGGGGGAGGCTTATGAGGAGCCCTTGGCCTCATGATTTCAGATGAGTATGAGTACTGTCATCATAGAATGCTATAATCAAAACAAATGCATGTGCTTTATCACAATAGACTCTTAAACATGCTCAATAATCAATCGCAGAAGATGTTTTTCTTGTCAAGTGGCATCTTTCAGTCCTGAGTTGTTTATTCTCAGTTTATTTGTGACAGGGCCCATGCTTTTTAGTCTGTTTGGAGAGAATGATATCTTAGTCTTGGAGCGTTTTATTCTTTTTCTTTTCTTTTTTTCTTTCTTTTCAGCTGGGTTTGGCTACCATCACCAGTGGTTTCCTGTTTGGGAAATTAGTCCTCCGCAGGGAAATTTCATAACAAACATGATCTACGGAATACAAATTAGGCCAGTAATATATTCATAAATCATAGCTGCTGGCAGGCCTTTTAATTCACTTTGATTAATAGTGACATGTGCTGGAGATAGTGTTCGGCGGGCTGCTTTTGTCTTGGATAGTTCTGATTCTTTCCAGGGAAATCATAGAAGAGGATATGAGGATATCACACACACGCACAAGCACAGCACACACATACACAGGCCTGCAAACACCTGGGCCCTTGCCCACAAAGCGGGGGACACACGTGCACACGTGCCCACACACCCACAAGTGGCTCTTATTGCACAATGATGAGCAAACCAGACAATAAAAGTACAGACCCATATCCCACCCTAATGGAGGCTTTGAGCTGCAGCTTGTTCTACAAAAACTGTAAGCATTTTCTCAAGTGGATTTTTTTTTGCTTGTTTTTTTGTTTCGACAAGCACCTCTCACCGCTCTTTTAGATCCATTCAAACCCCTGTTAGATGTGTGAATCTCCCTCCACTCCAGCATCTAAAGGATCTGTGGCCAGTATGCTGCATTTACAGAGGCCGTGCCGTTTAGTGTGAATGGTCCGATAATACATAACACACATAAAAGAACATTTTCTGCACCTGATCAAGAAAAGCAAAAGCTCCTCACTGTCTCACTGCTGTAAATCCAAACAGGTAGGTCCTGAATTTCTCTGTGTCATGTTTTAGACGCATCACAGTTTTTAGTTGAGCTGCTCCCTATTTGAGAATAAATTGAAGAAAGGTGAGCTGCAACATCAAATAAGTGCCATGTGATTATTTTTGATGATAAGCATTCTTTCCTTTAACGCTGTTGTTTATCTGATGTTGCAGTAAAGTTTTTCATAATTACAGAGGTAGGTAAAGTCGCCTAAACCCATACTCAAGTAAAAATGCTACTTCTGTGAAATAATGACTCCAGTTAAAGTACCTCAGAAAAAAAAGCTTGAGTAAAAGTACAAAAGTACAAGGTTGAGAATCTACTGAAAGAGGCATTTTGACTTAAAACTAAGTGTTTAACTACTTAAATAGCATTTTTAAACTTAAGAATAACTCAGGCAGTTTGCATTGTAGTCAGCATAGTAACTGAATAAAAGTGGTTGAATGAAGCCCTAAAATATACTTACCATTATTTTTCATATTGTACAGTATTCTGTTTTTGGCAGAATTCATGAATTTATATATGGTTTCCATGTTTTAATTCATCAATATTATCTCAATACCCAGCATGCATTACACATATACACCTTAAAACCATTAAAAATCCTTACAGTGTCAACTTGTCTTCACTGTTCGTCTAGCCACTGATCTAAAGGTCAGTAAATACAATCAAGTTAGCATCACTGCAACTCTTATCCTGGTCAGCAAACCACTAAAAAAGTGGCTCTATGTTTGTTCAGCACAAAATGCTAGAAATCTTTTTAACTTTTTCATCCAGAAAACGCCAAACTGAGGTAAGGTACCTAGATAGCCAGATAGCGACACTGTCAGAAATAAGGGTGCTGTGCAGGTACATTTTTGTTAATTTGTTCATTGTTCATCAAACAATGTAAATGTACCCTCAAAGGTAAAACAGTTGTTTTAAGGTCCCATTATGTACCTTAAATATGTTGTTTCAGGTGAAAAGTATGTATTTGTATCTTTTCACAACTTAATGTTTCAAAACAGAACAATAAAAATCCTGGAGACAAGACGGGGTGTGTGGAGTCAATACAAATTAGAAAATATAATTTTGATGAATCATGATACATGTTCCCTGACTAAAGGTACTGAGATGTACCCTTGACGGTACCACCCCAGTGACAAGAGGGGTACTGCCCCAGTGACAGTTTCATACCTTTATTTCTGAGAGTGTTGCTAACTTCAGCTGTTGTTTGAACAATCCATTCTTTCCATTGTTATAACAAATGAAATAAACGTTACAGCTGCAACAAGATATTTTTTCTGCATTCACCCCCTACCTCAAAGATACACTGTCAAAAGAGCTTTTTAAAGTCTTTAAACCAGAAAATCTCACTCTAGGAGGCTACTGTGGCACTGCTGTAGGACTCAAGTAAGCATGTTTACAAATGTACCGATGCTTACATTTTTTACTTGTTGGTAGAGTCAGCATCTATGAATACTGAATACAATAGGTACAAGCCTTCTCTTTTTTTGATCTAGTCTAAAAAGACATTAATAAACCTCAAAAGTCACAAAGCTGTATGGATGCTTCAATCTTATCATAAAAAATAAACACTAAAAAATAATTAGTACCTAAGGGGTTATGGCTAAAATAACTAATGTAACTGAATATCCTCACTAATATACTCAAGTAGAAGTAAAAGTGTTATCATTTGAAAATGCTCAGAAAAGTACTAATCTATCGGAATGTTTGTTATGTACATGTAACTGAGTAAATGTAACTATTTCTTTCCCACACATTTGCTGTCAAAGAATGAAACAGCTCAACTAAACACTGGTGCACTTCAAATGTGTCACAGAGAAGCTTTTAGAACCTAAACATTTGGATTTACGGTGAACTGCATGTAGCCGGGTCGGCTTATTAGCAGGATGAAGAGAGAACTGCTCTGTCCTCATCTCCACCTGGCTGCTCTGACAGGGCCTCTATCAGTCAGGGGCAGAGTGCCAGCTCATCATCTTAAAAGAAGAGTAATATTATAGTTAGCTGCAGAGTTTTATTGCCCAGTCATTACGCTTTCCCATTAGTGTTTTATTGGAGGCAGGTTCAGTTTGGGCTGAGGTGAGTTAGAGTGTGTGTCTGAGTGTGTGTCTGAGTGTGTGTCCTCCTCCTTCCTTTGTTACACCCTCTCACCTAAAGATGTGTTCTGCATGTGTTAAATGCGCCACTGTGAGAACAACAGCAGTTGTAAATCCATCATCAATACAGCAATAAAAAAAATTTGCAGGTGCAAGAAAACTACATAATTCTGTCTGTAGTTCGCCCAAGGCTAGTGAACCTGTTGGAAAAAAAATAGAAATATGGGAGGTTTTATATTGTAAAGCTTACTTATAAAAGCATGTTGAGCAGGAACAAGTAAGAGTAAGATGTTACAAGAATAAGCACACTTGTATAGAAGTGTAGAGTTATTATTGTTGTTTTGTAAACTATTCAGTTGCCAGTACTGTGTTATTTATATGTAAGTACATTGTTACATGCATAATGGCAGTTTCATGATGAATTATATGTACATTCAGATTACACTCTGTACTGTCAGAATGTAGTCTGCACTTTCAACTTGTTTTCATTTATTTCAATGTCAGACAATGACAAAAACATGACAAAATTATAATGTTTTTCTATCAATAAAGCAAGACTGTATGCACAGCAATCATTTTTCATCAAATTCAAATCATAAGAAATACCTCATCTTCTACTTACAAATGTAATATTGATTTTCAGAATCTCCACTTAGAATATAATTTCTCTGCTTGTTTCACTGAGAATAATTAAACACAATATAAGAAGAGGCATTTCACTGTGCTTGTGCCACGAGAGACCTAGGAGGGTTAATAATTAGGATTATTCATGGCAAATTCACCATCTAATGTTGTGGTGTCCACTTTTCTCCGAGCATTTCTATACAGAACATACAGCTGATTTGGAATAAGAGATGATTCCCCAGACCCTAAGACTGGCCCCAAATCCAAGTAGGAACCTTATGTTTTGCACATTTTTTTTTTTGTTTTCCTTGCTTAAATACATCTGACATAGCAAAATAAGGGCTTGAAAACTGCTTCACCCATAATTGTGTTCTTTTGTTAGCAAACTTTACAGAATGTTGGGGAGAAATCCCATTCAACCTAATGACAAAGTGTAGCAGACAACTCTTTTTGTCACAATATCTCTATTTATAGTGAGTTATTCATTTTAAATGATATGTATTCTGTATGTGTGTGAAAGGTCACACTGTTGGAATTGATCAGTAGCAGTTTTTTGTTGTGTAATTGAGCTGCTGTCAGCATAATGGCAAAATCTATGTCATGGTTGTTTCCAGCCTGGACCTTCTTCCAGTGGGGATTCCTGCAGTTGAAGTTTTGATTATGGTAATGGAGAATGCTGTCTAACTGTGAAGGTCAAAGCATATGATTTACTTTATTGTCATACTTTTCTAAGCATGCTGTGACCCCTCATGCCCTGTGGAAGGGGGCACTACCATCCTGGAAGAGACCATCTTAGTATAAAGACAATTGGTCAGAAAAAAAATCTTTATGTTGATTTGCACTGACCATTCTCTCTAAGTTGTAGCCAAACTATGCCAGCAAATGCCCGTAACAGCATTAACAGAGCCACTGGACTCCCTCAGTGTAAGGATCAAGCATTGAGGCCTGTACTATTCTTTTGGTATGTCACACATGCACTTTCCCACTTGTTGAGAATATGGTAAAAGACATACTAATACACAAGCATAATGCTCACTGAATATTTACTTTTAACCACAGTTTCCATCCCAGTATAGCATAGCTCAAAATGCAGATGTTGCTTTAGTCATTGAAACACTACACAATTGAGTATTCTCTGTGACTGAAACTACCACCCAGGGGTGTAGCACCAAGATCTGGGCCTCAAGCATGGTAATGTGTCCAGCCCACCCCTCTCCCTCTCCAATGAAAATAAGGCAAAGGGAAAAAATGTAATGTATTTATCATGTTGTATTTCTTTAGGAGGTTGATTGGTATACATTTAAGGGTTAAATAGCTGACAGTAAGAAAAAAGTGCTTTAAATGATCAATCTTGCTCTACTTTAATAAGAATTAGACATACGCTTGGTCTATGTCAAAATATTCAGTGTAATTAGAGAGAAATTCAGAGAAAAACTAAAAAAATGTAAATATAATTACTACCATTTTCACTGCAACTGCTCATCCAGTGGTTTCTTAATTGGAACTCCTATTAGCTAACCACTTTGATGAGCTCACCTTGAGTGCGTTTAAATGCACTTAATAATCTGATAACTGCAGAAAATCTGATTTTGTCAGTAATCCTGTCAGCACATTTACATGCTCTTGAGTAATCAGATAATGGGAAAACTCCGGGTCTACATGAGTAAGGCAATAATTGGATTTCTACTTTGCAACCAGCCAATAAACTCACAGAAGAAGATGTGATGTAAACATAGCATAAAACTCAACGTTCATTCCGCAGCTTTTTTTTTTTAAAAACATTATGCCACTGAAAATATGAACATACATAACCTAGAACAGAATATTTAAATCCTTCATTTCATCAAGCATGTAGTGGGTTTCAGCATCACTCCAAAAGCGTTTCTTTACCATCTTGTGGGTGCTGTGTTAAATGCTCCTTGCTTATTTTCGGTACCGCGGCCTGTGTTCGCACATGCACGGATTTAGAAATCTGAAAGAAATCTGAGTAAGAGAATACATGCACTGAGAAACTGAACCAAAATCCAGCTGTCTTTATCGAAAAGAGAGAAATCTGATTATGATCAGACTATTGGGTACATGTAAATGCACTTCTTGTCTCATGTGTTCAGTTGCATCAGAAAAGAAAGAGGTGCTACTCTCAAGGAAACAATGGTAGACAAGCTGAATTTATCATGGAAGATGGAGTGTTGTATTGTGTTTTTCTATAATAACAGACAGTATCAAAATTAGGAACCAAAATCAACTACTTTTGAGGCATTTGAAGGGCCTTCTGTCCAGAGATGTCTTGGTTAGTCATGTCCATCATTACCTGCAGTCCAACAAACCTGCTCCAACACTCTCAACACTAAATTTATTAAAATATAGAGATTACAAACAAACATTGCAGCAGTTCAATATCAATAATTTATGTATGTGGACAAAAATGCATTATGCACTACAACATTACATTAGTTTGAAAGGGATTGTTGCTTGAACATATTTGTGGGCGGGGCATGGATAAGTCAATTAACTGATTAGTTGAATCATATTTGTAAAATATAGAAAATACACAAATTAGCAGAAGATGAACTTCCCAGGACTGGGATTGAATAGCATCACCCTTAGACATGAAAATAATGCTAGAGATAAGAAGTGTTTTAATAAAACAGAACAAACAAAAATCTCTGCCACTGTTCTAGATGTTATTGCTGTGAGGTTTTATTGATTATGTGCTAGAGGGGTGAACTGGGGCAGAAGCAGCCGGCCACGTTCAGCATGCACATGTTCTGCTCGCCACTGATCCACACCAGGGGTCAGCCTCATCTGCATAGGGATCGATAGACTACAGTAATAATTGTGATCTATTGCGTTAACATTAAAGTGGCCGCTGACCTGTGTGAGGCCGAGCCAGAGCAGCTGACCGGTGCTGAAGGAGCTGGAGGCATCACCTCTCCCCCTAGAGGCATATCTCACTGGGGTGCAGTGAGGAGAATGACACGGCCTGCTGGCTCTATGAATGCTAATGTCCTGCCAGGGGGGCCAAGGGACCAGGACTGGACCTACAGGGGTCTTGAATGCCTAAAGTGCAGTAGAGATGTTCTACCTGCTCACCAAATGCATATACAGACAAATTACCTTTCAAAAGGTTGGAATCAATACTTAAAAAATAAAATCAATCGTTAAAAACAATCATATATGTTGCCGATGTGCATAAAATGATTCAAACATGATGCTACTTCATATTATTTGGAGGAAGCTATGAAAAAATGAAGAAATAGATGCATCCAGAATGATGAACAGAGCTGTAGATGAATTTATAATAATTCAGAAATTTGTGCAACATTGGTATTTAAGTTATAAAAACATATTGCATATATGCAAATGTGTACAACTATACATATCATATAATTATTCATAACTTATATTACTGTACAAAGCTGTACATTGGAATGGTGTAAAACTCGTGTATACCAATGTGTATATTGTGTGTATGTGTATATATTTAGAGTATAATGTGCATGTATATATATTTTGTTTCCTTTCTTTTGTGATCCAATTGCTATTCAAATTTGTAATATGATGGCCAAATGCACAGCTGATAACTTGGATATAAATAAGACATTACTTTATATAGACAAAAGTATGTTATTTATTTTTTTAAAAACTTATAATTGGTTCTTTAAAATAAATTTTGAATAAAACATCTTAAAATACATTCTGGTGTCTAGCTTATAATACTGCAATCTGCAAAGTACACCAGTGCTGTCATATCAAAAATTCATAACCCACTTTATCTATTTATAATTTTTTAAAGCTAGATGCCATTTGCATTGTGTGAACATTTCATGATGGATGGACCAAAAGAAATAAAAAAAATGTAATAAAAAATACAGCCTTTTTTTTTTATTAAAATTTTTGACGTAGTATGTATGTTAAAACGTGATGTACCGTTCACTTCCCAGTCCATATGTGGAAACTAAGCTGCAAAAAAATAGCCAATTTTGGATCACATTTACATACATCTGCCTAATAAGACTACCACAGTTCATTCACATTGAAGTTTTTAGGAGTGTTTTTGCCAGGGCTTTTTGAATGAGACAGAATGCAGGATAATCAGAACAGAGGTCATTATCAGTCTTAAAGGCACAGAAACAAAAACAGCCCTAATGGATAAAGAGAGGTTGGAAAATGGACATGTAAAAAGAATTATGACTTATGACTTATGACTATATTATTTTGGTGAAAAAATACACAAACTTCACAAGTGGACCTGTAAGAATATAAGATAAATGCAAGATAGGGGCCCTTTAAGTAGTTGTCTTCCTTCTCCTATCTATAAAGCTACCATTTCTAGGACAAGGTACGATTATAACAGTGGTGATAAATTATTATTGAATGAAGTCCAAACTTTTGAACAGTAGACACACAGACACATCTCTGTCTGCAGGTCTGTTTGGGTGTGCACCGTATCTAAAGAGACGCACACACACACACACACACACACACACACATACACAGTACAGGTGATGCATAAAAACGTGCTCACACTGCTATCCAGCCGTTACTCTTAGATATGTGACAGATGTGTGCACATTGTGTGTGTGAAACCTGAGATAGCTCTCGGCCGCCGGGCTGTTTTGACGAGATGTAGGAGGAGATTGAGGACGTGAGGACAGTGGCGCAGGCTCAGCGGCTCGTGGCTGAGGCAGAGAGCCTCGAGCTTGCCTTCTTTTCTCTCTTTCTCTCGCTCTGTCCTTCTTTGATGTGCCCCCACCAGCCCTGTCTCACTCTGTATTCTGGAGGTGGCAGTATGAGGCGCTCTGTTGGAATAAGAATGCATGCATTATTTGATAATCAGAGTTTATTGTAATCCTTGACCCTGGCCCTGCATTTCAAACAGGGATTGGGGATTAGAGTGGCGCTCTGCTGGTCCTGACAGGCTGACTTCTGCTCCTCAGGGCACCTCTCTTTCTGCTTTACCCCAGAAGCCACCAAGCTCTGTGTTATAGAAGAGAAATACTGAACATTACATTTCTCATTTAAAATGTACTGTAATATAGTGCATTGAACATACACAGGTTTGGAGACACCTAGTGTTTCAGAAGTTTTCTGTACAAATCAGCATGATTTCTTTCTCGGTTTACAATAATTTGAAGACAATCCAGGATTATTCTAAGGTAAGAAATAACACATATAAAATGTAAATATTTGTAACAATATTTGTGGCAGTACAGAAATATATCAGAAATAATCCTCTTTTTGTGATGTCAGCACTACAAATTTTCAGTACATGCTTTTAACAATATTTTGGAAAGAAAAACTGACAAATCATTATTTAGGCAAACCTGCTCTTTACAAAGAGGATGATCCAATATGTTCCAGTATAAATTCCAGTATTTCCTATGGATTGGTAAAAAGTTGTTTTAAGGTAATAAACTTTTGTTGGTGTGTTGGTTATATTTTATTTTTGAGAGTCTACTGTAGATTATCTACTAATGCTCAAACTATGAATTAACTATCTGGTGTAAGATTGCTGATTATCAACAGTGGAGAGATGGTCAGGGTTAGGTTTAGGATTAGGTTTAGGTTGTTAGTTGAAGTTAAGGTTAAGGTTAGATTTTGGAATAGGTTGAGGTTTTTGGTTGAAGTTAGGGTTAGTGTTAGGTTTAGGATTAGATTTAGGTTTTGGGATTAGGTTAATTTAAGGTTATGTTTAGGTTTAGGCTTTGGGATGAAGTTAAATTAAGGTTAATTTTAGATTTTACGTTTTAAATGAGTGTTAAATGTTAAGTTTTGAGATAAAGTTTGGGTTAGTTTTAGGTTTAGTGTTAGGCTTTAGGATGAAGTTAAGGTCAGTTTTAGGTTTAGGGTTAAATTTTGGGATGAAGCTGGTGTTAATTTTAGGTTTAGGGTTAGATTCTGGAATGGAGTAAAGGTTGAGGTTAGGTTTAGGGTTAGATTTTGGGATGAAGTTAGCATTAGTTTTAGGTTTAGGGTTAGATTTTGGAATAGAGTTAAGGTTGAGGTTAGGTATAGGGTTAGGTTTTGGGATGAAGCTTGGGTTAGTTTTAGGTTTAGGATTAGGTTTTGGGATGAAGTTAAGGTGACTTTAGGTTTACTGTTATATTTTGGAATGGAGTTAAGGTTGAGGTTGGTTTTAGAGTTAGGTTTTAAGATGAAGTTAACATTGGGGTAAAGATTAAATTAAATAGAATCTATTCAATTCAAGTTCAGTTGCATTTAATAGTTGAATGTTAGTTAAGAACATTGTGAGCATCTACAGAGCTTACAGTGGACTCTCAAGAAAGGTGTTACTAGCATTTTTCTTACTTTAATGAAAATGAACATATGCAATTGTGTTCAAAAATCTGAACAACCTTGGTCAAATTTCATGTTTTGTTGTTTTTCTAAGTGCAAATAAGTTGACGCATCCTCTCTGGGAAATAAACTTAAATACTACATTGTCTGCTAAATTAGTGCACAATTTCTATTTATTATTCATTTTTCCTAAAATGTTTACCAAAAAATGTTTACAAAAAATGCATTAGCTGTGACAATTCTTAATAATCTTGGTTTACATAAACTGCTTAGAGATTCAGTTTCCCCATATATACTTATCTACTTAAGATGGATTTTAATTATTATGTAACTGTGTAAGGTTGTGAAATGTAGGGTGCTTCTTTCCTCCATTTTTGTAATGAGTATATAACTATTGCTGCTTTTTTTACATGTCAGTGGTTAACCCAGTTTCATAGTGTGGTGTTTCTATATGACAGTGGAATGAACAATAAAGTATTCTATTCTATTTTTAAAATATTGGGGAAAAATAAAACATTTATTTCTCAGTATGTTAAATTCAGCAAACAATTGTGCATTAAAAAGTGTAGAAGTGTGTTCCCTGGTAAGGATGTGTACTTTTTTCACTGAGAAGACAAAACATATAATTTGACTTTTGCATATGACTGTACTCACATAAAGCCATTAAAACAGCACAGAACCAGTAATCTACATGATGAGGAGAAGACATGAGCTGCAGGTGCGGCTACAGGGAGGCAATGAATGTCCATGAAAGTGTCACCAAAAAGCTTAAATGGCCCATGTCATTAAAAATCTAACGTCCTCCCTTTTTTGTTGTAAAGGATTTTGATCTTGTACATAAACATTATAAAAGTACAGTTTGTTCCTCAGCCCAGACAGGCCATATATGGATCATTTTACTGAGGTCAGAGTTGAAAACACATTTCAGACTAAAATCCTTTTCCTTTTGACTTTATTTTATTTAAATACACGATTGAACATTCCATTTTATCACTACCAGAACAATCATAACACCATGGAAACTTTACCAAATGTTTTGGGAGTCACTGTTTCAGTAGAGACAATTTTAGATATTTTTGAGTAGAACTCAAAAATGCTAGCCAGTACATGACTACCAAACACAGCTGTGAACAACTGCACAAACAAAAAATCATACTTTTTTTTTCATTAAAATATACACAAAACATATTTAATTGCAGAAAATATGTTCTGGTAGTGACAATTCTTAATGTTATATACAGATTTCCAGATCTGGGACAAATTTAGTCCACAACAATGGGATGTAACTGCTCACCACGTTACACACACACACACACACACACACACACACACACACACACACACATACATATATATATATATATATATATATATTATATATATATATATATATATATATATATATATATATATATTAGACTCACATCTAAATGTGTCTTTCAAAGAACTTTCTAAGAAATCAAAGAGATCTTAAAAGAACAAATGAAAAAAGTATTATTGTAACAAAAACAGATGATTTACTTGCAGGGGATAAAGCCAGGTTGTAAAATGGTAATGTACAAATTAATTACGACTAGTTTTGGTACATAAATGCTCACAATTGGTCTGTATGAGTGTTAAGAAAGAATGTGAGCATGACGGTAGTGCATTTTAATAGGCACGCGTCTGAGATTGTTTTGTTTGGGTACATGTGTTGGTACTGTATGTATCTCCTGTAGGCCGATGGCTGCTCCATGCAGGGTCACCCAAATCCAGGCCTGAGTGGACTGAATAAGGCGGAAAGCCCTTGAGCCGACCTCTGCCAGCCACAGACAACACAGCAGGAACAAAGGCATAAAGCTGCAGCCAGAGACACAAAGAGCCAAAGAGGAGCCGTGGGATGGAGAAACAGAACACACAGAAGGAGAAAGAGAAGTGCTCCAGAGCTTTAGAAGAATACAAAGGTCTCCGATGTTAACATGCCATTGTAGCTCATATGTGCTCATCCATTCCCTGCTGATTAGACACCGAAATGCACAGACTGAGCAATACTGCTCCATTACATAAGCACCAAAGCCAGAGCGCACAAGAAAAATGGTGACTACATGCCTATTGGCAGGCTGGGAACTCTGACAACATGGGCTAAATGATTGGCTTTTAATAAATGTCTGAAGTGCTTAATGAGAGGAGCACTCACTGGAGGCATCTCCATATCATCATCTCTCTCTCTCGCTCTCTCTTTCTCTCTCTCTCTTTCTCTCTGAGCATACCTCTTTCTCTCTGACATTAATTACCAACATTAAAAACAACAAAAATTCTAAACTGTCTCATCTTCTTCTGCGTACTAAAACAGTGTCACAGCAGGAATCTATTCAAACTCCCTCTCATAAAAACAAGGAACTGAGAAAACAGCCTTCAAGCTATGCTGGTGTTAATTGAAAGAGAGTGGAATATGCTTTAACAGGCAAACTAGTCATTTTCAAGTCATTTCAAGACTCTAAAGGGGGGTCAAGAAACTATAGTTGATTGTTGCTGTTCTGCACAACCATGTTTCTCCATAATGTTAACAGGAGAGAAATGTTATGATCTTTTAATGTAAGGTAATGTAACCAGAGTTCTAAGTCATTCTGGACCATTTCTATTGGTCCATTTATCATAAAATGTTCACAAACTCAAATACAATAACAAATAACATAAATGTTTTGGTATGACCGTAACCATTTCAGTGGGCTAGTTGCCTTGTGCTTTTCATACAGGAACTTTTCTCATCAGCATCAAAACTCTCAGCCACAAACACAGCAGAAGACACTAGAAAGTTTGTATTTTCCAACATTAGTGCATTCCTAAAAATATATCCTATCACACAACCAACATGAAAGCAAATGTTTAAAATAACTGCTTAAGCAAACAGATTGTTGAGGGTGAGGGATGCAGTGGGTGAATGAAAGAAATGGGCACTCGATGGGTAAAAAGGGGTTCTTTTTAGTGATGCCATGGAAGAACCACATAAAGAACCTTTTAATGGATGGCTCTTCAAAATTTTCCACTATAATGGTTATTACTCAGTATTTTCAAAATTTGGTTAAAGTAGTAGATGTGTGTAATTGAAGTCTAGACCCATTGTCGGGTCCTAGTCATAGTGGAGGTTACAGAATCTTCCCAATGTGAAATAGTTCTATATTAATGAAAGGTTTTTCTTGTAGTAGAACTGTATGTCCAAGCCAAGAACATGACAACTAAATCCATAACTGCTCTGCCTCAAGTGCCTGAATCTATACAGAGCAGTCCACACATGTACACAGGGCTCCCATTTCTGGTATCTAAAACCTAGAGAGCTGTGGGTCCACACAAGTGTGCCACACTGCCATCTAGTGGTGTAAAGACTTCAGGACTTTTCTGTAAATAGAATATCACCCAAAGCCTAACATAAATCACATGCATCAGCAAATAAATCCATGGGTGTTACTCTGTTAGCTAATGTACACAAGTCATCCAAAGAGTGAAGCACAGTGTGCGTGATACGCCATAATTTTGCATTTAATTTAGTGACAAATCCCCTTTCCTTACTTTTATGCTAACAAGAAGTAGAATAACAGATAGGATGAAAAAAAGGAAAGCTGAGAACAATCTGATGAAGAGAGAAGGGTGGTGGTCTTATAGAAGGCTTTGACCTGGGCCAAATGAAGCAGCCACTACCATTAGGCACAGCACTACTGAAAGTTTTAATTAAAATCCATGGACTTACAGGTGACCCAACATACCATTCTACCTGCTGTATGTGTGTGTATGTGTGTTGGATTAATTAGAGAGTGGCTGGGCAGCTGAACTTTGACTTGGCTGGTGCTGAGAAAGAGAGAGAGGGAAGAGAGAGAGAGAGTTGGGTAATCACAAGTGCTGTTATTTCCAGGCTGTGAAACAAGAATCTCCACCAACAGATCTGAGATCTGAAGACTCTCTTGACCATGTTGTTGTACCATGCAAATCTCACACTGCTGTGAATGAGAAACATTAACTCTATTTTATCTGTCTCGTCTGTGGTACATTCAGACACTTTGGCTTTATCCGCTTTAAAGCATTAAAATCTAGCCCCATTTTTTTTGTTGTATCAAAATAAATGTGAAATAAATAAAAGTTAAAAAGGAAGAAAGAGCTGTGTTTTTTTGTAGGAATTAAAGGGTTAATGTCCTCACCCTCGGGTTGCAGGTTTGGTGTGTGCTTGCCAGACCTTACATGTTTAGCTCTTTCTTGTCTTTCACTGAATTAGCTAGCTTGTTAGAGTTAGAGACCAACCAATCCCAGCCTAACCAATCAAAGGCCAGCCAGTCACAGTTGAACCAGTCACAGGCTAACCAGTCACAGGTTTACCAATCAGAGACTAACCAATACCAGGCTAACCAGTCACAGGATAACCAATCAGAGACTAACCAATACCAGGCTAACCAATCAATTTTTATTCCAAGAGTTTCAATAATAATCCTTAAGTGTTTTAACCCTTCCTCCCATTGACCATTGGGATAGGCTCCAGCCCCCCGTGACCCAGAAGGATAAGTGGCTTAGAAAATGTGTGTGTGTGTGTTTTAACCCTCCTTTACTCATAAAGGAATATGTCTGAGACATCCTACAGCAGTGGGATACAGTAATCAGTCTTTAGACCCTTAGATATCTGTACAGACGTCTCAGAGGTTGGTGTTTGCAGAATGGGGCGGACTCAGATCCCGTGATCAAATGAGTGCCTTATATTGACTGACACGCATGCTCAGCTTCATGAATATGCATGCTTCTGAACACCGCTCATTGTCTTTGATAGTCATAATTATGGATGGAAATTGACTAAACTCAGATTTTTGTTTTCCTAAATGTCTCAAATGCATTATACATTTTACAACCTTTTGTTAAACAACTCAAACAAGTCTATTAACTCCTTTCACAATGTTACTAATATTTAACCAAAACGCTCAACATTGAACCTCACACTGAACCCTGCATTTCCATACACTGTGAAAACATTTCTAATACAACATTAATCTTAAATTGTTTGAAAGGCCTGTTGTGCTAATGTATAGGGTCAACAAACACACATTTCATTACTTGTATTAGGTTTGAACAAAAAATAAACATTTATTTTTTCACAAATAAATAAATAAATAAATAAATAAATCCATCCTGAAATTTAAACCACATTTATGTCACTGACTTACTGGCATTGTCCAGATTTTGTGAGATTTGATCCAATATGTCCCTGTTAGCTTCAAAATATTTGGATGTATACTTAAGTAAATATATTTGGAATCAGCATAACAGAATCCCACTGGACTGTATTTATTATTGTTAATACATTTTAAACTATACAAAAAACTCTTTTAAAATACAAATCTGAAATTACAACAATTTACTACTCATTATTAAATCTGCATGTTTCACAAAAGATCTATTTACTGACTTCTCATGTCTGCTTTGTCAGAAGTGTAGAACAGATCGTGAGCGGTTGTGGCTCTACACGACTCCAGCCCTTCAATACAGATGTCAGAATTCTCAATGTGCCCTCTTCACTCGCCTCATCTCACACAAACAACCAGCCAGACACACAGCCAGAGAGACATACTGCTCAAATGGAAAACACACAGTCCTATCCCTGCCTATCTCCTCAGAAAAAAAATTCTCCTTGGAAAATTTCTCCCCTGCTGATTAAAATAACTTTGCAACTGGCGGGGAAGAGTGGAGGTATTTAGAAATAAATATTCCCCCAGTGAAATGATGTGCAGCTGGGGCTTGCTGATGTCTTATCTGCCTCCCCTATTTCCCTGCTCTTTATCAAGGCCTGACACTTGTGCTGCTCGGGTAATCAGAGCGCCCGGCCGCCATAAAGGGAGCCTGCATTCTAATCTCAACTGTTGCATATCTAATACTAATTGGAATCCTGCAACTGGGTCACTGTCATTGTTTTTCAAGTACTGTCAAGTCGGGGGAAACATATGAAACTGAAATTATACCCTGGCGCGGACCGCCTGATTGAACCCTCTCTCCACCACTGATGTGCTCTCATCCGTCCTATTAAAATATTCAATCTGCCATCCCCCCGGTCTGAAGGGCCAAGCAGGGAAGGGCAGACGCAAAGAGGCCTCGTCAAGCTCTTTCTTTCTCTTTTTCTCTCTCTCTGTCTCTCTTTCCCTTTCTCTCTCTCTCTCTCTCTCTCTCTCTCTCTCTCTCGTTCTCTGGGGTTAGCGGTTACCCCCATTGCTTTTGGCAGAACCCCACTCCAAAAATCAGGGCACTTTTTCTGAACTCTGCGTCTGATTTTAATAACAAGTCACTCCCCTTTACAGACAGTTTTGGCTTGTCATGTTTATGCACTTCTGCAGCCTAAACTCTTCCACCAGCAGTAAGACTTCAGATTAAGGGGATTCTCTTTCCCTCTAAATCATATCAGAACCATATACACTGACACATGCACACACATTTATACAGGACAAGCAGTCATGGTTTTGTTTCATATTTTGTACATGTAATTTTCTATAAGTAACAATAACTATTCATTCTTCAGGAATAATACACATGACTACATTCAGTGCTGCACAAAAGTCCACCTTTAATTTATTTAATTTTCCTGTCAAATCAGCCATTATGTACAAATTTTTCAGCATCAGGGAAGAACAGAACAATATATATATATACATATTTTGGCAGCAAGGGGGGGCGGCTGCCAACCAGGAGCTGGCCCAGTAAAAAAGGTACTGTCTGTGTTATTCATGTTTGCTCTTTAGTTAAGGTATATGTGTGTTGTAGGTGTTTTATTGTGTCAGGGAGTGTGTGTGTGAGGAGGGGTCACTGGTAGTGGGAAGCCTGTGGCTGATAGTGACCCCCACTGGGATTTTGTGTGTTGTTATGTGAAGATTTCAGCCGATTGTTTATTAAAGAGCTGCTCTCAGTTCAGAATCTTGGTTCCACTCTATTGTTCATTTGATATATGATATATATCACTGCTGTTGGAACAAAACCTCGTATCTCCAAAATGCTAACTTTACAGGAGAAGGAAAAACATTCTTAACTTTAAAAGAAGTTAATGGAACTAGATTTTTTAAAATTGCATTTCTGTTGGTTTGTTTGTCATGAAAATTTCTAAACTTTGTGCAAAGGTTGCAATGGTTAGGTGGCACTTTCTATTTCTGTAAAAAAGTACAAAATGACAAAAATGGAGATACAAAGTTTTGTTCTGACAGCAGTGAGATTGTTCTTAAAACACCAGCAGCTTCTTTGCTTGTTTTGTGCATTTTCTTTTTTTTCTCATTTTTTATTTCCAGTTTTCAGTGTCGGCTTCTTGACAGCTGCACATCCTTTCAGACTCACAGTGTTGAGTTGTCTTCTCACAGTGGAAAGACAGAAACACCTGTGGACTGTTTCAGATCTAAAGCAAAAGTAGAGTTTGATTTTTTCCTCTCTCTCAAAGATAAAAGCTTTAAGCTCCGTTTATCTCATGGTGACAGTTTTGGAGCAGGTCTTGCACAGTTCTTGGGAGTCCCATTTTCTCTTTAGCTTATAATAACTTTTTGAACCCCAGTTTCGGGAACGCCTGTTTTTTATTATTTTCTCTTGAACTTCTTTCTACAATTGGATTATTTTATATTTAATCTTTATCAAACTAAAGTTTTTCTGCATTTTGACTGGAAATTAGATAAATGAGGGTACTCTCTGAACTTTGTACATATATTTATATGTATTAAGAGTTTTCTAAAAACTCTAATCCTAAACCTAACCCTAATCTTAGCATTTGTAACGAAACAGAAACATTTTTTGCCCCTTTAGCCAAAAAAGCACTTTACAATGAGAATTTTACTGGTCTTAACATGTAGCTCTATTTTTCTCTGGTTTTCTGACAAAGTCAGAGGATTTCCGTCCTGAAAATATACGACAACTAACACATACACTCATCATGCACACATGACCAGAGTGCATATATGCTCAATTCTGATCTGAAAAGTGGTTAGCTTAGCCTACTTAATTCGCTAAAGAGATGAGCTTTCACAAGTCATCAGATAGTATATGTCTCTGATGAGATACTGAAGGATGTATAAAGATGTGGCTTACGAAGTGACAAGTCAATAAGAAATTAATATTAGTTCAACGAGAGTGCAGTGATTTGATTCTGTATGAGGAAAGCCAGTTGCAGCGCTTTTTAATATGCTCACTGATGGACTGAGGTGGTGATGCGGCTGCTTGGCCAATTTGGCCACTAATTAACTGAAACTGTCAGCCAGCGGCTCTGATGTCACACTGTGCCGCCCCCCACAGATGTCAGATTATATTTCACAGGATTATATATAGATGCTAGACTAGCATGATCCCATCAACTGATACACATTCTGTAAAATGCTTTACATTGTCCTGTTTGTCCTACTTAGAATGTGTATGTATCAGTGCAATATCAAGTATAAGTTTGCCAGTAATATTCAAAATATAAAAAATAAAATAGATAATAAAATGAAGTTTAAATCTACTTGTACTGCAGGCCAAAGAGAGATTATCAATGTACTTTATTCAAAAGTTGCAACAATGTTATGCATTTTATTTTGTGGAAATTCAAATTTTGTGTGCTCAACAACCTTCTTTAAAAAAAAAAATAATAATTTTTTATGTATTTTATTTTCCAGCTGCACTGTCAAATATCACTTGTTTTGAGTTCACTACCAGTTAGTTATTACATAATTTAAGAGCTGCAACATAAATGGACATGTAACATATATCACCATAAAATTTGACTAATGAACATCTCAACCTGCTATGTGTTTTATTTTATGTAGCATTAGCTTTCTTTTACTTTGGCTTATGGTCGAGTCTAATCAGAGTCTTATCACTCTGCTTTACCATGGGACCACCCAATGGAAAGAGTCTATCACTCCATCACACTGGGGGGAGAAAGAGTGACCAATGGAAACGTGGCCAGTTGCCAAACTTGCTAGGGGCACGAAGGGATTTGACCTCAGCTGAGGGACATCTCTCTGCCCTGACCTGACCTTTAACCTTACTCTGGTGATCCATGAACATTTTGTCTTTTGTGCACTAGTTAGTACTTTGATCAGTTCAATTACAGCCTTGCAAGAGACATGAAACAGATATTACTACTGTTATTAAAACTACGTCTAGAAGAGAACAGGGCCCAGCATAACACATTTCAGTTGTTTAATAAGTAATTTTAGAAATATTTGGAAAGATTAATATTTTAGATTAATATTGAAACATATCAAAATGTAAAATTTCTTTTTGCAGCTACCTTTTATGATCAATTCAGCTGAGAGAGAGAGGTGCCCAAACGTTACAGCTGACCCCAGAGGTGGGGTTAATTTTAATAGACTGAGGGGCTGTTGTTGTAAAAGTCTGATAAATTGGGGCACAAATCATATAATTCATACAGTTATATATGTGCATATATGCATCAAAATAAATATGATTACTGAAAAGGCATATCAGAATAATCAAAATAATATGTATATATTACATGAGACCTGTTTTACTTTTTGATGAATCTGCATAAATCTTCCAACAATGAATTGTTTTGAATTTAAATGGAGTGATATTGACTTGTCTAAGCCTTAGTTGTAACAGTGTGTTAAAACTAACCCTGTTGTGGAGAGGGTGAACTTTATCCTCACTGGATCTCTCTGTGAGTTATTCACATACCTCAAAACACTACTACAGCAATAATGAAGGTAACTGAAATAATATAGGTGTGAATTCTATGACTTGTACACAGAGCAAAAGACATATGATAAAAAAATGACTGACTTCAGAGTAAAATTACTTAAACAATATTTGTCTGACTTATGTGAAAATACTACTAAAATACTACTACTAATAATAATCAAAATGATAATAATACACCATATTTGTGGTAATACATATTAAAACTCTTATATTATAGTTAATAATACTGCACAAACCTCACACAAATGTCTTCCATGCATATATTAAGTTAAGAAATACTGGATGCTGAATGATTATTCCCTCAAACACTATTTGATCAGTTGGCCTCTTATCATGAGCGATGTTCATGTCTATTCAGTAAAGCTCACACTTCTTTTCCTCTCTGCCTCCTTTATTTCAAAACATGCCCAGTCCAAGTGTCCCATCCTATATCACTTTAATCAAAGCCCCTTCATAACGGCCACCAGCTCAAAATAACCAGCGACAGACACATACATCTATCTCTCTGGGTTATGCTTTTAATAATAATATGTTCTTGCCATTATCAAATATGCTGCAAAATTACACCAACAAATAAAAATGCATAACAGACATGAACAAACATGACCACAAACTTCCATCTCATTTTTTTGTCTATCTCAGCATGGCCTCTGTTCTCTCCTCAACACTGAAAATGGTATTTGGAGACAAACAACTTCATTCTGCTGTGCGTCTGTAATTAGCTGTGGAATTAGTAGAGCTGACGGGCCTCCATAGATCAGCGAGGCCCTCCAGGGAGGCTGCCGGGACCGCGCAAGCCGCATTTCCAATTATTGTGTTGAATTGCTAATTTAGTTATTGTGCCTCGCGTAATTGTGATGGGTATTGGGTGTGCGATTCAATTTGTTTTAAATATTTGTGGGCTGGCGGATTGGTAATAGAGCTGACCTATCTAGCGGCCCAGTATGAAAGTAAGAGAGGAAAAACAAAGGGAAGAGACTACAAAGATGTTCTCCCTCTCTCACTCCACGGTTCATTTTTTCTTCCCTTCCCTTCTTCTTCTCCCCCTTCTCTCATCGCCTTAGTTTGATCTGCCTCATCCCTCTTAAGACTGTTGAAGTTAAAAAGCTTGAAATTTAGAAAATAGTACTTTGATCAGTGGCGGGAGGAAAGCATCACGCATTAGAGGAGAGAACATTGAGGGCTTGGTTTGAAGATAAGCGGGGAATGCCTGGCTCCCTAAATATTGCGGCAGGAGTATTGTGCCGGGGTGTGTGTGTGTGTGTGTGTGTGTGTGTGTGTGTGTGTGTGTATGGGTGTGTGTGTGGAGGTATAGCCAGTGCCCTGGCAGGATTAGGCAAGTGCTTTAGAGACAAAACTCTGGGCACACATGAACTCCTGATATGCCCTGTGCCCTTATTTCACACCGTGTCCTCTTCTTACTGCCTCTGTTCCACTTATTCATAAACTACAAAACCTGCCTCTCTATAAGCTCTGCTGTACAGCTGTACAGATACTACTGTTTCACACTCTAAAGGATGTCTATATTAGGGCTGTAATCTGGAGTAATCTAACAATTATTTTGATGATTAATCAAGTAATCTGTGTTTTTTTTAAGGGACAAAACAATAAAATACTATGTAGAGTCTTTCAAAGATTTATAAAAAAGTTTACTGAGAAAGATAAAAAGGAAGTCTTTGCCTCATATATAAATAAAACACTATAAACTCTGTGGTAATACATAAACACAATTGTGCTAGTTTGGGTACCCCTGGCCAGATCACATATTCTGTTAATTTTCTAAGTGTAAATAAGTGAACACATCCTCTACAGAGAACACACTTCAGCACACTAATGCACAATTACTGTTTACTTGCTGAATTGAACATATTGGAAAAAATAAAACATAAAATGTGGCCTGAGCAGAATTTACAGCACAATATATGTTTATGTTAAACTCAGCAGATAAATACAAACTGGGCACTAAGATTTCAGAAAAAAAAATTTAAATTTTAACTGTGTTCTCTGTAGAGCATGTCTAAACTCATTTTCTCAAATTTTTGCACACAACTGTGTGTCCGTTCATCATCCTCTTCTTCGTATGAGCAAATTATATTTTATGTATTTTAAGTAATTTCTAAGGCCATTTTGAGGAATCTTTAATGCTGTGGTCATTTCATAAACAACACGGCCACCTTATATACCGCTATATACTGCGGAAATATTCACTTCATCAGTAGCCTGAGTACCACTTCTATTTTTCTGCTAGCACTTCTGCTAGTTTGAATGCTTTGTTAACATTGAGCTACTGTGAAGCTAAAAGCCTTAGAATGAGCTGATTGATGATCAAGAACATATATTTTAAGTAATTATTCAATGCAGTAGTTGATTTTAACAGTTCTTGTCCACATGTAAACCAAGTATGTATGTGAATTCAGTCACGTTTGCACACAAGGATACTTCATGCACACTTTTCTCTGCCACAGTGATACTGTATGATAATAGCTTTAGTAATACTGCCTATATTGTTATATACCTGAAAATAATCCAAATTCATTTCATTGCACTGTAGACTCATCAATGTGACCAAAAACACCACCACTCACCAAGCTGACCACATGCTTTTAGACATATTCACAGCAAAAAAAGGATACAATGAAGTTCATTTCACAGTGCAGACCCTTGAAATGGATCAAATTATGCACTCAAATATGACCAAATATCAAATTAAAGCAGTTTACCCACTACAGATAGATGAGTGCCGAGACCATTACTAATAGAGAGTGTGGCAAGTGTTCAGACAAACAATTCACATGTATGTGTCACAAAAGGTGAGTTATATTTGGGCATATGAATAAACAGTGTTATATAAAATGGCTCAATAAGAAGAACATTGCATGTTATAGTTAGAAAAAAGTAAAAAAAAAAAATAAAAAGACACAAATGCTAAAATATTCATGGTGTTCATTAAATTCATGGTTCATATTATGGTGAATTTTTAGTTACAAGGGCTTAAAATCCTTATAAATCAGCCAGCTGTGTTTGAGATTACAGATTAGCCTCTGGATAAAAACATACAAAAACTATGAAAATGTCAAATTAGTGAAAATAATAATATACACATAAAACATACACATTAAAAGCAATACAAGCAACCTTGAATAAAACCCTAACCTTTCTGGAGTTCATCAAAATGAATCTGAAAGGCACTAATAACTCAGATTTGCACTGTATTTCAATAAAAACCTAATTTGTTTATTTTTTGTCACTAACTTCATCTGATGCTCTTTTATTCAAGAAGGTCACACTTACACAACTGAAAAAATAAATGGACTACTTTTAACAATTCCAGCAGAAGAAACATTCGTCTAACAACCAACACATGCACACATGGTAACTTCATTCATGCCATCTCTCATGAGGAAAGAGCACTGCTGTCATTCTGCAGCTACAATCAGGTTCCAATCTGCTGTAGCAGCATAGAGGATGTGGCCATATTGCCATATCTGATGGGATTAGTGAATGAGAGTGCAGAGGGGACACTTCAGGTGAGTGCACTCAACAGCCCATCACCAGCACACAGACTGCTGCTGCTGCAACATGGCAACCAGTTCGGCTGCAAGTCAAAGTGAATTTACCAGTGAAGCCAGAGCATCAAGTTTAGAACATTTCTCATCAGTGTTTGAACTAAAGATGCACCATCATGAATTTTTATTTTGATTTCTTGGCTGAATTTTTGGCTGATGGTTGATTTTTATTAGCTGCTTTTTAAAAGTCAGAGTTCACTGTGTGGGCTAAATGAACACAGGAAACACAGGAGCACATTTTCAGCACTTTCTGTTGTCAAAAGTTACAACATGAATAACATTAGTTGCTCTGTAATGGGCCAAACTGTTATTCTACAGCTGCTGCTATTTAAATAAGATAAGTAAAATAAAGTGTAACATCAGAGGTACGAGTTGATTTGCTATTTAGCACAAAGTAGTGCATATATATGCAGTCATATATAATATGCAACAATATTTTGGTGTAGGTGTAGCAGCAGCATTCAAATACTGTGCAAGTGCCAGTATCTATATGTGTGATAAAATAGCCAAAAGTAGTAGATCAGCCAAAATAAAAATGATAAATTGGTAGATTATCGATCACTTGTTTGGAGCAAAAATCTACCAATTCAGATCTTGGCTGATTCCAATCTTAAGGACGCACATCCCTAATTTGAACTATATGTATACATGAAGTGCTGGATGATTTTGCCTGTAGGTGTATATGACTGAATCATATCTAACATGATCATTGACAATCTCTTGTAATCCTTGTTTAAATGTGCAGTAAGAGCTACAATCGTTATGTTTTAATATGGTCATATGCAAGAGTTTGAGCACCCCTGATCTAATTACATGTTTGGCTGATAAGTACACATCCTCTACAGTGAGCACACTGCTGCACATTTTAATGCACAATCACTGTCTACTGTCTAAAAAACATCAAATGTGGCCTACGCAAAAGTTATGGCAAATTTTATATTTGTTTTATTTTTTCACAATATGTTAAACTCAGCAAATAAAATGGAAACCATGAATTAAAATTTGCAGAAAATGCCATATTTAAGTTATTTGTGTTCTCGAGAAAATGCTTTAGCTTATTCCACTTAGAATATCAACAAAACAAGGAATTTAAACAGGCTATTCTGAACTTTGTATACAACTGTAGGAAATGCATGGTGAAATCCTATATTCAAGTTTAAAATCACATGGTATTACATAGCTATTACATAGTTATTACACTGCTGTTTTAGAAAAACATACCCCACTTTCTTTAAATGTATTTATTGAATGTTACCTATAGCTGTAGATATCATTTTAAATATAGAAAATTTAGTAATAAATCTTCACTACAGAAATTCTGCATTTGTAAACTATACCTATTATATAACAGCTACAACTATTATGTTTCATTACAAAATAAATGCTGTAAACTGCAAAAGATAAAAAGAGTTATTTACTTGCCAGCAATTCCCCTGCAGTAGTATGTTGTTTGCACATTAAACAAACATTCATGTCTTTTTTAGGGGGCGGGGGGGTGCAATTTTACCTCATCAGTATCTGTGAGTGTGCAAGCTTATTTTGTGTGTGTGCATGTTCACTCTTTCATGTCTGTTTTGCAGGGTGTGTTTGTGGCTATCCTGTGCTAACCCCAGGGTCAGTTTGAAAGGCTCTGCCCTGAATGGGGCCTCTTGAGCTTCTATCTGTGCTTTGATAGCTCTCTCTACCCTCGCTTACACACACACACATACACACACACACACATCATCTATTTACACCTGCCGCGTTTGATCATCAATTAAGTGCTCCTTCTGAAGGCGTCTGAATCCCCCTGTGCAGTCTCCCCCCTCAATCAATCCTTTGCACTTATTGATGTCTAGATTGTTATCAGCTCTGACTGAAACCCAAGCACTTTCCGAACAAAAAAAATGAAATGCAATCCTCTTGTTCTTCTCCATTTAAATGTAAGTCTGTGTATAAGTTGGGTTGCTGAAGGACATGAAAGGTAACTGTTTTTGTGTAACATGCTCTCAACAATCCAGTTATTAAAGCACTGCCCATCCACTGTCATCATTCTCTATTAGCTGTAATAGTAGTAACAGTGGAGTTAACTTTATTGTCCCTGTGGGGAAATTACTTTTCAGTGAATCAAGTCGGTGTGACAGTGAACAGGGACAAATAACAGCAAACCACATAATACAGTAAGACAGATCATAGATACACATTAACACCATAATGGCAAAACCATAATGCCAAAACAGGAAAAATGAAAAATAGCACCAGATTTTCAGATCTGCATACAACAAATCTAACACATTAAAGTAATTCATTATATATTTTTTATTTTTATTATATATATTTTTTAATACACTAAAGTAAGTCTTATAATAAATATTTAAGTCTAAAGACTTAAAAAATACAGAAATACTTACAGAATTCAGTTGTTTCTGCATAATTAAACAAAGTCATTGAGAGTGGTTTGATGTAAAAAGCCCCACTCTAATCATGTCAGAATTGTTCAGGATGGTGTTGTATACAAAATGTTCACAAATACATTGCCAAGTGCAAAATAATATTCAAAGAAAGCTTTTTTTTACAGATTTACTACCATTTACTATCATCAACATCACATATAAAAACTCACAAGAAGACTCCTGTAGGTTCACTGGTAGATTTAGGTCATAAATTAAATGGCTCTATTTGTGTGAGAGACATTGTGACCCCTGGTTCCTGTAACCACCACTATAATGAAATCTTAGCCAGTAAATTTCTCCACAATTACCTATTTCAATTTAAACCACTCAGAATTACTCTGTTTACATCTCGAACATTGTGTTTTGAATAAACTTGCGGAATTCCCATTCAAAATATATTTATAAAACTATGCATTTACTAATGGTACAAAAAAGTTTTGTTGCTTCCAAAGAAATAATTTTCTCTGGATTGCTAAAGGATCTGGAAATGTAGATGTCTTTTAGGTCAGTCAAATTAAGAGCCTAGCAGTTTGCTGATAATGAAGATTACTTTCCCTGATTTATCTCTTGATGTCCTGTTGTATTTCCAAACCAATGTATTTTCAAAGATGAAAACATTCTCAATTAAAGCACTTTAATTGAAACATTTTCCAAATGACAGAAATCAACTTTGTATTAAAGGCCTGTGGTGATCTTTTCTGTTAATAAATGCTGCCTATTTCAAATTAAGATGAAGACCAAGCCTTGTGTGTTTATAGGTAGTAGCAAAATGTATGACGAATGTTTAATAAGAATGAAGACCACATGTCAAGAGATCTGAGATCATTCCCACAGATACTACCTAGAGAATCTCTCTTGATTCTTCAGATTCCAAGGTCCATGCTGGTAGAATCTCCTCTTCAGCTCTTCCTACAACTTTTCTATGGGATTTAGGTCAGTGGACTGGAATGGACATGACAAAACCTTGATTCTGTGGTCAGTGAACTGTTTTTGTGTTGATGTTGTGGTGTGTTTTGGATCATTGTTTTGCTGGAAGATCCCATCATGGCCCAGTTGAAGCTTCCTGGCTGACGCAGTTCAGTTTTGATTTAATATCTGCTGGTACTTGATGGCGTCCATGATACCATGTATCCAAGAAATTGTTCAGGGCCTTTAGAAGAGAAACGGCGACACATGCAGATCACAGATCCACAGTGGGGATGAAATACTTTTCTGCATGGTTTTGTTGCTCATTGACAGCAGAGGCTTTCCTCTGGTCATAAACAGCCTGTGGTTATGTAGGTGTCATTACAGCCCCGTTTCCAAAAACACTGGGGCGCTGTGCAAAATGTAAATAAAAACAGAATGCAGTGATGTGCAAATCATGTAAACCCTACAATTAAATTAAAATAGTTTAATAAGAACATCTCAAATTATGAAACTGGGAACTGTAATTGTTCTTGAAAAATATACACCATGTTTGAATGTGATACCAGCAATACATTCCAAAAAAATTGGGACAGGGGCATCTTCACCACCTCTGTGTTTCATCACCTCTTCTTTTAACAACACTCTGTAAGCATTTGGGAATGGAGCAGACCAAATGCTGTAGTTGAAATTAAATTTTTTCCCATTTCATTTCATAATGTGTCAAATGTTTTCAATGGTTGACAGGTCTGGACAGCAGGCAGGCTAGCTTAGCACCTTACTCTAAATTTACTTTAGTGCCATACTGTTGTAATATGTGCAGAATATGTTTTGGCATTGTCTTACTGAAATAAGAAAGGCCTACCCTGAAGAAGACGTCATCTGGATGGCAGCATATGATGCTCGGAAACCTGCATATATCGTTCAGCATTAATGGTGCCTTCCCCTATGTCACCTATGCTATGTACACTAAAGCACCTCTATACCATCACGGATGCTGGCTTTTGAACTGTGTGCCGATAACAAGCTTAGTGGTCTTTAGTATGGAGCACACAGTGTCCATGATTTCCAAAAAGAATTTCAAATTTTGATTCATCAGACCACAGAACACTTTTCTAGTTCATCTCAGTCCATCTTAAATGAAATCGGGCCTAGAGAAGGCGGTGGCGTTTCTGAATCCTGTTTATACATGGTTTCTTCCTGGCCCAGTGTGAAAAAGTAATTGCCCCCTTTAGCTACTAAATCAACCAGTTAACCAAATTCAATTGATTACCGGGTTCAATTTTACCAGGCACACCCAGGCATGATTACTGCCAGACCTGTTGAATCTAAATATCACTTAAATAGAACCTGTCTGGCAATGTGAGGCAGACTAGAAGGTCTCAAAAAGCAGCACATGATGCCACATTCTAAAGAGATTCAAATACAGATGTGAAACAAAGCCATGATTTGTCTAACATTTTCATTATTTCTATGATGTATGAGTATATATTGATATATGAGTATGATATTGATTTTGCATTCGAAACCTAAACATCAAGCTGGACCTTTATTTTGAGCTTTTGGATGTGATGTTAATACTTAGAGACTTTTGGCATAGTAAGACAGCTATACAAGGCATCTAGCAGCAGTGCACACGCACACTTACACACCATATTTTAGTGTGTTTTTGTTTCTTCTGACTCAGTAATGCTGCTTCTTTCAATTTTTGTAGCTTTAAAATTACAAAGGTTCTTTACACTCACACATCTTAATTATGACAGTGGTTCTTTAGATTAGGGGTTTTCAACCTTTTCCACCTCACAGTCCACCTACTTATCACTAGAAAGCATGAAGGCCCACAGGAAAGCCATAAAAATTTTTTTGCGAAAATAAACAGAATTTTTGGGTGCCAGAACATGCCATATGTATATCACTCAACATGAAATATCAACAGATTAGGTGAACATAAGCTTTATGCCTGAAATCGGGCAGAATGGAGGTAAAGTGAGTAAAGTTTTTCACTTGTGTGTGGACGACTGCAACTTTGGCGTAGAATGTTTTGTTTCTAGAGACAAGAGACTAAAAATAGATTAAACTGCTTTGGGCACCATTGTTGCATGATTAATATGTTATATTAATAAGTAATATGTTGCATGGCATTAATATTATTTTTTTCACTGATTTTTATGACAAAGTACCATCAATAGCCCTCTATGGACAACTGTCTCCTTCTCAGTATAAGCCCGAGGACCACCAGAGAGTGCATGGAGGCCCTGTGTTTGAGAAACCCTGTCTTACAGAACCATTCACTGAAAGCTTCTTTGGGGAACCAAGACAGGTTCTTCCGTAGTAATGCAGAAACCAGGCCTGTATGCATTGTACAGCTTTATACTGGACATGTCAGAATACAAAAGTCCAGTCTGTTGCCATGGACTGCTTTCACTAGAACAACTCTGTCTCCTGACAGCAGACCACACACACACACACAGGACACGCGTCAGCACTGCAGCCTCCCGCTCACGTGTGTCCATCATTAATCTGCTGATGATTGATGACTGGCATTGAGGAGAGAACAAGCTGTGAAGGAGTGAACGCATGAGTGCCTCTCTCTCACTTTCTCTCTCTCTCTCTCTCTCTCTACATATACATATATATCTATCCATCTATCTATCCCTTTTTTCCTCTCCCCGCCCCCCTCTTTTATGATTTCCAACTTCCTTATTATTCATACCCTCCCCTCCTCTCCTCATAGACTAAATTCTGGCTGATGGGAAGCTGCTGGGAAGTCCAGGGAGAGAGAGAGAGAGAGAGAGAGAGAGAGAGAGAGAGAGAAGGGCCAGAACAGGAGTCTGCTGCAGCACCACAAATGAAATCAATTTGAAAAGCGCTCGGGTAATTGGTTTCTAAACAGAATTCTGTCATGACCGTCTGCTACCTGTTTCCATTTGGCACTGGCGTGAAAATAACTCCCCGTACAGAGATGACAATAAAATCACCTTGTTCCTAATTCCGCGCTCCTTTCTTCCAATCAGCCAGCTCAGACAGCATCGCTCGCTGGCTGGTGTGAGGACATCTGCATTTGCACGTGCGCGCACACACACACTTGCGCACGCAACAGCCGTGACCCTGTGGGAGGCCTGACACCCCTCACTGCCAGGCACAGCTGATAGGTGTGATCAGTGCCACACACAGAATCATTTGCACAAAACAGCAAACAGCTCCACAATTCAACAATTAGTTCCTTACAATCATATGAATCCATGGTTATATTAGTAGATTTTTTTCTCTCTACATATAGATTTTTCTGACCAATCGATGATCTGCTCACAGATGTGTTCTGGTGTAGCAACTGTGAGACAAGCTTTTTGCAGAACACTGAATTCCACTCAACCTAATGATAAACTGTAGCAGTTATTATATGTATTTTGCATGCAGTTTCAAGGCCTTACTGTTAGGATATATCAGATACATTATATAACAACTCTAAACTAAGATTACTACAATTTCCCATTAGGTCCTATGGAATTTATATCAACATTCTGGAAAACTTGTCCAAACTTGTCCCAATATATTATTATTATTATTATTATTATTATTATTATTATTATATAAAATTTATTTCTATAGATATTATCACTCCTGAATCTGGACTGTTGTGCATGTATGGCTATGGATATATGGTTATGAGCTGCTGTCAGAGAACAGTGGTAGCAAGTTTGACAGCATTAACATCAGTTAATTGTCATTTGTTTAAAACACTTCAGTTATTAATGACTGTTCAAATGAAAATGGAAATATTCGCATTCCATCCATCCATCCATCCATCCATCCATCCATCATCTAAACCGCTTATCCTTCTGGGTCGCGGTGGGGTGCTGGAGCCTATCCCAGCTGTCATTGGGCGGAAGGCAGGATACACCCTGGACAGGTCGCCAGTCCATCGCAGGGCAGATAGACAGACATACACATTCACACACACACACTCACTCACACCTGGGGCAATTTAGCACGTCCAATTGGCCTGACTTCATGTCTTTGGACTGTGGGAGGAAACCCACGCAGACACGGGGAGAACAGGCAAACTCCCCTGGTCACCCGGCCGGGAATTGAACCCAGGCGACACCTCTACCCACTGCACCACCGTGCCGCCCTATTCTCATTCCTAAATTTCAAATACATTATTCTTTTCAAATGATTTTTATTTTGCCCATATTTGCAAGGCATACTGCATACTGTTAGGACAGATCAGATTTAGTCAGCCAAAATATAGTCAAGATCAGTGGTAAAAACATTATGTAATGACTCAAAACTCAGATTAATATAATTTCTCATCATGTTGAATGGAATCTTTGCCATTCTGTAAAGCTTGTCCAGCCTGGCAATAGTTGTTACATTTGTGGGAGGAGCATGAAGAGGTCAGTTGCTATAACTCAAAGTTGAATTCCACTAATTTTTCAAAATTTCTGCATAATTCAATCATCAAATGCAAAATGCCACACTCTGGATATCTGGTTCCTATCACCACCACTGTGAACATTTCTGTCTCTGTAAGTTTCTCTGGAATGGAGCATTTCACATCAACCTTCCCTGAATGACTTTGTTTATATCTTAATCATTTGTTTATGCAGAAACTTTTAAAAATCATTGGAATTCCTGTTCAACATGGAAAGATGTGATACATAACTTGACTACATATCACAGAACTTTATAGAGCATGCAGAAATGAAAATATCATTGATGTAATTGACTGAGGATAAAAAACAATGCTTTCATTGTCAAAATCCAGCCTTGTGTCTCTAATTAATAATCAAATGATTTTCATAGAAAATCTCAGTGGCCATGAGTCACAAGATGACTAACCATGACTGCTGCCAAAATAACCTTAATATTCAGTTTGTGGATGATGTTTTTTTCTGTCTGTCTTTTTAATGCTCCAATTTCAGTAAACATCTAAAAAAAATCACAGTCTAAACCTCACTGGTGGTTACTAAAATTATTTGAACAGTAATTTATATCTGCATAATTTCATTACTCGCAATCTCCAGAACAGAGAATCTTTGTACACACACAAACAGACACAGAGGATCAAACAGACACACATACACACATCCTGCTGGTGAGCAGGGCACCTGGCGAGGAGGGGGTTAATGAGTCAGGCTGCAGTTTAAAGGCGGAGGGGAAACGTCCAAATCAAAAAGTCAACAAGTTTTCCCAGCCACCAAACGCCACACTGATGCCTTTTTGACTCGCCTTGATAGGGAAATGCATATGCATGAGGTAAGCAACTTCTGATCCCAAACAAAGTAAAGCTCTGGCTTATGAAGATTGTGAGAGCGTTAATGACTTCTTCGTTTTAAGCCCGCATAAGAAAGCCAGATTCCCCATGCTTGTAGTCCATGAGAATATTTAATACCGTTATTAATCATTTTTAATCCGTTTGCTTTTAATTAAGAAACAGCATGTTGCTGTCCTATCAGCGCGTGCCAGGGTGCAGATTAATTGTAGCTTAAGATAGCTCGCCTTGATTGGTGTAATGTATTAGCTAACAAGACGCCAGCTTCTAAAGATACTTGTACACTACCTTGGGAACTTGGCTCCACTCCAGGGCTTCTCCCCCCTTCTATACCCTCCCAATCCCCCCCTCCGCTCGTCCTATCTCCTTTCTAGCTCAACTCCCATTTGAAGGCTGGGCTGGAGAGCTGGGGACACTTCTATCATCTCAGCATGGTGCTTTATTTGTACCTTCATTACTGGGCTGCCAGCGTCCGCTCCCAAGGCGAGAGCTGGTGCTGCGCAAAGAAGCTTTCTGCTGACAGAGAGCCGGGGCGGAGGAGGCCCGACCCCGTCCTGCCCGCACAGGCCCCCAGGGGCACTTTCTGGACTGGGGGACTGGTGGGAGGGGGCAGGAGAAGTCACCCCACACAGTCCTTCATCTACACCTCCACAGGGGGGCTACAGTACAGAGGCAGCAGGCCGGGGCATCTGGATCAGCTGGGCTGGCTGAGGTTACACGCCGTGGGGCAGAAGGGGGCACAGCGCCTGGAGACATGGCACTGATCTGAGCATAAGGGAGGGAGGAGGAACGGGCCTGGAAAGCTTTATGCACGGAGACTGAGAAAACAAGAAGGAGGAAAAGCTGGTTAACAGCCTGTTAGGCAGAAAAGCTGTTTCATAAGGGTTTCTTAAACTATAGATCAGATAAGATGTAGGAAATGCAGATCTTAGAGTGTGAGAGTAATGTATCTAGAATTCACAATTAAAGTAACTTTAGACCTGTGCTTAAGGTGAGAGAGTGATTAATTTTGTCTGTATTTCTAATGCATTGCATTTATACATTCATGTTTTTGGATATACAGTAATTTAGCAAAAACATGAAATGGCTACCCTTCTCTTCAAAAGGGAATTGTAAAATGTTAAAAACAAAAAAGGTAAATAAATAGAAAAAGTTTGTATAATTGCCAAAATATTAATTTAACTCACAAATCAAGCACAGACGCGTTTTGGAACAAGGCTGTGTGCCGAAACACTTCTGTGCTGAATTTGCGAGTTCAATAAATATTGTGCCAATTATACGAGTGTCGTCTGAACTTTTTCTACACAGTAATTTACCCATTGGATGTTTGTTTCCTTTACAGAACTCTTAATTAATTCATGCAACAGTGGTCACAATACTAGTAGCTATTATAAAATAGGGATATCAGTAGCAAAAAAAATCCAAGTCGAAATCCAAACCGGCCAAATGAGAGAACACTAGAAGTAAATATAATCCTCAAGATGCAGTAGCTAAAAAAGGATGAAATAGCATCGAAAAATAAGGAACTAGGAAGACTACAAAGGAACTAAGAGCAAGGCCCAGAATTGTAGATGAATTTGCACCAGTAAGACAAAATACACACTACATGTACAGACAAGGACTAACAAGGCACAAAGCTAACAAGACACAGATGTACATCATGAATGTGTCCACTTTTATTCCAGTCATCCAACAATTGAGCCTTTTTCTTGAGCAACTTTCTATTTAGTCAGCTAACAGTCATCTAGTAAATACTCAGAGGTCTACAAACATCCAGTTTATGGTTCTGGATTTCGTGAAATCTGGCAGGTATGACACCACAAGATAGTCAATAAGGTCCATTAGTTAACTACCAAATATTACAAAATCCAAGACCAGAAACTAACTCAACGTCTGGATTTGAAGACATATGTACTAGATGTAAATAACAGTCTTAAAAGCCATGCTACAGTATTTTTGTAGCAGATCTATCTGCCAAAGGCACTGTAACAGAGGAACGGACAGTGTTTCAAAATGCAGAGTCAAAGTGTGCTTTGTAATTGCGATTAAAGGGCTCGCTATCTATCTTGCAGCTAGCCCCCTGTCAAAATTACGTCTACATCAGTTCAACATCTGGTACCTTCAGAACCACCCTGCAATAAAGTCTCCCCTCATCTCTTCCTATTCCAGTCTTGAGTACATTCCCTCACTCATGTGTTGTGGCCCAGCAGCCTCTCCGCCCCACTGCAGCACATTCAGGTCACTGGCTGTTGCCTGCACTTCACGCTTATCCAGCAGGAAGAACGCAAAGCAGATTTAACGCCCCTTTAAGACGGCTGAGGCAGGGAAGAGAAAGGAAAACATCAGAGCTGGTCTCTCTCGGCTGGCTGCTGCAGAAAAGGCTGTGCTTGGCTGTTGTCTGCTGCACAGGACGCAACGCTCAAGCAGAATACCCATCACCATGACACATTACTGCTTATAGGCTCCTCACAGGAAAAAGGCCCTAATTGACCTACAGTTGTAGGCAAAACTTCAGGCACCCTGGTCAAATGACAAGCTTTGTTGATTTTCTAAGTGAAAACAAGTCAACACGTCCTATACACAGAACATGTTTCTGCAAATTTTAATGCAGAATTACTATTTATTTGTTGAATTTAACATATTGGGGGAAAGGTAAACATAAAATGTAGCCTGTGCAAAAGTTATGGCACAGTTTCTATTTTATATTTCCTTTTATTTTTTTTCCAATGTGTTAAACTCAGCAAATAAAGAGAAATTGTGTCCAAAAATTGGCAGAAACTGCCATATTTATGTTGGTTTCCTGTAAAGGATGCAATATTTTAATTTAGAAATCTACACAACATGTAATTTGACTGTGGTGTTTAAACTTTTGTATACAACTGTAGCTATGCTCCACCCACAAATGCATTCTTCCATATTTTGAGAGGTTGGACAAGCTATATGATATGTTGGCAAAAATCTTATTCAACCTAATGAGAAAATGTAGAAAGTGTGGAAATTTAGATTGTATTATTCATATCCGTGGAAGTTCACACTGTTAAGGTTCTTTCATGGAACTGAACTAATGTTATAGCATTTTTTTTCCAACCAGCCTTGTTTCAGTTCGCTACAACTAGCGCAGCATTTTAAACTTAAGGTTAAGTAGAGAACCTAATCTCCATACTAAATTCATTAAACTGAGAGAGATTTTTGCCAATGTTCTACCACAGAGCAGTTGCTATGAAAGAATGTATTTATGGGCAGGGCATGAACAGGTCAATGGAGTAAGGTGGCAATAGTGGATATAGCCTATAGGCAGCTCATGAGAAAATGCCTTTTTTCCTTTGGCAGTAGGATATCTTGGCAATGGGTATCATAGCAATAGTGGAATATAGCCTATAGGCTGCTCACAGGAAAAGGCCCTATTGCTTTTGGCAGGTGATATATCCTTATCATCTTGATCAATCAGAGAGTAAAAGGGCTCGATGAGTGAGGGGGGGTGGATTGGGGGGGTGCTGGTAATTTGGTGTATGAATGAATAAATAGATGGATATTTCCAGCACTAATCTTTCAGATGACTAAAATACTTCTCTCCTGTGAAGAAGCCCATTGTGTGTGATGAGAGTTTGATTGGATGTCTCCCCCGGGGTGCGCTCTCCATTAGCTAAGGTGATATAACAGGTAATCAGGAGATAATTAAAAGGCTTCACTTGTGCGCATGCCACTGGGAGGGGGAGGGCCTGTCACGGGCCGTTCGGCAGGCAGCACAGAGTGTGTGATACACTTTCACTGACACTCTCACTACTGCGCTTTCACCCCTTCCCCCCCCAAAAAATTACTGAAGTTCTAATGCTTTCATTGCTAATAGAACCTTTTTTTGGAACTGACTTTTTTGGGAATTTTTATTTACACAGTGACTAAGGACATTAATGTCAAAGAACATTGTACAAAGTCAAGATTTTGTTTTATGGATTTTGTTATACATATCTAAAAGTAATACCATCTCTCTCACAAATATTTGTGCCAGCATACACATACACCACCTCTCCCTCTGATAATATGCTTCTGCAGATTAGAATGGATAAAGATAGATGGATATCTAGGGTTAGACATCCACTATCTCGGGTTTTTTGTCAATAATTTGTTGTCTTGCTTGTCAAAAGTTTGGGAAAAAACTTGCCTTCTTTTGAAATTTTATTTTAATAAAATTCTTGATTTTCTTTGTTATTTTCAATAGTTTACTTTTCAAAACTTGCTTAAAAAAACCTTAAAACAGCTATTTAATAAAACTTTGGGTATATTTTGCAACAATCAGTTTCAAATTCATCATCAAGTGTGTCCACTAGTATGAAGAGCAAAAATGTGATTTAAATACCTGAATAGCTTGAGTGCTGATAAGTGATGACATCACAACAAATGGATCAAATATGTGTCACCTCAGGCATTTACTTATGGCCTGAATATCACATGGAATGATTGCACAGGAGTGGCATGTCAACATGCTTTCCTTGCCAGTTTGTGATAAGTGAGTAAGTCTCTAGTCTGTCTGTCTCACTAACCTAGCTGGGCAGTGCATCTCTTGGTCTGTCTGTGTCTTGCTTGCTTGTCAGCCACTTCCAGGGCTGTATTCTGTGACTTTGTTCCTGACAAAAGTAAGAGTGAAATACAACAGGCAACAGTGTTTACAAACTGTAGGTTGAAAAAGAAAAGCAGGTTGCACGTAAGCATGTGCATGTGCACAAAATGAAACTCGTGCTTTGCAGCAGCAACCTCTGTGGAGACCAGTGCAGACAATATATGGGCATGATGACCAACAGATGGAGCAAACTGTTATAAAGGAGGGAGGATTGTAAGTGGGAGCACTGGGGTGTCAGGTGTGACTGTGTGGCAACTGCAAATGGTTTACATGGCTCATGGTTCAGGTTTGAGAGACACTTTGCAGAGTTTTTGGTCTTAGGGCCCCAGGGAGGTCAGGACCAGCTCTGACCCCACAGAGTGCGTGGAAAAGTTGTCCCTGAACTTTTGACAGACGATGTAAGTAAGACTCATACTTAAGTCCACAATAACCCAGTCACATATGCAGTGAGGCTGAGGCTTGATTGCTGTGATGAGGCTGTGTTAGATGAACTTGGCCACTCCAGGCCGCATGCTGCCTCGGTCAGCGATTAAGACGATATTAACAAATATGTCAATGTCTATTTTCTGCTCAATTTAAAGCCTCACTGCTGTAAAGATTGCCTGCTCTCCGGGAGCCACCGGAACACAAACACCACAAGAGAGCGAGAAGAGCACTGAGCGTGCGTGCATGTGTGTGTGCGTATGAGATAGTCATGGGGTAAGAGGCAAGAGACAGGCCCAATCGATGCATGAGTAGGCCAGGCTGATAAGCCAGAAGATGGACAGACAACTCATCGCACATAAGAGCGGCTCTCCGCTGCGTCCAGTCAAGTGAAATACGACGTCCAAATTATGCCAGGCCAGTCCGCTCTGCTTCCATATTTCAGCTGACCTGAGCCTTTAAAGCCCCCTCTACTTACCACTGATCATTAATAGAGCCAAACAACTCAATAACTTGAGATAATTAAATCAGTTTTGAGAAACATCCTGCTCCCTCCATTACTCCACGAAGCTTCAGTGGAAAATTGGAGGGCTTAGTTTAAAGAACGGAAAGAGCACTCTCCGCAGTAGGACTGCACTGGCTAAACCTTGTTAGTCCAGCCAAACACCCCCCACAACCCCCACCCACCCCCCGGGTTTGCGGCGTGCGGAGAGACTGATCCTAAATGCCCTTTAAGCGTCTAATCGGCTCAGTAATTACTTAAATGACCTCAGGCCTGAGGATCACTTGAAATAATTATGAATTAGGAGGCAGGGAGAGGAGCGCTCCATCGGGGAGAATCAGGGAAATCTCCTTGTTGGAGGCAGTCCTTCACGCAGTCCCGCTGGGGCCACGGGCAGCCAGGAGCACAGTCTCTCACACACACACACACACACACACACACAGCTCCATCTGACTGCTCTTTTTAGCAGAGCTGGATGCTCAGCACTAAAACTCCTATGGACTTTTTCTGTGTTTATTAACAATATAGCTGCTGAACTGCAGTTCTACATAAACACATGCAGTTAAAGAAACTGAGGCTCGCTAAGCAGAACTGTCAGAAAACTCCATTCTACTGAATAATGAAAACGGACACAGAGCTAAATCAGAGCTTTTGTCTTAAAGATTTCGTCATCTTTCTCACACAAATATCTGCACCAGTGTACACATATTCTGACTCTCACTGTGATGATGTGCTTCTCAGCAGTATTGGAGATGGCTGTAGATAGATGGATATCTAGGGCTAGATGGGCACTATCTAGCGCTCCCTCAAGCGGCATCCCATCCCTGTTTTCTGTCACTGCCTGTCAAAAGTTGCCTTCTTTTAATAAAATAATAGGGGCTTCTTTTGAAATTTCTTTCAAAATAATGTTTGATTTTCACTATTGTTTTCAATCAATTTAGTTTACTTTGCAAATGTTTCATAACATAAAGCAGTTATTTGCTAATACTTTTTATGTATATTCTACAAAACTCAACTTCATTTTCATCAGTCTTTTTTCTTTGGTATGAAATACAGGTTTTGCCTCAATGATGATTCGACAGTTTTCTTTAATGAAAAGATTGTTAAAAGCACTTTTGGAAAATCTTTTGGTTCAAATGTAAAAAGTTTGAGTCCTGACATCATAACAAAGGGGGGGGGGATGTGGGGTTTGACATTGTTTTCTACCCAGTTAGTAAATTTCATATGGCCTGAACATGTGCCATATCCAGCATTTAATCGTGGACCACATTCAGAAAGGAGTTGAAGGCTGAGGCTGCTTTAGCATGTCATAAAAACACCTTTGTGCCATTTAAAAACACCAGTTGCCCTTTTCCATGGTGTGAACGTGAATAGATAGAGAGACAGATGATGATAGATAGCTATAGATAGATAGATAGACAGATAGATAGATAGATAGACAGACAGACAGACAGACAGACAGACAGATAGATAGATAGATAGATAGATAGATACTTTATTGATCCCAAGGGAAATTTAGCAAATGGACAAAGAGGAATTTTAAAGGAATGGTTTGGCAAAAAATTTACACAATTTTCCACTTAGCCCAGATGTAGTTGAGCATCCTGAGTCATGTCTGGTGTCCAGATTTTGCTCCCTCAGTTCAGAACTGGAGCAGTGAGGCCTTCATTACTAACAAACACTAGAATTCAATAGTCATCCAAATAGCCCAAATCATTTCTTTAAAAAACATTAGGCAGTGAAGTTGTGTTTATTTTTATGGCTCACAGTATCATCCTGTGCTACAAACAACATTGCTACAAACAACATTGTGTATTCGTATAGATAACAGCACGTCATACAATATTTCTATTTGACTCTACCTGACAGCTCAACATGGTTTCGATTGCAATTTGCACAATGCTAACCTGCCGGCTACGTAGTAGTAATTAGTAGCAATTAAATTCTTCCATTTGATTTGATGTCAGAAAATGACAAAACATGGCTGAAATGTGAAAGATGTTTAAGACTGTATACACAGACAAGTTGTCACCAAATTGAAATCATAATAAAATATCATCATTCCTAATTTCAAAGACAAATGGATGCAGGTCTTTTATTATAGGATCATTTAATGGGGCAATGCCCCACCAACCAATCATCATGCCCTACTAAACCCATTACTTTTTGAACATATTTCCATAGTGAAAGGCAGCAAAAAATCAAAGTGAAAGTAAACTTTCCACACATGCTTGAAGTAGAAGTCTACACCAATTGACATGATAGGGTTTGCATGCATCACTCTGCATTGGCTGCAATGTACAGATGTGCTGTGTGTTGTGGAAAAAAAAGTTAGCAGATCTCCCTAATGTGTGAACCTGGTGAACTGCTGTAAAAGTAGCTCTCCTATTGAAAGACAGGCCCAGTAAACCACATTGACTAATTTTATAGATAACAGTACATCATACAATATCAGAAATTTCTATTTGATACTACTTGTCAGTTCAACATGGTTTCAAATGCAGTTTGCACGACGCTAACCTGCAGGTTATAAGAGTCAATTACTTGAAAGCTACATTATGCTAGTAGCTTCAGTGCAAAAGCAGTGAAGTTCAGACACTACATTGTCTAATTGACTACATTTGATGAAAATAGAGACGTTTGTTAATGTGGTTTTTATTTGTGTAATAATGGCTTTGAGTTACATTGGCAGAAGTGAAGTTTTCCTTCTGTAAAATGACCATTTTGGAGATACAAGGTTTTCTTATCATAGCAATGAAAGGCTTTTTGTGAAGCTGTGTTTGTGTGCCTGTATGAGTGAATGTGTGTGTGCGGGAGGCAGGTGCTGTAGACAGTGAGACTGTAGGTGTGTGTGTGTGTGTGTCTGTGCGCGCGCATGTATGTGAGTGTGGGTATAGTATCAATGACTGTGTGCGTATGTGTGTGGCATCGCTCTTTGTGTGCTGTTGATGAGTGTCTCTCTCTCGGTAATGTGGAGCTGGCTGCCTGCTCCCCGGACCCCTCGGCCCATCAGCTGGGAGATTGATCTCTGTCAAAAGCAATCCGTCAACCCGCACACAGGCCGCCGCACACGGCCCTGACAGCAGATGCCTATTTTCAGCTGCGAATAAAATCAATTGCAGGAGAATGAAGAGCATAATCAGCCACTGATTGATCTGCAGGAGCCCAGATTGACACGTTTCCCCAGGGAACGGCCTCCAAAGGGTTACACACACCGCCGAGAGGAGATGAGCCAGTTCTTGCCGTTCGCGAGCACACACACACACACTCAAAAACGCCCAGGCACACATAAACAGAGCAAAGCCATAAAGTTTGCAGTCTTAAATAGGCTTAGTACAAACAAAAAAACACAGAAACAAAGTTTGTTCCATCAGGATCCACAGGGTTATGCAGATTATGGGATTATCAATATAATAATATACTCCAGCATTTTTCAACCTAGCTTGTATCGTCTGCATCTATCAGTAATCATCCATAGTTGATAACCACGGGCGATAATTTCAATGTGATTCCCTGCATGTGGTAAAGCAATAAAAAAAAAAATTAAAAAAACACTTGCAGTAGAAGACAATGGGCAGGTGCTTTAGATTCTTCCGTTTGATTTGAAGTCAGAAAATGACAAAACATGGCGGAAATGTAAAAGATTTAGTTTAAAGTTTAAGACTGTATACACAGACAAGTTGTCACCAAATTTAAACCATAATAAAATATCATCGCTTCTAATTTCAAAGACAAATGGATGCAGGTCTTTTATTATAGGATCATTTAATGGGGCAATGCCCCACCACCAAGCATCATGTCCCACTAAACCCAATAATATTTGAACATATTTCTATAGTGGAAGGCAACAAAAAAATCAAAGTCAAAGTAATCTTTCCGCACATGCTTGATACATCAATTAACATGACAGGTTTTGCATCACTCTGCATTGGCTGCAGTGCAGGGATGTGCTGTGTGTTCATTTCCGTAATGTGTAAAGCTGGTGAATTGCTGTAAAAGTAGCTCTCCCGTTGAGTCTCTCCTCAATGTGCCCTTTGGACGGACCTACTATATATATCTCGCCGTGTCATTTCCTTAGCTTCTTTAGCTTTTTCGGCTAATCTGCATTTTTAACAGAATTTCTCTGCTTGTTATCATAAGCCACAAGTGCGAAATAATTATTATCTAATTACACTATGCTTTTCTTTTCACAGACTATAACTGTGACTCATAAGGGTTAATGCTACTACCAGTGTCACTATCAAGACTACCAGCCCTATTGTTGCCATTCATTCTACCACACCATCTGTCTAAGATGCATCATATCCATTTTGGGATGGTGGTTTGCTGTGAAGTGTGTGTACTGATGCCTGTGTGTGGGTGTGTGAGGGGGAATGCTGGTGGCGAGGCGGCTGGGGATGGTAGGGTTAAACTGGCGAGGGCTCTGTAATGAGTAAGCATTCAGCGGCTGGGGCAAGATAAATGGAGCCAGCGCTCTTCTGCAGCAGTCAGCAGGAACCAGGGCCTGCGGCTTGTTTGGAGCAAATGGAGTGCGCAAAATATCAAAGGCCAGCGATCCAGAAGACGCCCTGGTTTGACAAATTTTAAATTAGCCAGAAAGAGAGAGAGCGAGAGAGCGAGAGAGAGAGAGAGAGAGAGAGAGAGAGAGAGCGCAAGGGGACGTGCAGCAAGAGAAAGAGGCTAAATTATGCAATCCTTTGTGTTGCCCGACACAACTGAAATCCATACGTTCTCTCTCTCTCCTTCTCCGTTTTTCTCCCTCTATCTTTTGTAATTGTCCGCTATTATCGCCATTATGAAAACTGTTATTATTCCGACTGCCTAGCTCCAGGAATTGCTGTGTTTGGTGAGGGGGACACTGGGATCACTGAGTGTTTACTCCTTTAACTGCTTCACAGAACAGGCAGCCTTTTCCACACTAGGACGAGGAAAGAGAAACGAATGACCAGAAAGCACAAAGCCTGGATTGAGTCTATCTTACACTTTTTGTCATGGTTCAGTTACAATCATAAGCCATAATCTCTTGCTGTAATAATCTATCTTCACTGCTATCTGCTAGGAATGAGAGCATTTCTAGCAATGAGAAAGAAAGCTACAGACTTGTATCCTGTCAGTGGATGAATAAGCATTTTTATAAATGTGTGAGTTTGAGGAACCTTTTTAAAGAAACTCCACATATGATATGATATAAAGGCTCAAGGCCAGGGGTGTCCAATGTTATCCAAGGGCCAATGTGGCTGCCGGTGTTTATTCCAACAAAGCAGGAGAACACCTGATCAACAGTTTGAAGACTGAGATCAACTGAATAAACAAGCAGAATCAGGTGGCTCTGCTTGTTTGTAGTAGTTTTTTCCAGAACTGTACATCAGAACCACTAAGAAAGATTTATTTTTTAGAGTGTAAGTCAGAGGACAGTGGTGACTGCAGTACGATGTCTAGATGTCCTGCTCAAAGGACACAACGACTGTCAATACTTTCAGAGTCTGATTTCAGCTCCAGGTGGAACAGAGAATAGACACAGTGCTGTTTATGAAAAGACTGAGTGTAGATCAGGAACACGAGGCAAGATGAGAGAGAGAGATAAAAAAAAGAGACTGAGGCAAAATGTAGCGAGAGATGCAGTGGGACAGGAATGAAAGGAAGGAAGGAAGGAAGAAAGAAAGAAAGAAAGAGGCAAGAGAGAGTGAGAGGTATAGAGAGGATGAGAGAGAGAAAGAGAGAGAGAGTGTGAGTGAGTGAGTGAGTGAGTGAGTGAGTGAGTGACTAAAAGACAAAGATACAGATAGATAGATAGATAGATAGATAGATAGATAGATAGACATTGAGTGAGTGAGTGAGTGAGTAAGAGTGAGAAACAAAGATGAGTAAGAAACAAAGCTGTGTGAGCGAATAAGTGAGTAAAAGACCAAAGTACAGAGATAGATAGATAGATAGATAGATAGATAGATAGATAGATAGACTGAGTGAGAAAATATTAAGGTAGAGAGAGACAGATGGGAGAGAGAGAGAGAGAGAGAGAGAGAGAGAGAGAAAGACGGAGAGAGATGTAATGCACTGTGAGTAGAGCACCTGTGGTCCAGCATTGCAGTAGTTTTTGTTTGATTTTGTAGGATGAAGGTTAGGTGTTCACTTCCACTGCGTTTCATGCATGGCTTCTCTCTTGCTCGGGTCAGATGCAGCTCACCTAAATAAACCAACAAAATCACCAAAACAACTCCGCTATGCCTGTCCTCCCTACCGCTCTAATTGAATTTTGAATTATGCTGAATAGTTCTGAGGTAAAATGAGGGGAAAATACTCAGTACAAGATATGAAATGCTTTGCCCAAACAGCAAAACTGTGAGCTTTTTTGCTGTTGTCTTTTTCAGTCTCATTTCCCCTTCCCCCATTCATTTTATTTTTACTGCCTAAATTAGGGTGCCTCACCCGCCTGGTAAAGAGTTTTCTTTTACTAATGTCAATTTACAGCCTAGCACGAGCTGCGTCTAATCTTTTCCTACTCATTACACACAATTTCCAAGTCGTTTGGCCGGCACAGTGATTGGCTCCTCGCGGTGTGTGCAGCGAGGGTGCTGTGATTGTTTATTATTTATTTATTTATTTACGCACACCAGCCTCCTCCCACTTTCCGAAAGCCCCATTTTCTGCTTTTTCTATGAATAATCAGGGCCCTCCCCAAGCGCCCACGGCTTGGACTCTGCAGTGTCGACATGCAAATACGCACACAGTGAGCTAAACTGTATGCATGCTCACACTCCAGGCAGCTGTGCATTGTTTCACCACAAACGTACAACAAATAAAACCCCATATCTCTGTGCATCAGCACAGCACAAAGATAAGGACACAAATATGTATGGCAGCGGGGCCATGTAATCACAAACGCTCTTGAGCTAATCAAAACATATGTACAGCATATACATCGACAGCAATCAAATACTGTCCAACACCAGAACAATACAGAGAGAAGACTTCATTTAGCTTCATTCACCAACACAGACGAACAATGGAAGCATAAGTTATGTGAAAGACAGTGATAGGAGTACTTATCTATGCTCTGCCCACAAATGGATTCTTTCTATTAAGAGGTGGGCTAAGATTTGCCAGATGAATAAATCACATTCAACCAAATGAATTTAGTCTGAAGTTAAGATTTGCTGCATGATAGTAGTGAATTTTAGTTTAGTCTCATTATTAGCTGCAGGCATTGCATTTTACAAAATTAATCCCCCACAAAATCATGTCAGATTTGAAACGACCAACAAAACAAGCCTTTCATTACAGAAAAACATTCAGTTTAAAGGACAGAACTGAAGCGCTTCATGCAGTAAAAGTGTTGTTTAAAAGAAAAAAAACAACTTGAAACAGTTGGTTAGTGAGTCATGTACATAGCAACTAAGCTAGCTAGCATAATAGCTAATACCACACTATTGAGTTTTAAAGGAATGTGATCTTTAATCTACCAAAACCTGGTAAGTTAAACTTAAAACTCTAGTTGCCAGCAAAAACTCTAGTTTAGCTGACAACTTCAGTTAAATTAGCTATTGTGCAAGGTTGCACATCCAAACCACATGCTATAGCCAACTGTTTCAAGTATATACATTTCTAGTGTTCTGGTTAATGCTACATTTAAAATGCTATCTAAAAAGCATTTGTGGGCAGAGCAAGAATGGCCCCTTCCTCTCTGTTGGACACCTGTTACTTCACTGGGGTTGTGACCCCTGCTGAAAGACCACACCCACTCTTCAGTAGCCCCACCTCCTCTGCCTCTCTCTCTCTCTCTCTCCCGCCAACAGGGAAGCCTGGCAGCCCATGACTATCAAAAGCCATGCAGGACAAACAAAATTAATTAAACAGCGGCATGTTTGACACCTAGCTGTCTCCATTTAAAAAGCTATTAAAGCACAAGCTGACACGCTGTCTCAAAACAGACACACACATACACGCACACTCCCTGCCCGGGCTGTTGTCACAGGGCTGTCAGAGAGGGAGGGGGAGCAGGAGGATTACAGAGCGCAGACATATTTACATGCTTAACCCCCAACAGCCCAAACTCAATGTCCACTGGAGCAGCACTCAGACCTGCACTAGGCTCACAGTGCTAACACTGATAGTGTAGAGATGTGCAGTAATGTAAGGTAACATAGTGCAGAATGTATGTGTACCATGACTATTAGGGCTAGGCTTTTAATTTGAACCATAAACTTAAAACTGTCAAAAACAAGGGAAAAACCATCTGTGATAATGCTAATTATTGTTAGTGCCCCCATGAGATTCTAGTAATATTTTAGTGCATAGCTAACATTAATTCACATAAACTACTGTTAGCTTAGTGATAAAATACTAGCCATTCTAGATTGAATACAGACATTGAGCTTGTAAAAGACATTTCATTTTTATTTGAAGCTCGTAACAGACATTAACCTTAACACAGAAATTAGCTATAGAATAGTTTATCTTGTATGTATCAGTTTTATGGTGAAAAGGCCTAGTTTTCCTTTTCTAACAACTGAAAACCTTGTTAGTCTCCTGGTTCTCATGAAATTGGTTCCACCAATTTTAAAACAAAGCATGGTTGATTCAGCTGTCACTTTCTAATTATGTTAGCGGTTAATGTAACGTGTTAGGAAACAAAAGGGTTAAATTATTTAACAGTAAATTGTTGCTGTGATATTTATCTAGGTGCTAAACTGAACCAACCAAAACTTCATTAGAGCTTCTCTGAAGGCCTAGAAGGCCATTATGTTTCCTCTCTGATTTCTAGAAATGAGTACTCCAAGTAGGACTTGAAAAGCTGACTAGAGATGAAGACCCTTCCACCCTTCCTCTTAGCCTAAATGTAAGCGATCATTTTTTGGCTTCTGAAGTTTGCTTTTTACTTTTTGCCAATGGAGCTATGGAGAAATTGATGCTTAGAAGTAATAAGCTCATAGCCAATAGGTTAACAGTCTGCAAACTGCATGCCTAAAGCCATGGTCACTCACAATTTTTTTGCCAAACTTAATTATAGCTAGCTAACTTATGCAGCTATGTAGTGTTTTTTAGCAACAAGCAACAAACAATTATGCTGACTGGAAATCTGTGTTTTCTGCTGTCTTGTTTTCTATTGGTTCACGCCACCAATGTTCGCTAATTCACAGGGTTATAATTCTTCTACTGAACTCACTGTGAAGTGAAATTAACCGCTAATGGAGGTAAATTCTTTTATTGTGTTCCTGGGATCTTTTACACCCAAATGAATTGGCTTTTTCGGCTGGCAAATTTTATTCAAGCTGTGGATTAAATCGACACAAACTTGTATCAAACCATGTGAAGTTGTTAAGAAATCTCAAATAAACTTGTTGGAGTCTTATCTGACACTGTATGAGCTTTCTGTAAAATTGCCAATAAGTTGCAGAGCTAAAATAGTAGTAGGAGTCATCTTGAAGCTTGAATTTTGTCAATTTGTATATGCCATACTGTATCAGAAACCATGTATGCCTAGTTGATACAAACATGGCTTGAGGAATACAGGAATGCACTTTGCTAACCTAACCTTACTTGGCTGCCATAAACTTCCATTAGCTACGTTAGCTTCATATCTCTAGTACAAATTTAAAGAAGCAAATTTCCAACACCAAACACATCTTATCTGCCTTCATTTTGGAAAGAGGTGACTGGATCTAGACCACACACCTGGCCCTCTTCCAGAACCAGCATAGGTCACAAGAGCACAATGATGTGCTATAGAGGGTGAATGTGAAGGATGAATGAGGGTTTCCAGTGGCCTCTGAGAGCAGTATAGTGGGGTCAGCTGGAGCTGACAGATGACCATAGTATTCTGTGAGTCTAAAAAAACCCTTCAGGCTGTCTCATCTCCATCTGTTCCAAGCACTCTGGTATCATCATGCTTGATAAGTGACTCTTTAATGTCTGTAGCAGTAAACATGATACTTTGCTTACATACTACAATTCTGACCACTGCCATCAATAAGTGGTTAAAATATAGTGGTTTTACTCTGCTAAGATGTGAGTGATGCTAGCAGAGCAATGAATAAATATGTATCTTTTACAAACTGGCTTCATGTGTCACCATGGGTTTGATTATTATTATGGTATGTGCCCTATGCAATAAGGCTAAAACTCCCTAGTAATCACCTCTCTCTAGTGACCCCTGGTGGTCTTGGCTTACCTGCTACCTGCAGGTTTCAGCTGAACTAAACTTAGGAGATTTACCACAATATTGACAGTATTCTGTAACAATATTATTTCTACACTGGGATGGCCTGGAAATCAATATGTTGGTATGCATTTTTTATGTGTGAGATTTATGTCAAATACTTGTTTCATTCCAAAATATATATTTGTCAAATATACATTCCAAAATGTATATTTGACAAATATATTTTACATATAATTCCTTTCCATTTGGGCATCAGCAGGTTTACTGCTTAACTGCATGCACTTTTAACTGTACAAAACAAGCCTTCATGAGTCAGATGCAGATGCAACCAGAGCATTTGCAAAAAGCACAAAATCCAAAAATGAGAGAAAGAGATGGAAGTAATGCGCCATGCAATTATGAGTTTTACTGCAAAGGAAATGGTTTGTTTTCACACAGTGCAGAACATTTCTTTCAGAGCTTTGCTCAACACAGTTGCCTGCCAGCCTTTGCTGAAGAAAACTATTCAAAACTACCATGTAGCCAAATTATAAAATGTAAATTTTGAATTAAGCTTGTAGATTATGGAATGTTTTTTTAATAAGTATCTATTTTGTCAAATAAAATAATGATGTCATCTAGTGGGATATCTACAAGGTCCACATCCTTTATTATTTTCTTTTTTTAAAAGTCTGTCCGGGTTTATTTTCCAAAAACAGTGATGATTCATTTTTAGATTACCATTTTACAACATCTCTCATGCCCTTAGAATTTTTTTTACAAGAGAAGGAAAATACATTCTTAACTTTCAATGTAAGTTAATGTAAAGAGATTTTTTCCCAAGCAATTTTGGACCATTTCTATCAGTCCGTTCATATGAAAATTTACTGCAATGTAAAGAGCAGCTGGCATTTTCAAATTATTTCAGAGCATTAAAAACATTAAAAATGAAGATACAAGGTTTTTTTTCCCATGGTGACAATATGTGTGTATGTGATGCATGTAAATGATCTTCCTTTGGTTGGCTCCACTCTATTGTGTCTCATTTAGAAAGCAATCCAGGCTGAAACACTCCTTATAACTTCAAGTGCTATTAAAACTGCTAACGCAAATCAATAGAAGAGCAAATGTGTTAAGTTTGTGACATCACAAAACCCATCAGTTCAGAAGAGGGATATTCTTGCAGCTTTATTACCATATATGGACTGTAGTGTGAATACATTTTATTGTTTACATCAAACTCTTTTATTAAAAAACAAACAAAAAAAATTATGTGGGCCTTTTAAAAAATGGACCTCTCAGCAATTTTGATAAATCAATATCTCCCAATGCGATCTGGACTGTCGGTCAGATCTAAGCACCGTGTGTCAACAGTAATGCAGCAAGGAGCTGCAACAGACTGGGGAAAATGCCAATCACTGTCATCATGGCCCGCTGTCACTAAGGACAGATATCAAAACTGATTCCTGTCACACAGGAGATGGAACATATCTGCTCTCAAACGCGCACACTGAGATTGATCAACATTGTGCTTGCATAAATATGCACAGCAATCACTGACAACTCACCAAGCTGCATGGTCCGCAGACCACATGCAGTCAAGATGCAAATGTGTTCACATATTCTAGGAGGTGATGAGATCATGTTTCAGATCTCCACTGCTAAAACCAGAGTTGAAGAAATCAACATGTCAGTAAAATGTAGCTACCAAATCCAGCTGTAACTTCCAACCCACCAAAAAAAGTAAAGAAAGAGCCAATATCTTACTTCTTCTTCAAAATAAAAAAAAAACTTCATTACATACAGCAGTTCTGAGGGCTATTCAGGGCATTGGGGTAATTGTGCTTTTCATTAAAGCAATACGAGCATCAGGAGATGAAGTGAAATTGCCTCATCATGGGCTGAGGAAGGTTTGACTTGGGCCGGGACAGAATGTACGCACCCCTGCCCCCCCTCTCCCCACCCCCACACACAGACAGTACATCCTATACAGGGCAAATTGTCCCCACACCTATAACTGCAGGCTCTCCTAGCCACTATTAGCCCAGAACATTGGAAAAGAAACTGTCCAGAAGAAAAGGAAAAAGATTACAGGACAAAAGAGAGATAGGAGGGAAAAGAAAATGAAAGAGAAAAAAGAAAGACTCCAAAAGAAGAAGGGGCTATGATGAGAGTGCAATCCATTCAGGTTGGATGAGGGGGACAAATAGGAGAGAGGGAATGAAATGAAAAGACTGAAGAAAATAAAAAGCAAGGGGAGGTTAGGACACAGAGGGCAGAGAGGGCGAGTTCCCGGTATTGAAGGCCTTGGGGTTGTGTAGTTTATGACAGGGGGCCTGTGGCCTGCCTGAGGCTGGGGTCTCTCTGGCCTCACAGTAAACAGGGAATAGAGAGCACAGGGGGCAGTCAGGGGGGCAGCAGAGAGACAGTCCAGCACTGTTCCTAGCCTGTATGTACATATTTAGCTTTATTTATTCATAATAAAGTTTTATTTGGGTGTCTAATATACAGTGTATATTGGAAATATATATACCAACAGTGAAAAAAAGGAATGTTTTTAAGGAGTTATTCAGTCAATATCGCTAATACTGCTAACATGATTAAAAATAAATAGCCATCAACAAACATCATGCTAATTTTTGCTAATTTGTGCCCACTAGATTCCATTAATTCTTAGCAAAATTAGCTTGTTTACTCAAACAATTCCTTTAAGCTAGGCTTTGAAAGAAGAGACTGGAGAACAGACGTGAAGCAAATGTGGTGGAGAGTTCCACAGTTTGTAACATAGTGCCCTCTTACTGCGGGCTTCTTGGTGGCCATTCTGCAGGCAGAATGGAATTTGACTTGAATATTTTTTAAACATTATAATCAATAAAATGTTATCAGTTATCTGTTATCAGATTAACTAGGACACAGACAAGGCACTCTCTGTGCATGAAATGTTGTAACTGTGTTGAGCTGCTAGCGAGCAATGAGGGGCGAAAGAGGAGGAGTGAGAACATCCTGCTGTAAAACAAATCACACCTCTCCATTAAGACAGCCGTGCTGAGACAAAATAGGGCACAACTACAGTTTTCTTCATATAAAAATTGTCTACAGCGACAATAAAAAAAAAATGTAAACACAAAAACACCGTTTATAAATGTTGACTTTCTTGTCCCTTTACAAAGATGAAAATCCACTTTGCTTCCAGTTTTCAAGAAAAGGAGAGGGCATAGTTTAACTGAAGGACCTCCAAAACAGCTAGGTGGACTTTTATGGCTACAATGCCCTGTATGCCTTGCGTGGTTTAATAGTCCTCTGCAGACACATCCAGGATACTTTTTTGTCTGATATAGTTATTTTGCTGAAATGACGTGTACATTTTCATTCAGCGGCCAACATAGGATTTCAAGAAAACATTATAATCCATTTTCAGCAAACCTCCTCTGTAAAGGAGTCATATCCTATGTTTTCCTGAGTTTATTTCTTCCCCCGCAGGTCTGATTATAATGTTTTACATACCAAAAACAGTCACAGTTCATTTTTACATGACCATTTTCCAACTTCTCTTTGTCTCTTAGAATTAAACAGGGTGTTTTAGTTACTGTGTCTCCAAGACTAATATATTTAAATGAGCTCTGTTCTGATTGGTTACACTGTATTGTGTCTTGTTCAAAACTTCATTCAAACAATTTCAGCACCCAAAGCTGAAATACTCCTTCTAACTTCAGGGTGAATAGGCAAAGCTAAACGACTGTAGGCTGAGTAGATGGATATGTGTAAATATGTTGGTTTTCACTGGATCACAGAAACAATGAATACAAAATGGGTAGTTTTTATAGCTTAGTTTCCATATATGGACTCTACGGACTGAGAAGTGAAAAGTACGTTTTAAAACTTTAGCAATCATCAAATCACAACACAAATATAACTATTTTATGTGCTATCCAAAATTACCAGAACCTGCATGTGTGAGTTTTTATTTGTTTATATGTTTTATATGTTTATTTTTATGATGGCAAAATACTGAACAATCAGAAATATAGGTTTTCCATGGGTGCTATTTTACCTTACAATGCCCTACATGTACCTCTCCACCATGAATGAATTTTAAAATAATATGTATTTTAGGCCAGTAATTTATTGTAAAACTATCAGGAAACATTTACCCTGGCATCAGGAAGCATAATCCTTACAGTTTCATGTAAACAATTCCTGTGAGTAAGCTTTTAGAGGCGGTGAACTCTTCAGATGTCTGTTGATTTCTGGTTCCTATCACCACCACTGTGAACAATTCTGAAAACACTCTAAAACACATCACATCAAACCACTCTGAATGATTTCGTCTACATCTTAACAATTTAATTACGCAGACATTTTGAAAAAATGGTGAAAACAGAAGTGAGGTGAAAGAAAAAAACAATCCCTGCAGAGCTAAATGCTTTGACTGGCCATGGATGCACTCAAAAATGTCAAGATACCACACCCTATGCTGGTCATGTCATACTAATGGCCCTTTTATTATCATAACACAACAACTGCATGAAAAAAATAATTTAATAGAAGACGACCCTCGGTGAGCAGTGTAAGCGTGCGTGTGTGGGGTATGTGTGTGTGACAGAGAGAGAGCTGTTGTATAGCCGTGGCTAGAGGAGCAGAGTCCATGCTTTATCAGACACAGAGACAGGAATGAAGAGTGAGTGTGCTCAAAAGCCACGCTCAGCACTTCCTTGTCTCTCTCTTACTCTCTCTCTCTCTGTCTCAGCTGTGTTAGCACAACACTTTCAGAGGTTACCATTCAATTAAGCCTGCCTGGCCGTCTCAGGCCAGACAAAGAGCCCTCGTCTCCCCTTCCACCCCTCTCCACGGCTCGCCCCTCTACCAAACTTGTAATTACAATGTTCTACACTCTGCTCTGCCATGACCCACTGTAAAATATGACCATCAATTCCGCCATTATCTCCTCATCGGGATTCCTGGCTGATGGCTGAGATTGGGCGGCCCGTGCTGAGCGTCAGAATGAAGAATATCGCGCCGCTATCTGCTGTAATGAATTACTTTAACTTTTAACCTCCTGGATCTGTGCTTGAACTTATCACCGCAAATCATCACCTTTTTTTGTCTTTCTTTTGCACCCCCCACCTTTTAACAGCACCCACTAAATTAAAACATAAAGTCACTCCATTTAGGAAGTTGCTGCTGCAGCATTTGTCTGATGGCTGATATGGATGTTACAGATAAAAAAAAAATATCTGAAATTATTTAAGAAAAAGAATGATTAAAAAAGGGTGAAAATATCGCATAAAAAATAACAAAACTCTCCTTTTAGCTGAACAAGAAGGTTGTTGGGGCCAGAGGTGCTGGTGAGATTTTTGGGCAATTTGGAAATTTCATGCACAGTCCCCTTGCCTCATCTTATTTCTCTAGCAGAGTCTGTCACAGTATTAAAATGTGTCAAAATTTTCAGTAGCCTACTTATTTTGTCACAGCTACATAATTCCAGCACTTATGCAGCATATAGCAAGCTGTGAATATGAATATAAGTAACATAATTGCATATCAGTATGCACACAGTATGCAGCTAACCAAAACAGTAATATTTGTTGCTTCTCAACAGTGGAGATATTATGAAGATATTCACAGAGATTTTAAATAAATATTCCCTTAATCAGTAATCAAAGAGATTAGATATTGTAATCAATAACCAAATAGGTGGTATTGGCTAACAGAGAATATTAATTCTCTCACAAAGGGTAGGCCTTAGTCTTTCTGCATAGGAGATTCTAGACACTGGAAAGCCCCTGGGTTCAAAGACAGGCTTGTGTGTACTTACTGACCCAGTGAAGAGAGGTACAAGTTGACCTTGAAAGGTAAAGCAGACTGGTAAAAACCGGTTGAAACCAGTTTTTAGGAGTGAGCGCAACATGCAATGGCCAAATTGATGGACGAAGAGATGCACCTATTAGAGAATAAGCTAATATCAAAATTTGAAAAGTAAGGTGGGGGGATATAAAATTACCCAAGATAAATGGTATATAAACTGTTGTTTGGAACACTGTTTGCGCAGTTGGGTCTCTCGAGACTCTGTGCCAATTGATACTGAAATAAAGAAGAAGCCTTCCACAAACTCGTCTGAAGACTCTTTCCTTTTTGACATCTTTTGAAAACTTAGACCTAGAGCAGTTATTAGTGTAAGTGTTTAGCTGGTATTAAATGATTTCTATTTTATTAATAATATTATGTTGGAGGCCTGGGGTTGAAGGGGATAGCCCTTGGTCCCAGCAATATTATGTACCCAGGCTGAAAGATAGAAGAAGAAACTACAGTGTGTCCTAAGCATACATAGCATACATGTCCTTTACCATATCTTGATAACCATTTTTCTTGATGTTTTTGAAAGCCCAAATTCACACCTTCATTTGAATAAAAAATTGAGTTCTCATTGTTATTAAAGACTGTGACTGGGTTAAACTACTGAACGTTTACAAACAAGTGGCCTACCAGAGGGGTAACAGAATGGAAGACGCATTGCTGTTGGCACTGTATCTAGAACTAGCCTTTAATTATTATTTTATGAATGAAGCATTTCAATTAAAAATAAATCATTAAGCCTTAAAAAGATGCAAACTTTGCGGTCTCATGTCTCTTTTTGGCCCTTGGATTTGTCCTAATCTTCCTCCCACTCACAGTTCCCCTGTTTGGGGCACTTAATGTGGCCAGCACGTCTACAAACGGGGGGATATAAATCATTACTCTCAGGGTAAATGTGTGTGTGTGTGTGTGAGTTCCACACTGCATGTTTTGTAATGCATTAACAAGAGCATGTACACTCTATGAAAGTGAATGTGCTCTCTTTTGGAAAACCTTGACCAAAGATGATTTCTGCCCTCATCATAAAACAATATGAGGGCCTGGTGTAAGACTGACCACTGTTGAAGGTCATTCTGCTTCAGGTGCATTATTGTACAATGGACATTCTTTCACGGCTGTGTCCTTGGTCCACATTGAACCACTAAAAGCTTTAAATTCATGTGTTTACTTACTGGAATGCTTACGGATTCCAGGAGTGGCCTGTTCAAAGGTGTGTGTTTTGTTTTTTTTCTCTGCTTGTAAGCCAGATTCAGGATTCTTTTGTTTGCAACTATTTTCTATCCTTGAATGAGCTGACAAGTATTTTAATAGCGTGGTGCAAATACCGGAGCAGTGGGGGTGTTGGAACCAGAATAGGGTCTGATAAATGGGGACCGGACTGCTGTGGACTCCAGGCTTGCACTTTGACCACGGCGGCCTGCCAGCATCCAGCACAAGACACCCTAGTAGGCAGAAATTCCACCAGAGGCCCGGCAGGTGTTTGGCATGTTGGGTTGGCAATAGAGAGAAGGCCCGTTAAACCAAGCAAGAAAGCCAGACACACACAACTTATTGATATCACTGATCCTGAGGCTTCCTACTGAGAATCGTATCATACGTTAACGGAAAATGACTCTAATAGTTCTAGGCTCATTTCTCTGTTTAGCTTTGGTTGGGAACAAAAGAGTTAAAATGCCCAATGGAAAATTATCCAATGAGGAATTATTTTTCTCTGTGGTATCTAGGAAGATACAGCCAAGGTAGCTCTCTCTTTGGTGGGTTACAGGTTAGAATAACTACCAATATTATAAGAAATTGAACAGAAGTGTCAAAGAATTAAGGTTTGATTTACAAAAGGACCAATTTTATGAGAAAAATGTCACTCTGGGTCTTCTGTAAGCCCGAGACACGTCACTGACTGTGAATACAAGTTTATAGCTGCGCAAAGTTTCAGTCAAAAGTTAGAAATGGAAAAAGGCAGTGTTGGCTCTATGCCAGTATTTTTACTGAATGAGTTACTGTAAACCTAACAATGTAAAATCTATGTTAATATGCTTTTCATAAGCTTTTAATCTCTGTGTTTAACCTAGAGTGGCCAAAAAATATTAATGTGCTTCTCTGTTAGCTTAGCGCCAATATTCTACTCGAATCCTCTAAGGACGCTAGCAAATATTAGCACTTATTGTAGAAGTGTTTTCACCCTCATTTTTCACCACGTGTTGACATTTATAGCTCAAACTGGAAGCCTGTCTCTAATGGTCATGCTTTATCATAGATATAGACGTATAAATCTTGCCACTGTCCGTGTAAGTTCTGAAATGGGTAATATTACTAAGGAAAACTGAATTTCACAAATTTCTTTTTACCTGCACAGGAACATTGTCAGTATTACTATTAGAATCTGGATATTAGCTTTGGAATTACTTGGTGTCAAATTAAACTGAAAATCAGTGTCATCACCCACCTATTCTTCAGCTTCAGGGTTTCACAACTGTACTCAGAGAGCATCAATTTAAAGTTCACACAGTCAGCTGCATGGCACTGAGACATTCGTTATGCTCCTCCTCGATGCCAGATCTCTGAAGTGGCACTGTGTGCTGCAAGAATGGGGCTGGTGTTGGTTTGCCCCCATGCCCTCATGCCCTCTCTGTGGCATTCTGGGAGCACAGCTGCTTGGACATGCAGGCTCCATATGCCGGTGGCAGTGGGGCGCACCACAGCATCAGCACAGGCCATCAATCACCCGGCCTCCGCACCACACTCCAGCCGAAACTTCAGCCCACAGACTTCACCCGGTTATATCCAGTGAACCCTGAATTAATACAGTCCAGTCGAAGTAGATGGAGATACAGGTGTTAAATAGCTTTGATGTAGGTTTTAATGTTTCCTATTACCTAATTTCAGAGGTGGAATGTATCGAATTCTGCTTTCCACCACCTGAGGAAGCAAATAGCCAGCTGGTTAGCTTTTTTTTCTTTTTACTTTGCTGTTTTAGAATAATAATCATGACAGCTCTTTATTAAACATAAAGCTGTTGCTTATATGTTCTGTTAGAGCTGTTTTTATTTAGCTAATGTAAGTTAACTAGGTTAACTAATGTGTTAGCTTAGGTAGCCAACAAGTCTCGTGAAACTTTGGGCCTTCTTTCTGTAAAGCAAATATTAAAGTAACTTAAAACAATTACTCAAGTGTTCTTGAACGAACAACGTATTTACTTTCACTTGCGTGATTTTACTTGTATTAAAATGAATGGTCATTATAGCAGAAGTACTTGAGTAGAGATTTAGAGTACTAGAGATTTTCAGCACTCATACTATAACTGTCTGTTGCCTAAACTGAAGTGGATCATAAAAAAGAAAGTGGATTATTTTGACACATGCTAATGCTCTGGAACAATTAACAGGAATTCTCTTTCTATGCTCAGGAATCTGCAGTAGATCAGCCAGAGCTTTGGAGCCCAGTTCATTCAACATTGTTACACTGTTCCAGCTACAGTGCCTCTGAATCAGGTCATCAAAAGACTCATAGTTCATTAGCTGTTAAGAGCAGTCAGGTGTGCTAGGGCTTGAAATTGAACAAATACTGTATGTGAAAGGCCTGGAGGTCCCCACAGACAGGCCTGGGAGCCACGGCCACTGGAGAAAACCTGTACAGTCTACTAATTACTGCTACTATGTCCTCAGCACTAAGTACATTGGCCCCACACTGTTGAGCATACAATTTGTGGTGAGCAGCACAGATGTCAATGCAGTGTAGCTGTTTTTGTTACTTCAGTGAAGTCACTTGCAATTAGTAGAATTGCAGTAGTAAAAATATGTCCTTAAATATTCCGAACTCTTAAAGGGGCAGTTAACTGGACTAAAAAGAGAACAAATATCTCCGTTATACTAAGTATACCTGACTTGGTGATTGATAACCAAAGTTAGATTTTAAAAAATGCATCTAAACTAAATTCAAACAGGGTTAAAACTGAACTGCTCTGCCTGACTGTGTGTCAAGGCCACATAGTGATTATGTGGCATACCCCTAAACAATCCTACAATATGACCACCATTGCTCTTTATTTGACAGTCACTAGTAAATTCATGCAGGATCCTATAGCTAACAGAAAGGAGGCAGATTTTTAGCAGTTGAATACTGAACATGTACAAGTAACATGCAAGTCATGAGCGACAGCTGCAAGACACTTTGTGCTGGAAGGGGAATGAAATTGTAAGCATACACTTCTGTCAAATATCTTCATTTTTAACATGTTTAAACTTTATTCACATGAATATATTTACATACAGAGACACTAATTAGTAATCTGGAGGGTACGGTATTCTTTCTACAAGCTCCAGTTATCTTAATGTAATTCATATACATGAGCAGCATGGTTCCTTAGCATACAGGCGTAAAAATAAAGATGCCATAAACAAGATGTGTGAATTAAACAAACCGTTTCAAAGTTCAAAGAAATTCCACAGATGTACTGGTTCTATCAGAGATGATCGGTTCATGCAAGTCTGAGTCACATTTCCGGTCTCTTGGGTAAGAGTCGAGTCTGGAATAGAGAATTTCACTTCAGTTTTGTTATTAGCTGCATCACATTACCCAATGTAAATTTCTACTAAAAAGCCTTCAGATTTGACGTTGCTTCAAATAACAAGGTTTTCAATACAGATAAAACTTCATTTGGAAAAACCGAGCGGAAATAGTAAATGTGGTGTTAAAAAGAGAGGCAAAACAACGTGAAATGGATGAGTGGTATGTAATTTGTATGGCAACTATGCAGGCTAGCTAGCATAATAGCTAATCCAGCTGAAGTTTTAGTAAATTTTGGAGGAATGTGATCTGTAACTCATAGGACTGTCATGACATCTATGTAATAATATTAATATTTTTGCAGTACAGTGGGGTTGCAAAATGATGCATGCTGTGAATTGAATACAATTAGTTTTTCAATGCTAAAAATGTGTGATACCAAGAAAAATTTCTATAGACCTATTTAACACAATCCATGCTGTTCCTAATCATCCTCACATTTATCTCCCATTTGGAACACTTTGGTCTCTCAGTCAAGTATAATAATGATGAGCAAAGAGTGGAACACTGAATGGTGACAGCGTGCCAACAGTGCTAATACTTCAACTATGCTAACTCATAGCTTCCAGTGTGTACCACTACTCGGTTGTACTCAGAGTCCTGGATTCCAGTAATTGAGCCACATAAGAAACTCTCTATGCACTCTTATTTCAGCCAGTAGGTAAGACTCATACTCTACATAGCAAAACAAGATCTGATTGTAAATAAATTTGTGTCAGTTCATCTAATTTTGAGATGCAGCCTTATAGTCACATTTTTGGTTTATGCTTATTATTGTGAGCCATAACAACACACATGTGCAGCATGTATTATATAGAGCTTACACTTTTGATCATATTATTTTTACTTATTTTTTGTCTCTTTGTAACAAGAATTGGCTTGTGCCAGTTATCACTTCATCAAGCACAAAACTAGAAATAAATAATTAAAAATACGAAAATTGTTAGCATTTCTTTTGTTAGCATTTCTTTTTGATTTTTTTTCAAGCTCAAATTTCACAAGTCCTAAATTTAAAGTCTGAGTCGAGTCATAGGTCAGTTAAGGGGAAGACTGGGTTGCGTCTTGAGTCAGTAAAGATGTAGTTCAAACGATCTGAGTCGCCACTCTACGTTCATACCATGGACCATTATTTGTCCATACCATGGACTAGAGTATATTTTTAAGACTAAAACACTTGGCCATTGGTGTGGAATTGCAGGTTCCTGGTGAGTTCTTCATCTGCTTCCTGTGTGGCAGTGAAGACCCCTGTGGCTGTGGAATCTGCCCTCTATGTTGTAATCTGCTTCGTAATCTGTCCATTATGGAGCAGTGATGCTGTGCATGTCAGCAGGGCCTGGAGCTCAGGGCTCAGGATCAATAAAACTATTCGTGGGGGGGGGCTGCGGGGGCTCTACGGGCCCTGCGTCCTGGGGGACGTCGATACTGTCGATTGGGTATTAAAGAGCACTTCGTCAGCCTCCGGTCACAGGGGGCCCCTGTGTGTGGGACCCTAGGGGTGGCAGGGTAACCTCCAGTGTGTATTAATACCAGGGCTCTCCCCTGCGTGACACCCCATCCCTCCAGAGTATCGACAGGTGAGGTGACAAAGAGCCTGCTGGGTGCTGCAGAGAGGCCGAACTGAGAGAGAGTGCGCGAGAGAAATGGAGTGTGTATGTGTGTGTGTGAGAGAGAGAGAAAGAGAGAAAGAGAGAGAGATACTGATCTCCAAAACAGAGAAGGAAAAATATTCTCAACTTTGGAATAGACGTTATCAGAACAAGAGAAGCAATTTTGGACCATTTCAATTCATCATGGAATATTAATACAAAGTAAAGAACAGCTGGAAATTCCAAATTTTGTCAAAAAATAAATAAATTAATTAATAAAAACAATAATTATGGAAGGTTTTATTCCAGCAGCAACAATATATTACATTAAACACAAATATTGCAAAAAGAATGTAAACCAAAAGACCAAACTGTGTTCTTATAATAGGTTTTACTCATTTGGAAATTATGTCCACATTTGAATTGAGTGAATCCAGGGTTGCAAAATGAATAGATAAAGTGTGTTTAAGTGAAAGTTTGAGCACTGAGACAAAATCTTGCACTACTAACCTAAAAGCAAAAGTAGGGGGCCAAAAATATATTTGAGTGAAAATCAAAAAGCAGAGATGGGAACTCAAGTCAGCGACTCAAGTCAGATTTTCTACAGTTCTATGCAGTCATTACTATAAATCCACAGCGGTGTCAGGTTCGATACAGCTTCAGATAACATCATGATAATGAATAATGGCTTATTCATTGTAATGAGTCGGATGGACAGAACAAAGTGCTACATACAGTTAATGCAGCGGTTAAAGGAAAGAGGAAAAACAACTTAAAACTGTCAGCTAGCACTTTGTTTGGATAACAAGTATCCTAGCTTGTGCCCTAGCTAATTTAGAGACATTATAAAGGAGGAGACAGGTCACTGGTTGGAAATGAATGGGAAAGCTTGTAAAACTCAACATGATGTCTGTTTATGGGGAAAGTCCCACCCTTAAACAAAAACAGCCTATCGGCTTGCTGATTAAGCCACAAGCAGGAAAAGCCCCCACCCCATGTCCCTACTTTTTTAACTGCATTAGCATCTGTGGACAGTTTTATTTTTCAGAGATGTAGTTCTTTGATGGTCTAAATTAGGGGTGTCAAGCTCAACCACTAAAAGGGCCATTTAAAAAAAAAATCTTAACAAAAAATCTCTCTGTGGGCCAGCTGTGTTTTTATTTTTATTTTTATTTATTACTTAATTTAACATTTTACCATGACCTAAACTGACCATTGTTTATTCAAAATATGGCAAAACTGCAACAGCAAAAAAAAAAAGGCACTCGAACTATTCAAAAATCATTTTAAATAAAAACATGTTTTGTATAAAACAATAGCTGTAACTGTTAAACCTCTTTAGTGTACAGTAGGTTTTTTAAAACTACCCTTTCCCTTGAACTAGTCACCTGGCATCTTTTTTTTCTGTCCCATAGATTGTTGTTGGGGGAGGGGGTGGGAGCACACATTATGTTGCAGTGCATGCTGGGGACTGTAGTGCAGCTCATGGTGAAATGGGCTAATATTAACAGAAAAATAAAATAGTTTTGCAGGCTGAATAGTATTGTGCCACAGGCCTTGTGTTTGATACATGGGGTCTAAATGAAAAAGTGTAAAGAGTTTGCATCTAAAAGTACAGAGTATGTTTTTATTCTCTCTCGGAAATGTAACTGAGTATTGAGTACAGACTTTCAATTTCAATAATACTTGAGTAAAGTACAAATCCTCCAAAGTAACACTCAGCACCAGTATAATAACAATCATACAAGTATTTTCCACCCTTTACTTTCTTCAGTGTATGTAACACTTAATATGTATATGGTGTAACTACATTTAGTTTATAAAAACACAATGTCTCTAAGTGCACTAGAGAATTTTTTTTTCAATAAATTACACTACAAAGGTATTTTGATCATTTTAATTTAATACTTTTAACTTGATTTTGGTCAGAAGCACTTTAAAGAGTTTTATTCAAGTCAAATAAACATATAGACAAAAATAAACTAAAGCAAAATAACAGTTCAGACAAACAAAAGCACTGTTCATTAATCCAAATCTTACTAACTCAAATCAACCTGTGCTTTTATTACAGTGTGTACAACATTTATTGCTGAGCTGTCAGGACCACCAGCACTGAAGCTTTCTCTCACGCTGTCACAGATCTCTCCCACATGGGAGTGAACACAATGTGAGAGCAAACAACTTTATCCATAAGACAGAGTGACAACATCTAAATGCATCTATGTGAATGCACACCTACATGTAAGTGGGGGAGGTGGGTTCATGTGTAAACCAAATGTGTGTGTGTTGTAAGAGCAACCAGAGGTCCATGAAAGATAGCTCTGAGGCCAGTGAACTCATTTCCACTCCTCCTCTGACCCCTGACCTGCAGGCCTCATTAACCTACCTTCCCATCATGCCGTGGGGTGCAGGCTGGAGGTGGAGTGGAGCTCAGTTAGAGGGTGGAGGCCGGGTGGAGGCTTTCCCAACTAAAGAGCAGCAAAAGGTGCTGCTTTCACCCTTTGTTTTAACCTCTTTAACCATCATTTATTCTTTTATTACCTCCGTTGGTTATGTGCTTGGCCACAAATCTCGGACATGGTCCTAAAGCTGTCAGCACTGCCCCGGGCCCGTGGCAGCCAGTGCGGTCACCTTGACAGCAGAAAGCCAGGGATAGAGGAGACGCCACACACTCCATCACAAGTACTCAAAACACACACGCAGGTTTGTTTTTATACAATGTCAGGACATGGGATTATGCATATGTCCCTTATGTATATACAGTAGACGTGTCAAAGTTAAAGTATAAATGAAATAATTAGTGGCACTATTTTTCTAACACTATTATTGCATCTGACCCTTAGAACCAACCATAGTTCCAGCCTGAAGCCAAGCTGCTTGTGTTCTTTGAGCGACTTCTGTAGCTGTAACTGTAACCCTCTCGTTCAAATACAGCTTTTAAATGTCTAACTCCATTGATGGCTCTCTTGATAAAACCAAATTTATGCAGAGCCTGCAGTAACATTTACTGAGAATTTATCATTTACAGCACAGTGCAATGTAAGCTATATCAGTAATATGCCAGCAATATCAGTAATTTCGGGAAAGTTAACATGGGAGGACATTGCTTAAAGGAGAACTATGGATAAATCAACAACCTGCAAACTAACAAAAGCAACAGCAAACTGGAAAGCTCCAGTTCCCCTCAAAACAAGGCATAACACAGTGGGATGAGAACGAGGAAGCCACAATCAAGATGGAACACACAGCCTCTGTTGCTCTCACTTGATATTGTGTGTTGGTATAGTGTAGTGGGTAACACCTCAGCCTTCTACACTGTAGACTGGGGTTCAATCCCTACCTTGGTAAGCACCCTGCACTATAACAATAAGAGTCCTTGGCAAGACTTCTAACACTACCTCTGCCTACCTGTGTAAAAATGATCCAGTTGTAAGTCTCTCTGGATAAGAGTTTCTGCCAAATGTAAAATGTTGATATTGGTGATGAAAATAGGAAATTGTGTTCATCCTGTTTTTAAGCCTGCGGTCACATGTTTTTATGTTCTGGTTGATGAGAATAATGTTATTGAAATATTAAAAGGAATACATACATTCTGATGAAGATTATTTTGGCCACGAACGACATGTTTTGCTGATTTTCTAAGTGAAAAAAGTTAACACATCCTCTACAGAGAACATACATCTGCATCTTTTAATGCACACTTACTGTTTGCTGAACTTAATATATCGGGAAAAACATAAAATGTGGCCTGTGCGAAAGTTGTGGCACATATTATATTTTATGTTTGATTTTTTCTCAATTTTGTCTCTAAAATGTGTATTTTTCACCTATTTTCGACATGGTTGTTATTGCTATTTAGGTACTAGATCTGGTACTGCCCATGTCATTCATGTCATTTACTCAGACACACAATACAGTACGATACTACAATATACAATATACATATTATTATTATACAGTATATAAGAAAAAAATATTCTCATTATCATCATTATCATCATCATCATCATCTTTAACTGCTTAGTCCAGATAGGGTCGCAGGAAATGTGCCTTTTCTCTGAATGCAGGACATTTTTGTTCTTGACAATGAATGACAACAAAACACACAGACTTACACACACAAGAGATGCATTAATATTCCTCTAAGGGGAGCATAGATGGGGATTAAGACGCTTTCCTCTCTTTCTTTCACTCTTTTCATTTCTTTCCCTCCAGTACTGCTTCTCTTTCCCCCTCTTGTCCCTCTGCTGAGCATACAGAAGCCCAGATCAAGATAAAACCCCCTTGTTGTTAATTAAGTGAACGCATCCTCTCGGCAAGGGTGGGCGTTCCTCACAGCAGGCTCTGCAGGGGGTGTCAGAGACGCCCCGATCCGCCACTGCCCAGGTGCTGCCCGCCACTGCGCCAGCGCCTCCTGTAGCCCGGCACTCCTCACGGGCACAGCGGGACGGAAGAGTCTGTGCGCTCGCAGATTAACAGAACCGGAGAGGAGGGGTGGGTCAGAGGCAGCCTGCACGCCCCAGGACGGGATACACCCCGACAGGGCAGGGGGAGACAGCCCCTGTTTTCCCACAAAAACAAAAACACAATGACCTCTAAAAGTAAGAGTGCCAGCTCTATGTGCTTTCCACATCGTAACGTCTGAATTTTGTCTGTTTTTGTCCATTTTAATACATAACAGTATGTCACACAGAGTCAGAAATTACATAAACAAGTCTACTTGTGATTATGTAACAAGGTTTAAGGAACATGTATGAGGATTTATACTTGTTAGCTACAGAAACCTCACTGCTCTAGGGCAAAACTAAAGAAGAAAACTGACAAAAACACAATAAACCAGTCCTGGTTGAAAATTGACGAAATTTGGGGAAAATGTAATGTGATCATTTTAACTTGTTAAATCCCATGCTTGTAACTCAATTATTGTGCAGTAACTACTCTAAATTATTTGGACGTTACTATGAAACCGCTAAGGAGAACGAAGAAAGGAAGTCTGGACCTGCTGATTGGTTTCCCAACTTTTATTACACATTTCTACACTAATAACCCCGACAGACTGCACTATAGTCCATGTAGTTACTGAATTATAAGTCTTATGATGCAATAACCTTGGGATCTGAAGGGGTTATGCAAGCAAGTGTTTGGCATCACTGATCAAACACCTTTCCCACCCTCTTCTCATTGTACAGGTGCCAGCTGCCCAGTCGCTAGTGCAAGTCCATACTGTTCGGTTTCCGCTGACAGCTTCCACATCTCTGACCAATAAACAAAGACTGTACTAAAGCCAAAGAAAAACGACTCTCTTTCTCTGCTGAAGTGCAGGACAGGGCCTGCATGCTGCGTGTGCGTGTGTGTAGTGGGGTGCCAGTGAGGTGGATGGCATCAGCTTGTGTGTCAGCAGGTCAGAGGGAGCCGCTGGCACCGGCCTGGCAGGCTGCCCTACGCCCTGTCCAAGCACATCAGCCACGCGGCCACCCAGACGGCAAGCCCCAGCACTGCTGTCACACACACCGCGCCAAGGACAGCACAAGAGAGGAGACACACAATGGGGAGCTAGCAGTGGGGCAGTGTGAGGAACATCTTTACAATACACACAAACAGCCACACACATGCACACATGTAAAAGTGTTAACTCATACATACACAGCAGCTGCAGTCAAACTCAATGAGAAATGTTCTTAATTTAAAAGCTCAGTTCACACACATCCAACAAAACAAGACAAGACAATGTATTAGAATGTAGTACAGAGCAGTTGTAGACTCTACCTCCAGACCCGCTACTGGCCATTTCTGACATTTTTATTAATATTATCAAGTAAAATATTTTCCCTGTAATCTCCCTGTTCGCTCTCAGTGTGTGAAATGTTGTCACTCTATGTTCAGCTGCTAGTGAGCAATGTGTGAAAAAAATTAGTTGCAACTTGATTTATATCAATCCAGTACATCTGCCATAATAGAAAAATTGTATTAAACACAAAAACAGTTTTTTTATTTTCAGTTTTGTAAGTCATACACATTTCCATCGAAATACATTCCATTAATGTTATTGAAGCAATAAAACAAATGCTTTGCATCCTTTCAGTCAATCTCTCTCATCAAAGTGTTTGGTTATGGATGGCACTGATGAAATTATCTCACTGCTTGCCTTGTTCAAAAAACACAAGGGAAAGTAAGGAGTTAGGTTTATGGCACAGTCAACAATTTTAACTTTTACGTTCAGCTGGTGCAACTGACTGCAGGTTCACAAAGATCAATGCTTCCTGCACTTGTGCTGCTCATATCCACATATTAACAATCAAAGCTGCAGTGTCAGTTGGTGCAGGTAGCTCAAATGCACATAAAATACAGGACAGTCGTATATCTATATAAAGAATATTTATAATTTAAATACATCACAAGTCATAAATAGACACATGAGGAGTGCAATAAACACAATTCCTATTCAGCAAGTCAGTAACTGTAATGTGATTACAAGATTTTATACTGAAAAGAGTTACACTGCTCTGTTACGGGAAAAAGTAATTACATTACTGTAACACGTTACTTTCCACCACTTTACCCCCAACACTGGATGAGCATGAACTGGGCACATGTTCAGTATGAAAGATGAGAATTAAAACAAAAAGACACAGAGCTCCAGCTTCACCGGGAGTACTGTGTGGGTATTAAAGGTAAGAGTGACAAAGGCGCGCTGTTCTCCTCTCTATAGAGCATTCTGTGCCCTGAGAACAGGCCAAATAAAAGCTCTGGACCAGGATGCCTCTGACCAGCTCAGGATTTAACACACACATACACACAATAGAAAAGAGGCAGCATGTCCCAGCCCACTGCTGCAGCCCCCCATTCAGCAGAGCCGCAACACATACTTCCATTACAGTCTGCAAATTGAAATTTACATGTTATTGCGTCCTAGCATGCAACGATTTGCAATGTGTCATCTAATTTTAAATCGAGCCACGTTAATTCACCATGGGGGAAAGAGAAGACAGGGCAGAGTGGGGAAAGGGGGGGGGGTGGGGGGGGGTTGGGGGGGGTGAAGACTGTATGGGGGGATTGAGGAGGGAGGGAGTGGGTGAGGGAGAAAAAAAAATCTCTGTCTCAGCAAAAGTTTTCATTAAAATTTTAGACAAATGATCTCTGTGTCCTTCTCCCATGCTGCCTGGGGCGTCATGCTATTTCTATGCAAATAACAACCTCACGCCTTCCGCCCTATTATTTCTACTGGAGCTGCTGCAACATGACCTGAGAGAGAGAGAGAGAGAGAGAGAGAGAGAGAGAAGGCAAAAGTGAGGCATAGAAACTAAGAGTGCAAGAGAAAGAGGGAGAAAGAGACAGAGGAAGAGAGGCAAAAAGAGAGAAAGAGAGAGAGAAGGCAAATTAGAAGAATAAGGAGAGACAGAGAGATTGAGTTAGACTACAGTGAGTCAGAAAGAGAGAGAGAGGGAGAGACAGAGGAGAGAGAGAGAGAGAGAGAAGAGAGAGAGAGCAAGAGAAAGAAGGCAAATGAGAAAGATAAGGAGAGACAGAGAGACTGAGATAGACAATAGAGAAACAGAGAGAGAGAGACAGAGAAACAAAAAAAAGAGATATGTCGAGAGAGACAGGCTAGGAGAGAGAGATAGAGAAAGAGAGAGAGAGAGAGGGTGAGTGAGAGAGAGAGAGAGAGAGAGAGAGGGCAAGGTGGAAAGAGATAAAGAAAGAAGGGAGACAGAGACACTGAAAGAGACGAGAGGACAAGAGAAAGAATGAGATAGAGATAGAGCAGCAAAAGGGATACAGAGAATGAGAGAAAGACGAGATGCAAGAGAGAGAGAAAGAGAAAGAGAGAGAGAAGGACAGAAGCAAGAAAAAAGAGATAGGTCGAGAGAGACAGGATAGAAGAGAGGGAGAGAGAAAGAGGGAGGGTGTGAGAGATAGCACAAGAGTAAGGGAGTGATGGAGAGAGTGTGTACGGCAGGGCACATGAGAAAACTGGAGTGGGGGAGTGTGTGTGTGTGTGTGGGGGGGGGGGGGGGGTTGGACTCACTGAGGTGTGAAAATATATAACACCAAGAGTGTGAGAGAGACAAGAACAACACAAAGACACCGGGATAATTTGTTTCTCTCTGCCTCGCATTTAATGCATTATAGCCCTCCACTAGCAGCCCAGTTCAGAGCCTACTGCTGCTTAACCACTCACACTTCCAACCCCATCACCCTGCATCTCTCCCACAGCCATAATTACACACACACACACACGCTGAATTTACACACTGCTTACTGAGCTTGTTGAACCTCTCAAAATCATAAACAACAGCAGTGCTTCGAAGAGCATTTTAAACAAAAGAATTTTAGCGTAGCAAAAAATATATGAATAATTCCTTAATTGCCTACAATGAACTATATAAACTGTATATGAACATATATTATGGGTACTTAACGTTATTTAAAGTGCTGCTAAAGTCATCGCTTAAACCATTAAAAAATAACCCATGATGAATTGTTACATTTTTGTATGTATTATTGCTATGCCTGGGAAACAACTAAGAAAGGTACAGGAGCATCCCAAAACCTTAACACTCTTTAAACATGCAAAAATGTATGAATATGTACCATTAGGCAAATTGTGACCACAGTCCTGGCTCCCAGTTTTAAACCCCATCCCTTCCCTTCACCACTCTGCACGTTACTCTAAGTAGTTAAGCTATGGCTCACCAGTTCAACCTAAAAAAATTACTTTATGTGGTAACAAGTAAATGAACTAGTTTTATCCAACCTAAATAAATATTTTGAATCAAGGATTCTCAATGTAATTTTTCTATTGAGTTGAATAAAACTAGTTCAATTGCTTGTCATTTTTTAGGTTGAACTGACAAACCACTTTTTACAGCATACATTAGCGCTGACAATCAGCTCCACGTTGCTTAGCTTAGCAGCTAGCTAAAAAAATCTCCTAGAATTACAATTCTGTTATTTTAAATTTTGCACATATTTGAACTGAAAGTCAATATTTCTATTTTATTTATTTATTTATTTATAATAAGCTGTTGTTTTAAATGCGTCACATCTGATCTGCATTTCTTCCTGTAGGTTAGTAAAATTTATGCTTGAGCAATTTGAGATAGTACTTAAGGTAAGATCTTAAGGTAAGCTGATTAAAAGCTCATTTTAAATCTTACTTTTAAAGACAAACAAAGCACCAGATTAGATATTCTGAACACTTACGCAACAAACAAAATATGCGGGACAATTGTATCATCAACATAAAAAAATATTGTACTTTTTTCTAAGCATATGGTGGATATTGTTGGTATTTAAAGAATAGCGACCAACTGCATGTGTCATTACAAAGAGAGTATAATTTAGTTTGTTTATTCGATTTGGTTCATGGCAACAAGTGAAATCGTGAATAAAAAGTCATGTGGCATTATTTTTTGTCTATTGCAACTCCTCAAACCTCAGAAAAACTTGATGCATATCATGATCGTGATGAGCATCATGAACCAAAATGTCTTGAAGTACTGTAATATTATACTTTTGTCATATCGCCCATCTCTACTACAAACAGCAGCGTTTTCACTCACACACAACCACATTACACATATAAAGATCAACACACAGGCATCCTGGAGGTAAAGCAGGAGGTAAAGTGTTGTCTTGGCTGAAGCAAAACTGTAAAGCAGGCAGTCAAAACAGAGTTGTGATTAGTGGCTAATTGGCACTGGCTCCATTAGGGGGTTAATGACCTCAATGTGCAAAAACACAACGTGCAAAGCAAGAGTCGTGCCTGCGTGTGCTTCACTGCCAAAGACAATTTCTGATAGCACATCAGCTACCAACCAATTCAGAACTGAGGACACCAAGAAAGACCTGCAAATGCCCCTTGACACCTTATACACACACACACACGCACGCGCACAGCCCCTCCTTTAAGATTCAGCGGGGGCAAGGCGACGGCACTCAATCCATCTGCTCCACATTGTCATTTGCATTTCATGCCTTCCGGCTTTTTTTGAAGTGGCAATACTTTGATGCAGTCAGAGGGACACATTATCATTATTTCAATTTCCGTGCCGGCGCGATGTGGTGCGGTGTTGTGGAGAGCTGGAGAGAGCCAGTGTGACACGGCGCTAGTGTCTACAGATGCACTGAATGGCAATGGCCTCTATAAACACACATGCACATCACACAGTCTACAATACACCTGTACGTTCTGGCAGGCTGTAGAGAGACAAAGACACGGAGAGGGAGAGAGAGAGAGAGGGAGAGAGAGAGAGAGACAGAGAGAGAGAGAGAGAGAGAGAGAGACTCATTCAGTGTCATTCAATGCTTGTACTGCTATACTGCTCTAGACATATACATTAAAATGTCCAATTAGATCAGTAAAAGAATCTAAAACAACATAATTCAAACAGTCAGGTTTATAATATGATTATGATGATAGTGCTATAGCACTACGTTTCAGGAGTCATTCATCTCTATATGGTCACCATCAAAAATACAGTAAAATTATGTACAAGGAGATGAGCAGTGCAGAGAGGATATGATAAGTATAGGTCAGGATAATATAATTTAAATATTCCTAAAAGCCTGCTCATAGGCCAGTTAGGTCTGTCCGGCAGAGAACTTAAACAGGCTGGAAATTTAAGGTCGAACCCAATTACAGTCAGAGAATTTTCTTGCTGAAACCAACCTGACATACAGCATCACGTTTTGAGTCCGAATTCAATACGAGCCCGAATACAGTCCAAGACGTTTCTGTCAAAACCTGTCCCAAACCACATCATCAAGTTTTGAGTGTGAAACTGACCTGAGTATAACAAAATTCGGTCCAAAACTGACCCAAACCGGCCCATCATCACGCAAAGTACAGATTAAAACCTGACAGGACAATGCTGGTTACCATGTACTGACAACAGTTGTCATAACGAAACAGTCTAAAATAATATGCTATAATAAAATAATGATGAGTCCAAAATAAAGTTTAAATTCTGCTTTAACAAATTGATTAATCAAAAAAGCTTTTGATCGGCATCTCAAACGTTTTTACACTGCACTATTCTCTGGCTATGCGGTGCTATTACAGCAAGATGTTAGCATCTGTTTAATTTTATGATACATAAAACATATTGAATACATCACAAAAATATTTTGGTCAATCAAATCAAACATTCTTTTGGCCACACTGTACTTTCTTAAATCAATTCACTGTTTATGTCTTATTTTCTCATGAGTATGGGCCCTGTGGTGCTGAGTGGGAGACTTTGCATTCTTTAAGGTTTGCTAAAAAACATATCCTCAGCATCGTTTCACCAACTTACTTTAGTCTGAGCATTTAATCTGTTTTGTAGGTGATATTTACTCAGACAGCTTGTTCATTCCGAATGTGCCTTTTAGATAAACGAGGATGAAATAAACACATTTATGAGTGATTGTTTATGGCTTATGCGTTATTTTTTGGGTCTGGCCCACTTGACATTGGACTGAGTGGGTTACCTAAAATGAGTCTGACACCCCTGATCTACATCATTATAATTTGTAGAACTGTGCATGGTTGGAGCAAATAAGCAGACATAGAAAAAGATTCAAAATCCTCTTACTGCTCTGGCCTTTATGGTAGTGGTTGTTAGCTGAAGTGTGAGGTGCTAATATTTCTCATAATCCACAATGCAATGAGCAATGAGCTCAGGACACACATCTCCTTACAGCCCTGCTGAATGAGGTACAGGACCAGTGCTTGAACAGCTAAAAGACAGCGAGTTAGAGAAAGAAAGAGCGAGAGGGGGGAACAGAAAAAGGGAGAGATTTAATAGGACAGGCGAGGAGCTCCTAGCCAAAGCCACTCTTCAGGAGCACTCAGAGGCAGCCCTGCATGTCTCCCTTCTGCATAAATCCACTCCTGCGAGATAAGCCTGCCTGACCCTGCACACCCAAACACCACAATGCCCTCGCTGGCAAAGCACTGCCACTGCTGGTGGGGTCCAGGGGCCGTCTGGTCCTCTTCCAGGGGCCACGTGGATGACTGGCTACAGGACTGAACCTGCCGGCCCTGTCTGCCTGCGTAATTTAAAAACTGGACGAAAAGGAGGGCTGAAGAGAGCAGCACCGAAGAGAGCGAGAGAGAGAGAGAGAGAGAGAGAGAGAGAGGGAGAGAGGGAGAGTAAGAGAGAGGAGGAGCCTGCTGGCTCAAATTCAGATTCATTTCACACTCACTGAGAGGAAGAGACAGAGAGAGAGAGAGAGAGAGAGAGAGAGAGAGAGAGCGAGAGAGAGAGGCAGACAGACAGAGAGAAATCCCATCTCACCTCCAGCAGTCAGGTGCACTGTAGGACTCCTCCTGTGCCCCTTCGCTCCCTGCAGATGCGCCCTCTCGCCTGGTAGGGGTCAGTAGGGGTCAGCAGGGGTCAGTGGGGGCCTGCCGTGCCACATGGAACATGTGGCTGAGCACGGCGTTGCCCATGCTACTGCTTCTGCTGGCATACATACAAAACCAGGGGCTTAAATCCAATTCAGAAAAACTGACTCCCTCCCTTATTTCTACAGGCCACTTTCATTTGGGAAAGCCCATCTTGCTTGGGTGTAAAACGGTCATTTTTAAGTGAGCAAGCACTCCCTGAGTTTAGCCTTCTCATCATAATCAATATTCTATTGTAAATATCATACTAATATTACTATATTAAAGAGCCCCTATCTTTATTTTTTCTTGTATTTTATTTTTTCCTTTGATAACATTTTTTATGGCTTTATGTAACAAAAAGGTGACCATTTCACAACCTCTCTTTATCTCCCTCCTTGGACTGATATATGTAAATGAGCTCTGTCCTGACTGGTTGTCCTGTATTGCGTCTTATTCAAAAAGCACTGAAACTCCTTAGAACTTCAGTGTGAATGGGAGGAGCTTAACTGCTGTGGACTGAATAGGTGGATATGTGTAAATGAGCTAGTCTACAGAAACTGAATGGAGTTTAAAGTAGGCTGATTTTGCAGCATAGGTTCCTTATATGGACTATATGGACTGCACGGTGAAGAGTTTGTTTTGCAACTTTACATATTACTTTAAACTCCCTACTTTCACAAAAGCAAGGGAAGGTCGGTTTTCCATGATATGTTTAAATGTTTTTTGTTTCTTGTTTTGTGTTCATTAACATTTATTGTCTTTATTATAAATTCCTGTATATTTTGCTTGTTTTTAACCTTAATGCAAAGCTGTTTAAGCTCAATGCAAAAATGAAATAATGAGTTAAAATTCCTACTATTATTATTATTATTATTATTAGTAGTAGTAGTAGTAGTAGTAGTAGCAGTAATGACCTGTGATTTTTATGATGTTTTTCATTTATGTTACATAGTGACAATGCCTTCCTGTCTAAAGTGACCATTTGTCTGAGAAGAATACTTCATGTAAATTAAAAATAATATTTCTTACTCTTGCTGTCACTATTCTTGTCATTTAATTACACCTAATGCCTTTCAGTTCAGAGTTATCTGTGAGTTATGTGTATTTACACATTTACTATGTTTTAGGGATACACAATGATATCAGAATCATATCAGTATTGGCAGATAATTGCTAAAAAAATATTGACATATTGAAAGATTTGGTGTAGATTTGACTGATATTTTAAACTGACAGTTGCTGATATATTTATTGTCCTCCAGAAGAGCAGAATGTTTAACCAACTGGACTACTGCGCTAAAATGTCTACATTTTATTTATTTTACATTGGTAGCTCTCCAGAAATAAGTGTTACATTTCTCTGTAATCCTGATCTGGGTAGATTTTGTCTCAATTTCTACATTTTATTAATGTGTGTACACTGGCGTGCATACATGACAAATATCAGATATCGGTATTGTCCCAGAATTCCCATATTGGTGCATCCACACTAGGTTTAGTTAAATGGCCCATATGCTACAGTTTTCTTGTATTCTATTTTTTCCACTTTTGTGAGAAAAAACACGTACCAAAGATGATCAAAATCCATGTGAAGGCGGAGCTAAACTGCTGTAGGTTAAATAGGTGGGTATATGTGAATTGGTTCTCATGACATCACAGAAACAAGTAATTCAAAATGGGCTTTTTTTGCAGCTTAGTTTCCATGTATGAACTGCATGGACTGGAAAGTGAATGGTATGTTTTAAATTTAATAATTCCAAAAAAACAAAATTTAGAAACTTTTTTTCAACAATATGAGCCCTTTAAGCAGAGGAAGCAAGGTAAATAAAGAAGAACATTACTTTCTGTCCTTTTTGAATAGGAATCAGGACATGAGGACCTAAACTAGTCTGGTGTACTAGTGATGTCACTGTGTATAATGAGCTGGCTGAGTCATCTACTGGGCCATCATAGAGATAAAAAAGATAAAGAGGGCAAAGAAATTAAACATGCAGTACATCTACAAGAACCTGAACACGCCAGAAATACAAAACACATTACTGCCTTACAAAACTCCATAACTGAACTGCTCCCATTTAGAAAATCTGCCTCAGAGATATCTCACATCTGACTCAGCTCCACCATGACGACTGCCGTGTAACATGTAGGGGTGGTTATTTACTCTGTCTCAACCCATTAAAGACACAGGATTAACCCACTGTTTCCCCTCTCGCTTTCTGAGGTTAATGTTAAAGACAGCTATAAAGCAGCTGCCCTGCTCAATTCTACATCACCTTCCTGTCAGAACTGAGGCTGCAGTATATATTTGAGTAAGGCTGAACAATACTGGGAAAAAAGTCCAAGATTTTTTTCTATTATGATAGATAAACTATTCCTTAATGGAGCTAATGAACACTCTAACAATGGAACAAGTTCATTGGCTTAGATTTAGTTTAGGGTAATGACTGAATGATATGGACAAAAATACAATACAAAATACAAAACAAAACACAATTTGGATATAGATAAAATAATACCATGTTGCAGTTATACTGCTACATACTGTGATAGATATGCAATATACCTTCAAATAAATTTAAACACAGTGAAACCTGTGACATGTGATGTGGTTAATTCATTTCGGCATTTTGCAATCATTTATTTTTGCATTTACATCATATTAAAGCCTTCATCTAAACATCCACAGAACATCTGTGACTGGTCAGGATGCTGAAAGCTCATTTGCATATTTGTCTCAAATTTGCATCTTCTGCAACATCAGTATCAGTATGTGACGTCACAATAACTACTTAAAAATGATATACTGTGCAACCCTACATAAGAGTAAATGTAGCTCTGTGTGGACAGACATGGTGATGGCAGCAATCACCATCAGCAAGACAAAGACGTTTAACTGCACATTAACATAGTGCTCTAACAACCCCCCGAATTTCGACTCCACCCAGGGCCAGAATTCCACCTGTGCAGCCTCGCAATTTAACAGAAAATGAGGAGCCTTCGCATCACTGGACAGATTCAGACACGAGAATGGAAGACTGTTATTAGCTTCTTTTTTTTTTATTTATTTTTTTGTTGTTTATATGTAGCTCACACCTCCAAATCCTGTCATTTAAAGAGTGTATATATGAAATGACTACAGGGACAGGCTTTGGGGTTTGGAGGTAGTCGGGAGCGTGCTGTTTGCTGATGAACACTACGAGTAAGAACGAGGCACACAAATGTAGAGTGGCCCTGGAGCTCAGTCTCAGCCAGCACTACTTGGGAAGAAAAAGAGAGACACCCATGGGTCAAACCGTGGCACTGCAAGACTGGAGCCATCACCGCTGTCTAGTTTCTCTCAGAATTACGGACTTTGCCGGGATGCCTAGAAAGGATAGATTTGTCACCCCGTCAGCAAATTCAATTCAATTCTAGAAAATAAAAAGTGAAAAAAGGTCAAAATACTGCTACTGCCTGCTGTGTTATTATTTTTGGACTAAGTGATAAGCTTAAAAAAATCGGCAACGTCTTCATCTAAAAGTGCCTCTTAGTTGTGCTATCAGGCATTGCACAAAAATCATTACTTGGATATATACTTGGATATTATTTTATTTCTGTTTATGCTTATTTTGGCCATTTTTGTCTTGCTCAACTAAATTCTAAGACTTTCAGTTGGAACTAAACTGGATATTCTGTATACTCAAGGATAAGCTGCCACTTTCTACTGCCTGGTGGAGTCACAGACATTGTTGTTGAAGTCTAACCACTTAAGAGGCCTTTCCTTGTTACTTTAAACTAGCCCTGCTTTCCATGTAAATACTGAACAATAAGACGTACCATGTAATAAGCCTGGAAATGTAAGGAGTTCAGATTCATGCGGTGTCCAGAGACTAGCCCTGGAAACTCACCTTAAAGGTTCAGCTAGACATGAGTGCACCACCTCAAACAAGGGCAACGAGAACGCTTAGAAAAACAGACCGCTCAGCTGTCACGAGACACATCAGTTTAGCAAATATTTACTTTTTCTGCACCCCTGAAAGAATGGAGGTATAATTAATATACATGATTCACATGTGTACAGCATGAATAAAATATATTACATCACTTTCACTTTTTTACTTACTTTTGGCAATAACTGTGTTTATATTATATGTTTTGCTCATATGGAGCTCATGTACATGTTTGAAATAAATCCAATGCATTACTTTTTTCAGTCTAGCACATATAAAGCTAGTGTAGTGTTAATATTTTGTTTTTACACCCATTCTAAACTAAACAGAGAAAACATTATAATCCTACATTGGGACTAAGACACTGGCACCACTACTAGATCACCAGACAGGGAACAAACGAAACTTTATTGTGCCTAACAGTGTTTGGAGAGTCTCGAGCTCAAAGGCGGACACTGCTAAAGAAAAGAAGCAGCCCGGTGTGAACGAGAGCAGAGGACTGAGTTAACCCCGCGCTGCTCTTCTCCTTGCTCCAAACCTGCAGCGGTGCACCCTCTTCCTTTCTATTGGACTCAGAGCCACAAGAAAAGAGTGTGCAAAAAAAGACTTTTTGACTGAAAAAAGGAATCATTGTCCATAAATCCGCAACTGTAATGGTTCTATTATACAGAGGCAAGAATGAGCTTGCCTTACAGCTACGGTGGTAAGTGTTAATTAAGGAGGTTGAATACAATGCACTGCAACTGGATCCTTATTTAATGCTGTCTGGCAACTCTAAATAGGGAGAAAATGAAATTCTCCCTCGCCTCCCAACTCCTCGCTACAGCCACTTTCCTGTTTATGGAACCAGAATTACAAAATCACATTACTGTTTCCAGCTGTAAATGTATTATTGTGCATATGCAACGACTGTCTCCAAGCAAATGGGACATCTATATCGTCAATGCAGGCAGTGGACGTAATCATACAGACTCATCTACGGTTCTGGTTTTGCACTAATGAAATGTGGTATTACAAATTTGGGCCACAAAACATGCATGTAAGTGGTATAAAGGATAGTTTTAACGTTTAATTTAAAGGCTGGTTACATTTCCAGGAAGAAAATCAGCTGTTTTCCTCAATGTTGGCGGATATGTATATAAAGACATTATGCATTTCCATACTAATTGGAAGCCTATAACATATTTTCCTGATTCCTCCTGATTCCTCTCATTACAAACTACATCCAGAATGTAAATTGGAAGTTTTTTGAGCATATTTTCACAACTCTGATGTGGAACCATTTAAGAAAAATACAGCGTGGATGCAGAAAAAATGGAATTTTAGCATCATGCTTATTTTGTAGCTCAATCTAACCTATTCTATGCAGGTAGCTGCTTGTCCAACTCACAAAGCACTCCAGCGAAGCTTGTAGCACATCATTACTGCTTAATACACAGCGGCTAATGCTAAACAGTAAACCAGCTGGTAAGCCAGAGCAAATAAAGCTCTTCTCAAATCACCACAGAGGCCAACTCACCAAAACTTACTGGCAACATTCCGTTAAAAAGTTTGAGCTAAAGGCAGGCTTGACTTGGCACTTGAAATACAACTGTCAGTAACGAGTTAGACCTAAACTTTCCGTCTTAGAGAGGCCCTCAGTCTGCCTGCCGTGTGATAATGGAGGGATATTGACTGCTAGAAGGATAAGGAGTTTATTGAGATGGAAAATGGCCACAAGTTAAGCGCCTAGGCTAAGTAAATGAAATAAAGGGCAATCGCATCTTATTAAATGAGACTCGTTCCTCTTAGCGAGGCAAAGTAATTATAAAGTTCATTACTGTAATGAGTTAGGCCATTCTAGAGGAGCAAGCCCAGGCCAGGGAGGAGAGAAAAGCCGCCATTGATCACACCGTCAGATCACTCAAACTCGCACAGTGCTGCGAGAAGGCCTCGGGCAGAGCAGTTCGGAGAATGATGAGAGTTTGAGCATGACGTCACCTCACACTTCATTTCAGGTTAACCAACACAAGAACGGTCTTTCTGTGAAGAAACTTCATGGCCTTCAAGTTCATCCTCTGAGTGCAATTTTAATCTGTTGGCATTTTACTAGACAACATCTTCAGAGAGTAGGGTGAAATGTCCTCACCTTGAAATTCTTTTTTTTTATGAAAAAGCTGATTTGATAGACGCTAAATGTATATAATATAACATTTTTGGCAATACATATGTCCAGAATTACTGGGAAAATGTAGTTTCAACAGTCTGTAAAATGTTACAAACCTTCATTTTCAAGAAATCTGATGGAAGCCTCAAAACGGCAATTTTAATTCAATTTATTGGGTAAATGTGACATCCACTTGGTAGTATTCAACAAATTATCCAAATTATCCAAAGCTAATCTAGTGCTGTGCAAAAATCAGAGACCATTCTTCATTTAGTTAATTTTTATTACATTATTAATTTTTCATGAGATATTTCTAAGGAGATTAGAGCCCAGAGTTCTGACCTCAGCATCACTGAATGTGTTTGGGATTACTTGGATAGTAAGAAGCAGAAAATGCAACCAACTTCTAAGACTTTGGAGGTGTGAAAAAATATCCCTGCATTTTTCTTTAAAAAGCTGAAAAAAAGTCTCCAAAAAATGAAAGCTGTAATACATGCAAAGGATGCACACACTAAATACTGAAAAATTTCATTATATTTAGCTGTTGAAGCTTCTGTGTAATTTAATGTTAATTATCCATTTTTTTCTTGACTTTGAAAAATGAATTACTCGTACTTAATGGTCATTTTGACTGGAAATTAAAGAAAAAGGCTGGTGTGTGACTTTTGCACAGTACTGTATCTGTTCTGAAACAGACCTGTGTGCCCAGTTGGCTATCCTACACAGACAATGCCCTTTTGGCTTGTGTAAATGATCTCTGAAGTGAGTGAGGAGTGCACTGCAGGTTTGGGAGGGACTTGAGACTCCCTGTACAAACACACAGAGCAGCTGTTATGCTTGCTAGAGAGAGCAGCAAGACTGGTGACTGAAGCCCAATCAATATGACTCACTCCTAGCTCTCACTTTCGCTCTCACTTTCTCCTGTCTACTAATAAAGCTTTGCATCCTAGATTGAGAGAAAGGGAAAAAAGGAAGGAGAAAATAGGAAGAGAGAGAGAAAGAGAGAGAGAGAGAGAGAGAGAGAGAGAGAGAGAGAGAGAGAGAAAGATAGAGAAACAGAACATAAGAAAGAAATGGCGAGAGCTCATCACAATGTTTTGACAATGCAAGTGTAAATTTTGACATGTCAATAAAGCAAATATTGAACTGAATTGAATTATGAGATAGAAAGAGAGAAACAGAGGGGTGGGGAGACAGAGAGAGAGAGAGAGAGAGAGAGATAAAGATAGACAAATAGACACATGTAGGGCTAGTGAGTTTGTTCACAGACTTCAAAGAAACAAAAATGGAGAGAGAAAATTATAAAAATAGAAAAGCACAGAAAAATTAAAACAAATTAAATAGAAAGAAAGAAAGAAATACGCTAATATTTCTTTAATATGCTAAAGTTATTTTATATTAAAGACAAAATATAAAAAAAGGCCATAACTTTTGCACAGGCCACATTTAATGTTTTATTTTTCCCAATGTGTTAAATTCAGCACATAAACAGTGAAATGTGTGGAAGTATGTAATTCAACCAGATGTGTACTTTGACCAAGGGTGCCCAAACTTTTGCATTTGACTGTAGCTTAAAGATTCTCAGTCTGCTCTGAGTGAGGCAGAAAGAGAGGGAAGGAGAAAGAGAGAGCGGGGAAGACTAAAGCTAGTGGGCCGGGGCAAGTGGGCCCCGCTGGGCGATAATCTGATCAGCGTTATGGAAACAATCACAATAATTCCCTTAAATTAGCCTGACGCGGCACCCCGCCAACCAGGAGATTGGAAAGTGATCGCACAGAGACCCATCCTAATAAGAGTGCTAACTACCCAGCCAGGGCAGAAAATTGGGTGCCTAACAGAGGAGGATTCCTTATTGGCAAACACACAATGCTCAAATTAGCCACTGTAAATACAGGGGGTGGTCTAACAGGGCCCCCCTGAAAGAGCTCCAAAAACTCATTGTCTTATTTGGCCTAATTCGAATTGTAGCAGAGATAATTTTGTGTAATGTGACACTTTTCATTCATTATACCCTTAACGAGAAAATTGCAACAAGCGCACTTTCTGAAAATTGTGACAAACGTTTTAAGCGCTCAATTGTACGCTTATGGAGTTAGCAGTAAATGAGTTCAAATCAGAAAAATAAATCACAGAAAAAAGTCCATCATCCGTCGGTAATTGGAGCCTCTCACAGTGATGTGTTGAAGGATTGTTCAAACTGTTCAACTTTAACGTGCCGCAGATTTGAGGCCTACTCCTCACTCATACAGCACAGTTCAAGTCTCAGACTGTTTGACATTTCCTGCTCTATAGTTTTTAATACAGTTTATTGGTGAGCAGACTTGAATTTATTATGGTGATTGCCAGTAAACACAGCTAATCGAGAGGTGAAGGAGAGGCTGATGTTTGATGTGATTATAATTATAAATGATGAGGATGGAGCAGACCGGAAGATTATGAGGATAATCTTGCAGCCCCACCTCTTCTTCTGGTAGCAGGCTAAATGTGCATCTTCACAAAGAAAGCTCCATGCTACCAGCTGGCAGATCAGCAATCGAGCTTAAATGTGTGGGGTATCCTTGTCGCATTTGGACCTAGGCCTCTTAGCCTGATTTGACAGCACCATAGTATCACCACTGTAATTTTCATTAGGCATGTCCAGCCTTAGCTGCACACCATAGCCGGCCAGTAATTTAGTGTTTACAATTCAGCCAAATGTGACGAGACCCGCCGTGTGCCATCAGTACGTGAGCTCTCTCGCTCCTGACTGGCAATGAAGGAGCGGGGGAGTGGGGGAGGAAAAAAAACATAATCCACTTTCTCTCGTCAAAGAGGCACACGCAGCCAGGATCTTTACACGGCCAAAACAAAAACAACTGCATGGGAGAGCGAAGACTAATTTAATAGGATTTAATTCAGAGAGATGGGGTGGCGAGGGGAGGGAGAAGGGAGGCAATTGAAGGCAGCACCTTTTCTATGTATGGCAGGAATACCTCACAATTATAGAAGGAGGGACACAATGACGCTGGTGATTACCTTTGAGGGCCACAAAACAAATCTGCCTTTTCGCAATCAAGGCCATGGTGTGTCTAATCAAATGAAGGCAAAAAGCAGTAATCCTGGCATTACAGAGGGAAAATGAACCGCTGCTGTCACCCATCCAGATCCACACAAGAAGACGAGGGGCATATGGAAAAAGCAGAGCTGCCTTGAGTGCGTATCTGTTTCCTGCCTGCCAAACCCATGCTGTTTTCTATTAACAAAATGTAAATAATGTTAAGTAATTAACATTAACAGTAATCTATAGCTTAGACTTTCACTGTGATCATTACACACTATATTAAAGGATGTAATGATCCTAGTCAATCTAAGATATATTAAAATCTGTAAACTACTACATGGATTCTTATGCTTTTTTTTATAATTTACAGATTATACATTTTGGGGTAATTCTGTGAATTATGTCCACATACTATGCCAAGGTAATTTCAATGACAACGCATAGAAATGTCTGACAGAAATTATCATTTTATAAGAGAATGAAATATTCTTAACTTTAATGTAGCAAATTAATTTTGGCCCATTTTTATTGGTCCATTCAGGTTTTGATATGACAATGGTAAAAAGGCCAACGTCTTGCTTACATTTTTCTTAGATTTTAGATTTTATTTTTTCCCCACTGAGGTCCACTTATGACATTTGTGTGGTTTTATATACCTGAAGTGATCTTAATTCACGTTTACATGACCATTGTTCAACATCTCTTTATCTCTTAGAACAGGGGTGTCCAATCTTATCCGCAAAGGGCCAGTGTAGCTGCAGGTTTTCAGTGCAACACAGCAGGAGCATATATGAACAGTTGTTTAAAGACTGAGACTGACTGATTAAACGAGTGGAATCAGGTGTGCTCTTTTTTGTTTGGCTTGAAAACCTGCACCCACACTGGCCCTTTGCGGACAAGATTGGACACCCCGCCTTAGAATCAACATCTTTCTACAGGCTCCCTAGTGGCAGAATGGAAACTGAGTCAGATATTTTGAATTAATATAATCAAATAAACATGCCCCCCCCGTGAATGTGTTATCAAATTAACTAGGACACTGTTGGCTCTCTGTGTGTGAAATATTGTGACTCTGTGTTGAACTGCTAGTGAGCAATGAGGGATGAAAGGGAAGAGGTGAGAACCCCTTCACACCTCTCCACAAATATCAAAAAATTGTACACAACTTCTACAAAAAAAAAAAAGAATAAAAACAATTTTATAAATGTTCTCTTGCTTGCTCATCTATGGTGAAAATCAAGCTAGCTTTTGGTTCTGTGCACCATACACAACTTGATCGAAACATATTCCTTCAACAGTATTGAAGAAAAAAATGCAAAGCGCAAAAATGGAGGGATCTCCAAGACATGCTTAAATTGCATTTTATGACTACTGTGAAAAAGGGCTAAACATGCTGATTTTGTTAGCGTTACATATGTAAATGATTTTCTGTTCTGATTGGTTGCCTTGTATAGTGCCTCATTCAGAAAGAAGCCTGGGTTGAAACATTCCTTATAGATTCAAAATGCATGGGCGGGGCTTCATTTCTGTAGGCTGAACAGGTGGATAAGCATAAATGCTGTTGTTTGTGATGTCGCAAAAACAATGAATTCCATACCGTAGTAACTATAAAGTTCTTATTTTTAGATGACATGGTCCCTTTAAGTCTCAAGCTGACATAAAACTCACAAGAGTGACTCTACAAGAAGACTTCCCTGCTTCTGGGTGGGCAGATAATGGGGGCTGTTTGGCTGTCTTTTCTTGTTGTGTATCAGCCATGTCTGATTCAGTAGCCTGAGCTGAGCTACAGAGGGCCAGATTAGGTCATCAGTTACCTGCAGTGCAACCATTCTGTCCCGCCACTAGCAGCCTGCTCAGGGAGTCGTTGGGTGTGATACGCAGCTAATATCTAACACGGGAAACACAACAGGCCCTAGCTGCCTCTGCCGGAGCATTTGTCTTTGTATGTGGGCCGCTTTGCGACATGCTCCCCACGCGGCGCGGGAGGAACCTATCCGGCAAATTCATTTTACCGTTATTATATTTTACTTCCTTGCCCACTTTTCATAGTGACACTTGCGTGAGAGAGCACTTTGCTAAGAGTTGGGAGCCTTCTCGCTGCAGTGCTGGACACAGACTTCACACATAGAGCCACCGGAGTGCGCCTCTGCAATGAACAAACAATATAGCACCAGCTCTAGAGGCTCAAAACCCTCTCTTTTTCCCTGCCTGGGAGGGCACATTGCTGTAGAACATGTGAATAATCAGAATCAAAGTGTTGCACAGCAAGATAGTTACTCTTGTAAACTCGTAGGCCTCATGTGCCGAGGATTCAGCAGAGGAAGCCAAGATCACAGCATTTGAATAATGCCAGTTGAAGGCACCTTCTTTTTTTTCATACCAGCGGAAGAGATTAAAATTCTGAAACGTGTAAACGTCTTTAAGAGGCTGGGGCTCAGTGATAAAGCATGACGTGCATCTCTGAGAGAGAGAGAGAGGGGCGTGCGAGGCGAGTGGAGAAGAAGAAACACACAGACTTTGGCAAATGTGGTCTCTTCAGGATCTTCTGGGCTGGGATATACCTTCACTTTGACTGCTCGCCTTTTTTCGGCAGCTGGTAAGCCTTCAATTAAATGACGGCTACCTTTTTCAAGTCGTTAATCCTCTTAGCATGGAGCCTACCCTTTGCCATGTGCAGTTTCAGTGCCTGGCAAGACAGTGTACAAACTCTGTGAGTAAGAGTTATACCACTCCGCCTCTTCTGGGGGGGTCAAAACGGAGCTTGATCCTGGATCCTGCGGCATCAGCCCCCACAAACAAACCCTCTCCTACCTTAGGACTCAATGACCTTGTGGTGACCTGACCAGGCAGTGTCATTATAAATGTCACAGTATATCATGACTACCATGTTATCATCGCAAACAGACTTCTCCTGGTCATTCTGTTCTGTAACAGACTAACAGAAACAGTGTGTCTGTTTTTGTCGTAATGAGGTTTTGTTAGTTCATGTGACGTGACATTCAGCTGCACATTTTCACTTGGTGCCACTCTTACCCTCTCAAAGCCATTTCAATGCCCCTCTGCTTCCACTCTAAAGGAAAAGAGGGCAACTTAAGACTAAATCTCGGCTTGCCTGATTGGGAGGTCCTCTACACTTTGCCTTCCCACCAAATTGCCCTACCAATTTGAACTCCTCTACAATTTAGCAAATCTGAGTGAGGAAAATTGCCATTGTTAAATATTTCATTTCCTTCAGTGTTCCAGTTGAAAATTTGGTTCCATTTCCATCTCAAATTCATTACATCCAAGGAAATGGGTGGGCCCGAGAAATTACATCCAAACTATATATATACATCTTGATGTTCTTGGACGTAATGGGCTTGCATCCATTTTGGTAAAGAGTGCTTGTAAGTACATGGAATAAGAAGAAGGAATTAGAAGTGAGCCCTCACCTTAACCCTTTTCTTTTTGAACTGAACCAAAGATGCCAGCTTTAGCCTGGGTTTTGGGGCAGGAAGGTCAGGGCCTTGTGGATTTGGTCTTGCCATGGTCTGAGTACAGCGCTCATCCATTTAGATATGAACTGCTATAGAGATATCATGAGGTTCATGTCAAAATTGCCTGCTATCCACTGTTATAAGGAGCGATCCAATCTCAAGCAGCAAGTCATTTGCTATGACAGTGGTCAAAGCACTGGACTTTTTTTTTCCTGCAAACTAAAAGGACCACATGTGTGGTCAGTATTCCGGGCATTGCCATCCTGATGCTGTAATAACATTCTGACAACCTCTATTGAAATGGTAGCCTGACTCCTGGTCCTTTGACTTCACAAATAAGCTCTGATTGCTAGCTCGCCCTGCTCCTGTCAAACTGCTGCACGATACTTGGCATGTCGTCCTAATGATTGGCCCTAGCGTTGCGCCGCCAAACAGGGTTGGCAAAAGAGGAGCTATGCAGACTAAATGACTGCAATATCAGTCTGGACAAAATGGGCCAAACTACATGGCAGGAGCGAGGGGAGGGGACAGGGCCGCTGCACGGGACATCTTTGTCACCTCCAGTCACGGAGAATGGAGGAGCTGACACACGCTATAATCAAACAGATTTACCTCCGCACACACACTGGCCGAAGGCTTTCAGCTTGTCGGCAGCTCGGAGCAGAAGGTGAGCGCACATACATACAGCCCGGGAACAATAACACCGGACATACACTGCAAACACTCCCATCTCAATGTCCAGCCTGAAGACAGTGAGAGTTGAAGAGGAGGGGGGAAGTGAACAAATGAGTGTAAATAACAGGGGGCAGTGACCCGTGCTGGGCGTGGGAGTGGACGAACAGGAGATGGAGATCTGGGTTTACTGACACTTTCCCAAACTCCCTTCCTTTCTGCATGGAGAGCCTATTGTTAGGTCATTGTTGGGGAAGTTCTCAGAAAATACAATTTCAGCTTCTTCACACTAACACTTTTGGTGCTTCTTGGATGGATGGTTTTTAAATGAGATGTTCAAGTATAAAGAACTTTTTTGAAGTTAAAAGAACCTCTACATGCAGTATGTGCAAAAGTCAGAGACCACCCTCAATTTCTAGTCAAAACGGATATGAATTGCAAGTCATTTTTCAGTGTCAGGAAAAAACAGAAAACTTATTTTAATAAAATTAGACAGAAGCCTCAAATACTAAATAAATCAACATTTTCAGTATTTAGTGTGTCTGCTCTTTGCCCTTATTACAGCATCCATTCTTTTCGAGAGCTTTCGTTTTTTGTTTTTTTTTTGTTTTTTTCTGAAAAATTTGCAGGGATATTTTTCCACACTTCCAAAGTTCAGTCTTGGAAGTTGGTTGCATTTTTTGCTTCTCACAATCCAAGTAATCCCAGACATAGTCAATAATGTCGAGGTCTGGACTCTGATGTGGACAGTCTATTACTCTGAGAAAACCAGCAGTTTCTTTGTTACTTTGCAGTTTTTTTTCTGTCTTTTTCCTTCTCTCAATACTGGCTTCATGACAGCTACACATCCTTTCAGACCCATAGCGTTGAGTTGTCTTCTCACAGTAGAAAGATGGACAAAAAAATGTGGATTCTGTCAGATCTGAAGCAAAAGTGGAGCTTGATTTTCTCCTCTCTCTCAAAGATCAAAGCTTTAGGTACCGCTTATCTGATGGTGGCAGTTTTGGTGGTCTACCAGATCTTGCACAGTTGTCCCATTTTTTGAACACCAGTTTTGGAAACTCCTGTTTTTCCCCTTATTTTCTTCTGACTTTACCCTTCCTTACGCAAGTGAATTACCTTACATCTAATCTCATTTCTCAGAAATATGTTTTCAGAAATAATAATTTGTTCTTAATGGCTGGTTTTACTAGAAATGAATTAAATGAGCGGTGGTCTCTGACTTTTGCACGGTACTGTAATGTAAAGATTCTATAACAATTATTTTCTTTTTTTTTCCCAGGACTGTACCTCCAATCAAAGAACCATTCACAAACCTACATTTTTAAGAATGCTGCTCTTCAAAGCTTCATCTGCAAAACATGTCATTTTCCTCCACACAAAGAGTTCAGTCATTGTTTTCTGAAAGCCATAGTCTAAGACAGGCTCATTAAAGTGAAAATTAAACATTGAAATTATGCTGGGAACAACATAACAATAATTTAAGAAAACTATGTTTGCTCTCCAGCTATGCAAGGAAGAAAAACAGAATGAAAATTGGTAATGGTGAATCACAGGAATAAAATAAGCCATTATCTGTCGATATCTCTGTTTCTCATTCGTGATGGCGAGTTGAACTAGGATACTCTGATTTAGTGGCCAATTTTATGGCTTCTTGAAAACCTTTTCAATCAAGCACATTATATTAAAACTGGGCAATAATTTCTTCAGCTTTACTGCAGACGCAATCCATATATCACACTCCAAACGAGTGAATGATTCATCCCAGAAACCATATTTTCAATCAAACACATTTTCACAAGGGCAAAGCCACTAATTGAATGACTCACCACCAACAGCTAGTGCCCTGCTAAGCCTGGTCTAAGTAGTTTGAGAGGCGTTTCCTTATTTGTCGTGTAAAATCATTTCTGTCTTCAGACAGGGTTTTAATTTGAAGTCATCATTCAGGTTGAGCAGCAGGAGGCTCGAGAATGACACACATGCAGAGTATCTACATAACCCAGTTACATGCATGAAGCTGCTATGTGCAAAACGTAGAGGACACCAGTTGTGTAGTTGCTACTACACTGTAGCATAATAATTAGGTTCAATTGGTGGTGGGTACTAATCTGTTTAATTGATTACCTGTATCTTATAGAGGTACCACTGCTCAGCTGGTATGTCCCATACTACCATACACACTGTTGAACTCATGAGAAATGCAAGCCTGTGTATAGACAGGGTCAGAAATGTCAAGAGGATAAATTATTAGGAATATTCAGTTGATTTGGTTCAAATGTGCTTGTCAAATGTACTGTGCTTTCAGCAATAGACACTGACACTAATGTAGACCAACAAAATGGTCAGATCTTTCATCTTTGAGAGAAAATCAAGTTCCACTCTTACTTCAGACCTGAAGAAAACACAGGTGTTTCTGTCCACCCTTCCACTGTGAGAAGACAACTCAACACTATGAGTCTGAAAGGATGTGTAGCTGTCAAGAAGCCCTTACCGAGAAAAGGAAACAGACAAACAAACAGAAGATTTGCAAATTAAACAAAGATGATGCTGGTGTTCTCACAACAATGGACTGACCAGACTGAGTCCAGACCTCAACATCATTGAATGTGTTTGGGATGACTTGGATTGTGAGAAGCAGAAAATGCAACCAACTTCTAAGACTGAACTTTGTGGAAAAATATTTCAGCAGATTTCTTTGAAAAACTAAAATCAAGTTTCCTGAAACTTACAACATATGTTTCGTAATAATAAATGACAAAAAATTAAGCAAAAATGTAAAGCATGTTTTTATATTTTTATAAAACAAGACTGTGTGCACAACAATAACCTTTCATCAAATTTAAATCATAATTAATAGCTCCTCTTCCATTTACAAACATTGATACTGTATTTACTGAAAGTTTAGAGTCCACATATAAGCTATGAGTAGTATTAGTAGCTACTAAGTATAAAAACATGCTTTAGTTATCACCAGTGATTACAATAACATATAAGAATTAAGGTTGCTCTACCACAGACTGCTGCAGCTCCTGAGCCAGCCACAATAAAACATGACGCTACTATTTACAATCTGTGCACGGCTGCACCAATTAGCAGCAATTAACACCAGGCATGGAGCACCTGCATCTCGTTTCTCAGTGAGCAGTGGGCCAAAGTCAGTTGGGCCCGTGGTGAGAAAGCCCCCCTCCCCACGTCTCTATGCTTCAGACCAGCAACACAAGGAGCACGAGCTGCAGACATGTTTACGTGTGTTTGAGTCCTTATCTACACACTGATGATCACTCTCCGCTTTGTCTGTAAATGCCACCCAAACCTGTAAGGAGGGGGAAGGTGGGGGACAGCCAGAGAAGAGAGCCAGAAGGAAGGGATGGGGTGAAGGAAAAGTGGAGAAGGGGAGGAGGACAGATGAAAGAAACAGCTGTATACAAATGACGAGCGTGCGTCGCTCGCCAGCACCCGCTGCTAGAGGTCCCAGTGCGGTCATCGAGCAGCTTCAAAGCGCCAGAGCCGGCCGCAATGCACAAAGAGCCTCAAACACTCTTCTCTCTCTCTCTCTAGACACCACCTCCTGCACACTGTGTCTCACTGTACTGTGGAGAGAAAGGAAGCTGTGCCAGAGGAACAGCAATAAGAATCTCACTATTTCTACCTTTCTGCAGGAAAATGCCTGCATAGTATGAGCTTGTGCTGTCATTTTTGGATGGGATGTTTTGGGATATTGAATGAGAATACAAAAAAGTGTCCTTTGCCATTTTGATGCTGGAGGTCTTGCTGAAATATGCCATTCAATTCAGGATAATTATCTCAGAAACCATCTTAGAAAACAAGACAAGGCCAAGGCACCTGTGCTGATTGCTATGATATACATGGGTATCTGTATAGGCTACAGACAAGCACATATAACCCACAAAGAACAGCTAACCTCACAGTCAACAAATGCAACTAGATCATCATTAGACAATGTTTTGAGACTGCATGAGATGCTAACATTTTACGTTATAAAATTTAATGCTGAAAGTTGAAAGATTGAATCGCCAACAGCTTTTTCTCTATTGATTTGCTTATGGAAGAAAACTACTACCATCAAATCACAAGGCTAGTTCAGTCTCTTTAATCTCATCGCAGAACATAAAATATGACCAGTATGTACAATATGTACGACTGAAGAAAGATTAACATGGAATTTAGTTAAATTTTGCTCCAGGTGGGCAAATTTTCTGCACAATTAAATCGTGTAAACAAAGTCAGTTAGAGTATTTTGATGTCGAAAGCTGCATTTTACAGAAACTTACCAACTTAGAATTGATCACAGTGTTCCTGTCACCAACCAGACCAAAGTAACTAATGCCTCCAAAAGCAGCCTCAAAGAAAGTCATGAGGAAATGGCTCCTAATATGCTGCCTTATGTCTGCAACATTGTTAAATGTAGTTTTGAGGTAAGGTTTTGGCTTAAAATTTATTTTTTATCCATTCTTGGTGGAGAGGTACATGCAGGGCAATGTAAGGTACCAAAATAAAACCTTTTTTTCAGATTTACCACATATAGCTTTACTGGTGGTTTTGGATAGTAAATAAAATGGCTATTTTTGGGTTGTAGACATTGTGACCCCTGGTTCCTATCATCAGCACTGTAAATAAATTGAGTCAGTAAGTTACTCTGAAATTAACCATTTCACAAAAAACAATCTGAATCATTTGTTTATATCTTAACCATTATATTACACATTTTGAAAAATCTGTGGAATTCCCATTTAAACTATGGGTTCCAACCCTGGTCCTGAAGCAAATTTTGGTGTTTTCCCCTTTAATACACCTGATACTATTAATTAGCTAACTAGCCAGCCCTTGTTAAGTTGAATCAGGTATGTTACAGCAGGAAAACACTACAAAACCACTGTAGAACCTTTAAAAATAAATGATTATTGGCTTCATTCACAAAATGGTTCTTTAAAGACCTTACATCCATTGGAAGGTTCTTTAGGCAACCAAAAGTGGTTCTTCAATGGCATCATGCTAAAGAACCCTTTTCAGCACCTTTTTATTTTTAAGAGTTTGTGTCCAGGATTGGGAAGCACTGGACTAAAGGCTAAAACAGGGGCTGCTAACCAGGGGAGCACTACCATGACAGGAGGAACTGTAGAGTGCTTGGCATAGACTGTGCCAGCATAAGTGGTTCTGGATCTAATGCCCTTACCTGAGATGAATAAGGGGTTGGGGGGCATTTACTAGGGAGGATGTGGGGTGTGGGTGTTGAGGGGTTGTCTGAGAGCTAAAGGGGGGTGCGGATGGTGCGGGTAAGAAGGGGGTGAGTGTTACCAGGAGAAGGAATCGCACCTTCACGACACCCCATAGTAATTACACACTCGAGTGGCTGGACTGTGGAGGAAATTGAAGGCCTGAGCAGGAGCCCAGCTGCCTCCCTCTCCCTCCCCATCAGCGTGCTCGTGATTGAGCCTGCTCACACACACACACCCCCATACACACACACACTTTCCCTCAATCCTCAGAGGAAATGCCGCTTTGTGTCCTGGTAATGAGATTCTCACACACCCAACCTTATTTACCATCCCAGACAGGAGAGCAGCAAGCAGACGAGAGCAGAGGAGGAGAAGAGAGGGAGTTATACACTGCACAACTTTACCGCTCAATTACAGAGCCACTAATCAAACCAGCAAGAGAAGTGTTCCTCTACAGTCTTATGTACAGTAATAGAAGCGATATATTGAATTCCATGAAACATTACAAAACACCTCATTCAAAATCCCAGTACGGATTTCCTAGTTAATACTGCAACAAAACTACAGTTCTACAACACTTTACAATGTTTTCTGTTAATTCAGGTACTAAGGGAGTCACTATAGGACTGTTTGAGCAAGTAATGATTTTCTAAATGTAGCTTTAATAAATAAGCTGTACTGAGTATTCAGTATTGAATTATTTGTCAAATAATTTCCAAACTGGAATTTCTGCCTATAACTGCAATAACTTTGCTACAATCCTATAACATACATGGAGTTATCAATGGACTGTTTCAGCAAGTCCCAATGTACAATGGGGTCCAAAGGTCTGAGACCACATCAAAAATATTGGGGCTTTTTTCATTTAAACCTAGAAATAAACAACAGAAAGTTTGAGAATTTTGAAGAAAAGTTAATGGACCAGTAAAAGGAAGGGGAAATATTCAAGATTCTGCTCTATTCCTGAGTCACTAGATAAAGTTAAGCAAATCTGACATTGACCATGTTAAGGCCTTTGTACAAAAAGGTGAGATTTATTCCTTCCACTGAGGCTCATGTTCACATGACTCTCAGCCAGCTCGAGCACACGCTGTAATTAAAGTCAGGGGACATATCAAATAATGAATTCTGAAATTCATGTAAACACTTCAAAGATTCTACTTTTCATTCAAATTGTGATGCTGATAATATAATTTGTAAAAAAAAATAAAACTCTCTACTACTTTAGAAAAGAAAGAAAAACAGATGCATTTATACGAGCAGTTGTACCCCACTGTAATGTACCATCCAGAAATGTCTGCCTACTTGAACGTCACTTCACCATGTTTACTGATAGTAAAGCTGATTCAGATGGAAAGAGTGATGAAAATTATTTATAAATGAAACACAGCTCATCTCTCTATAACATGAAGAAGCCTATTATAAGTGTCCTTAAAGCACCAGTGAGGAGTTTTTAGCTATGACTATATTTCTACACCATGCCACACTACAATGTTTTCTGTTAGTGAAGGTAATCGTGGGTTACACTGCCACATTGCACTGTTTCAGCAAGTCTTGATTTCAAATTGTTTATTGCATATTGCAATATTGCTTTAATAAATGAGGAACACCTTATAAGAGCTGTCCTCACTGAATCAGTAGGTTGTTGTTGTGGGTAGCACTATACTTACAGCATTTGCAGAGCATAGCCCGAAAACCTTGGGTCAGTGTTGTTGGGGCTTGCTGGATAGTGATATAAGTGCTAATGGGTAAATATCACCTGTGGTTGTATACGCTAAAGTCCTGGCAACTGAGCTTACCTTCACAGCAATTACTTTCATGTGTTGTAATTTAAATTCTACAATTTTTTCTCCATGTATTTTCCAGTCAAAAGGTATTCATTTTCCAGCATCAGGAAAAAAGAATAAGTTTGACAGACAATTACTGAGAAGCATCAACAACAAAATATACTTTTCAGCATTTAATATGTCCACCCTTATTTTTCTATTTTTCCAGGACACTTACTTTCAGATTTTCAAAGAAATCTAAAATTGGTATTTTTCCACACCTCTAAAATTCAGCTTAAGAAGTTGGTTGCACCTTCTGCTTCTCACAATCCAAAAATTTCCAAATACGTTAAACGAAGATGAGGTCTGGACTCAATTGTTCTGAGATTACCAGCAGCTTCTTTGTTTGATTTTCAAATTTTCTGCCTTTTTAATCCATTTCCTTTTCTTAGTAATGGGCCACTACACATCTTTTCAGACTTTGAGCATTGAGTTCTCTTCTCACAGTGAAAGAGCAAGAGTGGAGCTTGATTTTCTCTCAAAGATAAACACTTTAAGTACTGTTTATCTGATGGTGACAATTTTGGTTGTCTTCCAGGTCTTGCATGGTTGTTAGGGGTCCCACTTTCTCTATTATCATAACATTTAATAATTTTTTGAACAAGAGTTTTGGAAATTCCTGTTTTTTTCACTTATTTTATATTTAGACATTCCCCTGCCTTATGCAAATGGATATATCTAATCTACTCAGACAAATCTCCTGAAAAAATGAATAACTTGTACTCAATGTCCGTTTTGACTGGAAATTATGCAAATGAAGGGAGGTCTCTGACATTTGCACAGTACTGTGTTGTCTACTTTACTATACTGTTTAGCTGTAAAGCATGTCAACAACTGTGATTTCAATGATAGAAGTATGGTAAAATTACTGTAAATATATATTTACACTACTTTACTGGCAACTAAGCTGTTAGTAACTTGCCACAAATTCTACAGCAATTTGTGTGGAAAACAAATCATGTTATTGCTCTTTTAAGGGTAAAATGCATTTGTAATGGATGCATTTCTCTACAGTGGATACTGTAAAACAAAAGCAGAAAGCACAGCTACTTTAACGAGATGCTCTGGAGGCAACTCCACAGGCCTACCTGCCAACACCGGGGTGACCAGCAGGTTCTTTTTGACCACCTGAGTATGTGAGAAGATGTAGTGGGACATGCTGGCCTGGCCACCCTTACTCTCCCGACGCAGCGTGAACACGCACTTGTCACAGCGGCCTGGGAACGCACACAATTAAACACGTCAGCATGGGGTAACTGCCCTAGGCCAGCCGGGACACGGCTCAAAAAGCATCGCCCTCGACACGCTGCCCCTGGACGCCTCCTCACGTGTGGGTGTGTGTGTGTGCACGCACATTCAAGAAGGGCTGATGATTAAGAAGTTAGCCTGAGCAACATACAAAACAAAGCATGGCTGTGACCTCAATTTACACCGCACCACTGTAGCGCCACTCAATGTGCCACAAGCAAAGAGAGAGACTAGAGCCACACGAATCAACTCTGAATCCGCTCTATGCTTTGGATGTACTCCACTGTGTCAATGAATCGCTTCCTAGGCCTACAGAGAGAAGCTGAAACTGTCAGCAAGACTCCCAAGTTTAACCCCATATTTCTGCATTTCTAGACAAGACATTTACATTTATGGTGATATAACTCTGATTAAATGAGCCACAAGTGTGTCTAAGCAATCTAACACAAGTCTGTATGTCTGCTTGGCACCAACGCATGCCGTTATTTTTGTTTGTGACAGGCAGAGACAGAATTACCTCGATTATGTGCAAAAAGTCAATTAAATTAACTGTGAAAGGCTATTTATTTTGACCTGAGGATACATTTATTCCCCGTTCTTAGAAATTATAGGGAAAACATGCACAGCTCATGTGCTGGCAAGAGAACAAAGAAAGAGGCAGCACTTGCAGTTGGGCTTGGATCATACTGCCATCATGTGGTAAAATGAGGTACCACAGTGCTGCACTACTGAGTTGCCAACATCCAATGGGAATATTTAACCACTGAAGACCCCATTCAGACACCAACATAGAGACCCACACTTATATACAGCTAGTTACACACAGTAGTTATTTTATGTTTTTCATACAGTCCTGTGCAAAAGTCAGAGGCCACCTTTCATTTACTCAATTTCGAGTCAAAACTATGGAGCCCCCCGCTGGTGACACCCTGTATGAATAAAAATAATAACTTAGAAAGGCATGGGAACAAGATAATTAAGTTGTGGCCACGACTTTGTAAGGCATGAGAACGAGATCCTAATGCGTTGCCACAGCTTAGTAAAGCGTGGGAACGAGCTCTTAATGCGTGGATCTTTGTGCCCACACCCTACTGAGTCATGGCCACAACTTAATTATCTCATTCCCACACCTTACTAAGTCACTGCCACGCATTAGGATCTCTTTCCACACATTAATAAGGCATGGCCACGCATTATTCTTATTTATATGGGATGTCACCAATGGGGCTCCATACAAAATGGCCATCAAGTACAAGTTATTCTTTTTTCAGTGCCAGGGAAAAAAAGAAAACATACGTTTGATAAACATATATTTGACAGAAAGTTAGATAGACGCATCAACATTTAAACACTAAACTGATTTTCATTTATTTAAGTATTTAGTGTGTCCATGCTTTGTCTTTGTTACAGCTTCCATTCTTTTTGGGAGATTTTTTTTTTTTTAGTGTTTTAGAGGAATCTACAGGGATACACAATCCAAGTTATGCCAAACACATTCAGCAATGCTGAGGTCTGGACTGGTCAGTCTATGGCTCTGAGAACACCAGCAGCTTCTTTAACTGATTTGCAAATTTTCTTTTTTCTCTTTTTTTCAGATGACATCTTCACATCCTTTCAGACCCATAGCGTTGGTCTGAAAGGATGTCTACTCACAGTGGAAGGATGGACAGAAACACGTGTTCTAAAGCAACAGATATTTTCTCTATATCTCTTAATAACTCCAGTTTTGGAAACTCTTGCTTTTTTTACGTTTTTTTCCTTGTGCAGGTGGATTATCTTATATCTAATCTTCTCTGAAGTATCTCTTAAAAATGAATTAGTTAATAAATGAACAGTGGTCTCTGACTTTTGTACAGTGCTGTAGCTCTAATACATATATGTGCTACACATGCGTACAGTTGCTATTTACACCCCTGACAGTTTTGCAAAGTCTGCTGTGTACTCTAAAAATTGCTTTGGTCATATTTGGATAATTTAGTAAGTAATATATGTAATATTTCTCAATATAAGATTACTTTAATAATATTATAAAACGATTCATCCTATTTCTAGCCATTTTACATTTTAAATAATTATCTTATTGCAATTATTGTAATCATTCTGTTTCAAGTAATAATGCAGGAGGAAAATAAAATTATCTGCCAGTGTAGTAAGATAATATTACTTGATTATTTATGTTTAAACGTTTTAAAAAGTAAATACTAAATTATACTAAAGCATTTTCAAAATCATAAGAAACTGGTCAAGGTATGGAACAGCCATATGGTACAAAGGCACAGTACAACATCTGCCATTTACATCAAAAACAGGACTGGTTTCATCCCCAAGGTTGCTCCATTTTGAAGAAAACAGTGTGAAAATTATAGTAACATGGACAACAACAGAACTTCGAAGCTGGCCTTCTCAGTTTTGCTGTTGCCGTGGTTACTACTCTTCACCTTTGTAGGACAGCGTACAGCGCTGCAAAATATTTTCCAGCATAAACAAACAAATCCCACACCATCTAGCTCATTAACATAGAGCATGCAGGCATATAGAGAGTGAAAGTGCCTGGCTTGTAGAGGCTTGTTAACTGTGTACCTGCTGGCTGGAGAACTGGCGGACGATGTAGGTGAAGTTGTTGCCATAGCAGGCTCTCTCTCCTGATGGGCTGCTCTACTCCAGGAGGCAGCCACTCACACACAGGACGTCCTGCAGCTCTAGCATGGTCAACAGTATGTCCCACAGAGCCCTCAACAGCTTCCACATGTCCCTTACCTAAGAGCAAACAACAACAATAGCACACATACACATTCAGTCTGTCCCTTAAGAGTCTTTCAATTTTAATATTGGGACAATTCTAAGGACAAAGTAGTCTGTATTGCTCAGTATAAGAGTACTGTAAATCTGTATGTTATGTGTGGTAGCTGATTAGAAAATTGGCTGAGTGGACCATCAGAACATTTTATGCTTCCTTTATGCCCAAAAAGAGGGTGCATTTTTACTCTTTGCAAAAAGTGTCCTGTACAGAACTAAAAAAAAAAGGTTAGATAACTTGCAATAATAGCAAAACCCTTTTTGGTGCTATATAGAAACATTTTGAAAGGTTCTGTAGCCTCGTTATGCAGACCCGCTAATAGGATGGAAATCGATATTTTTAATCAATATAATCAAATAAAATATATATTTTTTTAAATAATACTGTTATCAGTGTTATCGGTGTCAGTACGACACCGTTGGCTCTCCATGTGTGAAATGTTGTGAATGTGTTGAGCTGCTAGTGAGCAATGAGGGTGCAATAGGGGAGGGGTGTGAACTTCTTGCAGTAAAACAATTCGCACCTCTCCACAAAAACGGCCGTGCCGAGACAAAACAGACAACTGCAGCTTTCTTGATATTTAAACACAATAAAAACACATAAATATTTACTTGCTTGCTGAATCCAGTTAGTTTCTGGGTTTGTAAATCAGACACATTTCCATCGAAATATAGACTCACTGGCAGTTAGGAACACCTCCTTGTTTTACACTCATTGTCCATTTTATCAGCTCCACTCCGACATATAAGTGCACTTTGTAGTTCTTTATTGACAGACTGTAGTCCATCTGTTCCTCTGCATACTTTGTTAGCTGTTCTTCACACCTCAGTGTCTCTGCTGGACTGAGAATCCACCAACTAGAGATATCCAGCCAGCAGTCTCAAAGGGGCAGCGCTCTGTGACCACTGATGAAGGACTAGAGGATGACAAAAACAAACTGAGCAGCAACAGATGAGCTACTGTCTCTGACTTTACATCTACAAAGTGGACCAACAAGGTAGGAGTGTCTAATATAGTGGACAATGAGCGGACAGTGTTTAAAAACTTCAGCAGCACTGCTGTGTCTGATCTACTCGTACCAGCGCAACACACACTAACACACCACCACCACGTCAGGGTCACTGCAGTGCTGAGAATGATCCACCACCTAAATGATACCTGCTCTGAGGTGGCCCTGTGGGTGTCCTGACCACTGAAGAACAGGGTAAAAGGGGGCTAACAAAGTATGCAGAGAAACAGATGGACCACAGTCTGTAACTGTAGAACTACAAAGTGCATCTATATTATGAGTGGAGCTGATAAAATGGACAATGAGTGTAAAACAAGAAGGTGTTTCTAATAAAGTGCTCGATGACTATATATTACATCAAAGTTTAAAGAAAAGTTGATCATTAATATTAATTATAATTAATCATTAGTTAAGTATTAATTAATAATAATTTTAGTTCAGCTGAGGGACCTCCTCCAAAACAGCTAGAGATTCCATTTTATGGTGTGAAAAGGGGTTAAAAAAAACATGTATGATAAATTGTGGAGAACCACACACAAAAACACACACACACACATCTTCCAAACCGCTTATCCTTCTAGGTCATGGGGGGTGCTAGAGCCTATCCCTGTGGTCACTGGGCGGAAGGCATTATGAAGAACCATTTATTCAAATATTTCTTTGAGTTGTCATGGTTGTATATATGACCACTACCTTTACTACAGAGCCCTCAAAGAACTACATTTAGTTTAGATGGCCTTCTAGATGCTTTTAGAGCCGCTCTGCAATCCTACGGATAAAAACCCATTTTTCACATTAGTTCGCTTGAATTTACCATGTTCATAAGAACTCTACTCTGTCCATAATTCACAACACTGCTAAAGTCAGTATTGCCTGTCACTATTCACATTATCTAAAAATAAGTTACCTTAAATGTGTTAAACCTAAAAAAATGTGTTGACATTTTCCGATTGTATTGCACTAATATCATCACTCAGCTCCTGGCAGTGATCGGAACCTAATGGCGCATTGAGACTGCACATAGCCATAAAGCAAACCCTCTTGCTTCTCTCAGGTTCTTCTGCCCAACCCAGCAGAAATGTCACTTATGAAACAGCACTCTGTGATATGGAAATGAGGTTTACTTCGCTCTGAGCATGTTAATGATGCTAATCCTGGGATTACTGGCACATTTTCAAGGTGCAATTACATCACCGAGTGTTGGGGATCACCATAATCAGAGATTCGGCATGGTACTTCAGTTTAATCCTGTCACATTCATTATCAGACCAGGTGGAGAACTGTCATCCAGGCTGCTGCAAAATGATGCTGAATTAGAAGGCTTTGTCTTTTAGAAAATGGATATAGATCAATGCAAAAGCATTTGTGGATTTCAGGAACTGTTTTAAAACTGTGGAGACCTGCATACTGCAGATGTTTTGAGATCCTGTACGTTGTGCTGTTTGTTATACTGCTTGGCGTTACTTGACCTAGGTGACATACTCTCACAGAGGTTTTCACATTGAGTCGTCAATTTACCAAGCACACTGACTATGTTCACAAAAAATCGCACATTTCTACAGGTTATGTCTCACATGGCTGCAGTGTGTATATAAATCAGATAGACCAGCGTTTCTAGCATCAGAATTCTACTAAATGTTGGAATAGCCAAAAATGTGGTGAATCTGAAAGTATCATGATAGTTGCTGCTCGCCATGCCATTTCTAGTGTCTGCCAAATAACCATTCTGAGATTTTCATGCACAACCATTTCTACTGCTTTTTACTCACTGACTGGCCAAATTGTTGATAGGCCTATTCTTGATAAGTGTATGGTTAGTTATGTTATGGTAACTAACCATAAGTGTATGGTTAGTTATGGGTCATCATTTTTTTCAATAATCAATTTGTCTTAGAGCACTTACCAGTGCTCATTTCTAACCAAAATACCACTGTTGGCTGGATATTTTGTTGACTGTAAAACACTTCTGGTTTCTTAACTTAAAAAAAAGTAATGCAATACCTTTGCAGCAATCAAATTTTGGGTTTGTTGAATGTCTATTAGTAAGCTACCAGAAGAAAAATCTGTCTTATGTTCAGCTAACTTATTTGAAGTTAAATGAACACAAAGTGTAATTGCAGCAAGCTGACTTATAAGGTAAGATACTAAAAATGTTTTACTGTACTTTATCATGCAGGTATTACCAGTGGTCAGTAGTAACTACTTCCATATACTCAGTTGCTTGTACTTGTGTAATTTTTGATAGATTTGTACTTTCCTGAGTCATCTTGATATTATTTGTATTGTATACAACTTATACGTATTTTTGAAAGAAAATGAAATGAAGTAAAAAGTAGATTTTAGTCATGTTTAGATATATTTGGTCTCTAATTTCTTTTTTATGTTTTATTTCATTATGACATGTTGATAACAAAATCTATGCTGCTTTGTGACTTCAGCATTTAGATCTTATGAAGAGAAGATGCTGATAGATGCTGAATGTACTAAAAGGTTCCACTGCAGTTCTACTCAGTAATTGTTTTTCGACTTGATACTTTTTGACCTGATATTGTACCTAGGTTTTTGGGTATTTTTATTTATTTATTTTTTGGAACAACACCCAGATAGCAGACACAGTTTTGGGCCAATTCTAGCATTCCTATGTGTTTGTTGGTTGACTACTGGCCAGATATTAGCCATGCGGGCCAGAACAGGGCCAGATGTCAGATAGCTTCAGCTACAGTTTTGCCTCGTTTCTATACTTGTGGGCCAATTCTGGAGTGAATGTTGTGGACCAGCAATGTAGTTGGACCAGATTTGGGCCAAATCCATTACTTCAATTCACTCTATAGAGTGTGGGCAAGATCGTGGGGAGGACCCAGCCATATACTGGGCCAGAAGAAACCCAAGGATGTGGCCCACAAGTGAGCCAAAGAAATGAGTATTTCACCAAACTAACAACAAATTTACGTATTAGGAATTAATTGAGGCAACTACTCGGTCACCTCTCGGTATTACGTTACTGTCGAGGAGAAAATGGTCCACAAACCATAACCTATAATATCTGGTCAGTGGTCCTATGGTGGTCCTCTGATGGATGGGATAGAGGGTGGTTGGCAAACTGTGCATACTGAGAGTAAGTTATAGCAACAGATAGGGTACAGTCAGTAACTGTATACTTACAAAGTGCACCTACACGTAGATGAACCTGATTAAACTGACAATAAGTGTAGAAATACCTTCTCGCAAAAACGGACTCAATGTTTAGCCGGCAAACAGAGAAGTGAGGGTTCCAGGAAATGGGCGTGTCTCCAGTAGAAACGTCAGGAGCCGAGAGTGCAGAACGGCTGTATGGCGTTTTCTATGTTAGCTCGGTAACGTAGCTAACGTTAGCCGGTTGCAGTCTGGTGGCTAACATTGCGGTTGTACCAGATGTTACTGAAGAAATTTGATTAGTTAAAGAGCAGAGGCGACACAACTAATATAAACAGGAATATAGTGTGAAGGTAGGAATCTGTTTGCTAACCATGCTAGCCAAGCGCTTCTTTGCTAGCCTCATGTTTGTTTTCATGCGTTGTTTCGAAAACGAGGCTAGCTAAGTTAGCTTAAGCTAAAGAACCCCGAGGCCATTTAAGTAATGGCAACGTTATTGTTGTTATGGCATGTAGGAGGCACTTCAGCCCATACTGTGTTTCAGTAATTGCGCCATGTAGCTTAGCTAGCTAGCTATACGGAATTGTAGGGTGGAATTGTTGTGGGTTAGCACTAACTCAGCGTTACTGCTTACGTTGCTTATGCGGTGAGATTAACTTAGATGGCTAAAATAGACACTGGGGCTCGCTGGCTTAAACCACTGTTTCTCATGAATGTTCCTGGAGGTCCTCCACACTGCACTTTTTAGTGTTTTACCTACTCCCAACACACCTGATCAAACTAACCAGCTCATTAACAGCCCATTATTGAGTTAAAGTAGCTGTGTCAAAGCATGAAAAGCACGAACATGTGTAGGACAGTGGGCCTCCAGGACCAGGGTTGTGGAACACTGGCTTAAACTGTACATACACAAGGGTTTGCTGGCTAACCTAACCAGCTTTTTAGAAGATAATCAGTGCCCGGCTAAGTGCGTGACTGACATCCAAGAGTGCAGCTGAGTGACTAGTAGGTGAAAACGTCGCGAAGCATCTGGAAATGTGTCAGTATGCATGCGTGGTTTCACTTTCAGAGAAGTGGGAAGTTGTAACCTTAGCTAGCGAACTAGATCGTACTTCTCAAGGAAGCAGTTTCCTTCATGCATGTTCATTATCTGTTTATGCCACTAACAACGGTTTATATGTGGTTCATATAGCTACATAATATCTTACAGGCTACCATGGAGGAGCAAGGAAATAGTGACATAGAAGTAACTGTCAAAACTCTGGACTCCCAGAGCAGAAGTTACACAGTAAGAGCACAGGTGAGTCAGTTCTTTAACCGTCTGTTGTCATAGTTGTGCTTTATTTGTTTTAGCATTTGATTTGGATGTGTATTTCATGTTCTTGTGGCTTCTTTGAAGTCTCCATGTATTTTCCAAGCTTGGCCCCCTTGTAATTTACTAAAATCACCTTCTCATATAACTCATTAGATGACCGTCAAAGAGTTCAAAGAGCATATATCACCATCAGTTGGAATACCTGTTGACAAACAGAGACTAATCTACCAAGGAAGAGTGCTCCAAGATGAGAAAACTCTGACAGAATACAGTGAGTTGGGTTTGATATTTGCATCGAAAGCATGTTTTAGAACTGGTTGTACAAAATGAGCTGTTACTCACTCTTTGAGGCATAGCCTAAAGTTGGAGTGTTAAAGATAGCAACAAGATCTCAGTGCATCTTGTTTTTTTTTTTCTTGTGGTTTTTTTGAGATGTTGCCTTTTAAGGACAAAAGTGTATGGTACAAATTCAATAAGAAATGATTGATTAGATTATATAACAAAATGTTTAAACTCTTTGTAACTCCCAAAATATAGCAGTGGGAAAAAAATGGATTCTGCAAAAAAAAAAGTTTGGTAAAATCTGTATGTACCGTTAATACTGGACTTGTATCTTGTTTTCAGCCAATGTTATGGATATACCAAACCCTTTAAGCAGCTTTCTCAGACATGCATTAATAACATGCACTAAACCTTTGTCAGGACATCTGTTTCATATATAAACATATTCATATAAAATTAGACTTTCTGTTTCCCTTTTGTACATGACTTTTTTTTGGTTCTGTTTTTCTTCCTCATTTTCCTGAATTCTTTTTCATTTCTGCTCTTGTGCTGGCAGATGTGAACGGTAAAGTCATCCACTTGGTGGAGCGAGCCCCACCTCAGACAACCCAGCCAGGATCAGGCTCAGGTGGAGTAGCTGGGACCTCAGGTGGCCCACAGGCAGGAAACACAAACTCCTCCCCAACCTCTCAGGGGATGCCTCATGGACCTACGCATGACCGTAATGCCAACAGCTATGTTATGCTTGGTACCCTTAATCTCCCAGTTAACATCATGGATCCCCAGCAAATTCAGGTGTGGACATTGCCTTCTTTGATAAAGAGTATCTACAATATTTTTGATTGAATAAGGTCATAATATCAGTTGGCATGATGATTTGCATTGTTATCCACCTTGTTGGACATGTACAAATATGAAGGCCCATATTTATCAAATATCTTAGAGTATAACAGGTGCTGATCTGGGGTAATTTTTTGCATATTACATAGCACTGAATGGGACCATATAGACTGATGAGTCCTGACCTTAGATCAGTGTGCTTATTCTGAGATGCTTGATAAATATGAGCCTTGGTGTTAGTTTCACTGTTTGTGACTTATGAATTGACATGCAGCAAATTAAATATTTGATAATATATATGCCAGAGTTTTTGCACATCATACTACGCCCACTAGAAATCACTGTCCTTATACAACCAAAATATGTCCATAGATCCATAGGTTGCTCAGAGACCTCCTGATGGTTTCTGCTTATCTAATCAGACATAATTAAAATGCAATGTCTTTACTGTTGACATTTTAATGGCTCTTGAATATATAATTCCTCAGATGTCTATCCAGCAAATGATGACGGGTCTGGGAGAGGGTGTCAGGAATGCACGAGTTGGCACCAGTACTGGGGTAGGAGTGTGTTCCAGCCGTTAAAAACCATAAGCCATGGACTATCTTTGTTCATATTATTACATGTAACATTATGAATGGTGTATCTTTCTCTAGACCAGTGGCTCGGCAAATGTACATGTTGATTTAGACCAGTCCCTACAGAGTGAGCCCAGACTGCGGCTGCTTTTGGCTGAGAATTTGCTCAGGGACACCATTGCCCTGATTCAGAGACTTGAGGTATTGAGAAGTTCTGAAATAAAATATCATATTGCCTTTAATGGATGCAGCAAAAGTTTATATTTTGTACTTTATTGTATCTGATTATTTGTAGACAATTTATGGGCTGTCCAGGGTTTTTTTTGAAAGAGGCTTGTTGCAGAAAGATGGCTCTCTTGACATCACATGCCCAAACTCACCCACCATCTCTCTCTTTTATAGGGTCAGCCTGCTGATGGCTCCTCACCTCATGAGGATTCTGCACCTCCTCCTTCTTCATCCACATCTACACCTTCTCCCTCTGTTCAGCCCATGGACACCTCCCCCCCTCCATCTAGCTCCCCTCCATCTAGCTCCCCTCCATCATCATCATCTGCCACTCAGACTGAGGGCACACCTCCTCCTCCTTCAGGTCCCAGGTAAGACCAGACACTATAATTACTTAAGCTGCAGTTTTAGCGCAAACTTCGGCTGAAGTGCGCAGTTTTTAGAAGTTATTTGAATGTCTTTTAGGTATAAGACTGATAGGTCTTAGTGTATAAGATTGCTAATTCTTAATTGTCCAAAAAATGTTTTTAGGCACAATTTTTTTTTCCCCTAGACAGTAGACCAGAGTTACACTTTTCATGTAACAAATGACCTTATCAGTTTACTTTGTTTCAGAATGAACTTTAACAGTCTTGCAAAAATAATGATCAAGCCAGAAAAAGAACAGTATATATGGGCAGACAGGGCAACACTGAAAAACAGTGACCAACAATGGTCTTTATGTTAGTGATTCCTGTGACCTGTGTTTAGTGTTTCTTTTATGGTCAGACCTCTTTAGTTATGTTACAGGAGCTTTGGAAAACTATGGTTGCTAATAAGTTAGTGTGAAACTCAATAGAAGCTCAGAATGGGTTACTTTAAAGCCTACAGGGTTACTGTTGTTGCACTAAAAAAATGTAATGTGCTTTTAAAATGTAAGATTCAGTACTGATGCTGCTACAGTAGGATGTGTTTTCTCCTCATCAAAGGTAACCACATAAATATTTAAATAAAGGCTCACTTTAAGATCCCAGTCTATGATGACATTAATGTGCTTTGTTTTATGAGCAATACTATTTGGAAGCTGTGAAGATTTTTTTTTTTTTATCTATGGTTTAAATGTTATGTATCCTGTACTGATGCCATTGTATGTTTTGGATTCATGACTAGCAGACCATGCTGTTATATGCCCATCAGATATAAAATCTGTGGGATGGAGAACCAAAACAAAAACCCTGAGATTGAGATTTCAGATCTTAGTTACACCTAGTCTAGAATTAAGACTCTGCTCACAGTTTAAAAAAAAAAAGATAGAAAAGAAACTCTTGGTCTGCTTTTTCTGTGAAACTTGTTAATTCAATTAAAGTTTTTAACCCAATACAAACCTGTTTATTAAATAATGGTATTTATGTATCCTGTATTTCCACCAGTCACCCCAGCCCTGCGGAGCTGGTAGAGATGTTAGCAGAGCTGAGGAGAGTAGAAGAGAGGCTGCAGCCTTTCATCCAAAGAGCCCACGCCATCCTAGAGGCAGCTACTACTGCTGACTACAACAATAACGTAAGCAGTACACAGATGTATTCTCCGGTTGCAAAGTGAAGTAGTACTGGTTTAAGTGTTTTTTATGTAGTAACACAGTTGAAGGAAAACTCAGCCCATTTTTCAAATTTTCTGCATAGTTCATTCATTGAGATGTAAATAAAGTTGTTCAGAGTGGTTTGAAGTGAATACATTGTAGAGAAACTTGTTGACTCGGATATCTTTTCAGAGGTGGTGATAGGAGGATCACAATGTCTCCAACACAGAAATGGCCATTTTATTTTTTATCCAGAATAACCAGTGAATACATGTCTTGAGTTTTATATGGAATGTTGATGATAAAATAGTGGTAAATCTGAAAAGAATACATTTTGTTTGGGTACAATTTTGTCTTATAGTGCCCTGCATGTACCTCTCTGCTATAAATGGATTTAAAAAAAAATACGTTGTAACCTAAAAGCTCATGTCAAAACTATCATAGGGCACCAGGCAGCATTTTCATAATCTTTTCAAGTTATAACTTTCTGTGATTTCAGAATTTAGCTTTTAGAGGCATTAAAATTTTTCACCGTCACTGTGAACAGTTCTGACTTTGTGAACTGTGAACAATTCTAGAGTTTCTCTAGAATCACTCTGAATAAATATGCTGACAATAACGTTACATTATGGAGAACTTAATTCCTCTTTAACACCCACTGTATGTGGTGTTTTTTTGAAAAAGTTGTATGAGGTAAATTTAGCGTACAATTTATTTATTTATTTTTTTGTCTTTTTGCAATATTCATCAATTCATCCTTTTCTGGGTTTAGTGCTATACTGTACAAACATCAGTTAATTATTTTAGTTCTTCTCCTGATATGTTGGTATTCTTGGTCTGTACCCCATGACTGTCTTACTCATTTCCTTAAGTAATTGGGGAAAAATGTTTTCCCTTCAGACACAGGAGAGAGAGGAGGATCAGCGTGTTTTAAACCTGGTTGGGGAGGCCCTTCGACTCTTAGGGAATGCTCTGGTTGCCCTGAGTGATTTGCGCTGTAACCTCTCAAGTGCTCCTCCCCGTCACTTGCATGTGATCCGGCCCATGTCTCACTACACTTCCTCTGTTCTGGCACCAGGTGGAGTGCATCACATGCCCGTACAGGTAATGAATTGCTTGTAGATTCAGGCAGTAATTTTATAAACAGGACGCATTCACTACTTTCCATTTTAATGCAATTATTGATGGAATATGTAGGTCTGTTTTTACCGAAGTTACTCTTCATTGACACACAGTGCTTGACTTTTTGAATTTCTGCATCTTTGTGATTGAATTTGTTCATTTTGAATGTGCTCATTTCAGTATGCACAATTCATACAAAAATGGAGAACTTACAACAGTTTCAAGTGGAATGCATATTTTTAATTTCCATTGCGCTTTGGAAGTGACTGGTCTCTAGGATCTCACTTGTCTCCTGGCATACAGGTCATGTCAGGTTGTCAGAGATTTCCAGGTTCAAAAGATTATAAATGTCACATTACAAGAGAAGAGGTTCAAAATTCATGTTTAATTATTTTCCAATGTTTAACAATGTTGTAACTGTCTATTAAATAATGTGATTTGGTTGTAAATGGAAAGATTGTCTGGTAAAGCTTGAAAGCTGTGATTTTCTTTTCTTTCTTTATTTCTTTCTTTATTTAGAATTAATTTAATAATTTAAAAATATATAACACTGCATAATCATTGTTTGATTATATGTTCTTACAGGTTAATCTGGGAACCACAGTGACAATGTCAGCCAATGGCAGACCAACAGCTGAGAGTCAGCCTCAACCTACTGGCCAGTCAGAGCAGCAAGGGCAAGGACAAACCCCCGCCCCACAGCCAGGTATGGCCAATCAGCAGATGGGACAGCCAGGGCCCAGGGTGATACGAATAAGCCATCAAACCATGGAGCCAGTGGTCATGATGCAGATTAACATTGATGGTGGGTTTTTGTGTGTGTGGGTTCGTGTGTGTGCATGTGCATGCGTGTGTGCTCACGCTTGCACATCCACGCGTGTGAGCACTTGTTAAGGAACATGTTAATGTTTAGATGTGCATCTCTTAATGCATTTCAGATGCTGGAAGCAATACTCAAAGCACAGCTACTGGACAACAGAATGCTGCTGGTACTGGACAGCCTGGTGAGGGTTAATTATTTTTATTAGCTTTAATATACTTTCTTCCTTAAAAACTCTTACTCTCAGGTGCGTCATTGGTCCTGAAAAGCATACTGTATCATAAGCTAGTATAACCTCCACATTGAGGGTTTGTTTACAAACAACAAAGCAGTTCTATGGTCTTCCTTTGACTCAATATTGCAATAGTGATGTCATTTGGATTGTGCATCATTGTGTTTTTCTCATCTAGGTGCATCTCCTACGGTTCAAATACCTGGTCTACCTCCAGAGTTCATGCAAGCCATTGTAAATCAAGTTACCCAGCAAGCCATGGCCATGGCAAATGCTGCCTCTGCTGGACAACAGGGACAACAGACCCCTAGCCCTGGTACAGGCTCTGCTAGTACAGGTCCTGCTGCCCCTCCAATGCCCCCTAACCCTCATCAGGCTAGGGTAGTATTCACACTGCCTTCTTTCGCCCACCGCATGGCAAACCCTTCCTTTACCACTAGAGGAACCACCATAAATCTGAGAGCTGCTGTTCCCCCAACAATGGGTCAACAGCCAAGCCCGGTTAGTACTTTAACCCTCATGTATGTTAAACATATTAGGAAGTTAGAACTACTCACGGACTGATACTTCAGCTATGTATATTTTTATATGTTTGTGTGAAAGGCTACACCCATGAATCCGGCTGCTCTTAACCAAATGATTAGTGGTCTGGTGGGGCAACTCTTGACAGGAGCATCTGGCCAGATGAGTATGTTTGCCAAATGTACAGTTCCGTTTTTAGGAAGAAATGCGAAAGAGCCACCCTTATTGTGATGAACCTAAACATTCCCTCTTTTTAATTTTACAGCCAGCCAAGCCGCTACCACCACCACCACCACCTCCTCCTCGTCCTCCCCCTCCTCTTATACGTTCTCATTCTCTACTTCATCGTCTTCTTCATCCTCCTCTTCCTCCTCAACCTTCACACCCACATCTGCTGCTGCCACCAGTGCCTCAGGACCTACACACTCCACCAGCACCACTGCGAGCTCTGCTCCCCAGCCTGATGCTGCCCCTACCCCTCCTCAAGGGGCTCCTCTTGGGGGTAACTTGGACCAGATTCTTGGCTCTCTCCTGGGGGGAGGGATTGCTGCTAATGGTCAGGCCTCTGGAGCGAGTCCCTCTGTATCTATGGCCATGCCAGGAATACCTGCCTTCATCCAGGGAGTCACTGACTTCATACAGGTCAGAAAGGAGCTCACTACTGAAGACATTTGCTTATTAGCCTGTTTGCTGGTTTTTGTTTCTTTATTGATTTTGCTAATGTACAAAGTAGCTTAAAATAGGCTGAGCTATATACCTAACCGTAATGTTGTAATGAGGTCATGTAGTGGTGAATGGTTAGATAATGCAGTCTGGCTTGTTTGAGGTAGTAATTGTACACCTCTTTCATCAGGCCTCTCAGCAAGCCCACTTTCAGCCGTCCACAGACCAACCAGCAGCTGCCTCCTCTACTCCACCGACTAATGAACCTCAATCAGACCCTGAGGCGGGCACAGCTGAAGAAGTCATGAACACTGAGCTCTTCACTGGGATAGTACAAGGCGTCCTCTCCACCATGATGGGCTCCTTAGGTGCCCCTCAGAATAATACAGAGAGCATTGCTCAATTTATCCAGAGACTCTCCCAGACCAGCAACATTTTCACCCCCAGCACTGGAGAGGCAATGGGTGAGATTTGATCTAAATTACATAACACATGTCAGGGTTTTTTTTCTTTTTTTTTCATCATTTGAAAATGGAAGTTTACTTTTATGTTGTGGTGATTGGTCCTTTTGTCATAAAATATAAACTTGGAAAAGCAAACTTTTATGTTACATTAGCGGATGTAGCTAAGCTAATGTAGCTACGTTAAGCTAATTCCTTCTCTTGTAAAGTTACCATTTCAATGATACAAAGTTGTCTTATGACAGAGATGCTATAGAATGGTGACTTGGTTATTGGTAATTGGATTTTATGCTACATTTATAGAATGAGGAAAGAGCACCAGCATTAAATGTCCTAATTAATTGCATTAAATTTGTCTTTCTGATGTAGAGGGTCATTTGATAGGACATTCCGTATTATGATCATACAGATCACACAACCGCATTGTATGTTAACTCTCTTGTTTCCTGCATCTTTCTGTTTGGTTCAATTCTATTCTAATTTTAAGTCACCTAGTTAGAAACTGAGTGATCTCTTTTTTTGTACATAGGTTTCTTCGGGGACCTGTTGACTCTTGTCTGTCAAAATTTCTCCATGGTGGACATGGTGCTGCTGCTTCATGGTCAGGCACAGCCACTGAGCCGCATTCAGCCCCAGCTGTCCCAGTTCTTCTCAGAACACTATCTGCAGGGTCGAGAGCCCACAGAGGACAACATCACAGTATGTCTCACAACTTTTTAATCCACACACATATCTTCAGAACAGTATCATAATCATTTCTGGGAAGATTTTAATTCAGTCCTTACTCTCTCCTTTTCTGTTGATCTTTTTCTCCTATTTTACTAAAAAAGGCAGCTGCTAATGACCTGATTGGAGAACTTGATGAATATATCACAGAGAGTTTTGTAAGTAGATCAAGTCATTTTCTCTGTTATTTTTAGTCTATTGTGTGGAATATTTATTGTGTGTTGTACATTATTTTTAATCTTAGTCTGTCTGTCTGTTATGACCTACTCAGTCAACAGTTACAGTTCGGGAAGAGATTGACATCACTCAGACAAACCGATCTTTTCTAAGACAGCAACTTACAGCCATCGCCACACACATTCTACACTGCACAGGTGTGTCCAGGAACATTTAATGTTTCTTTTTAGGCTGACCACTGTACTTTAAGCCATATTTGCTGATTTGCTTTGAAGATTCAAATGTAAAAACACTGAAATGTAAATTTCGCATTTCCTTACTCATATGTTTTAAAAATATATATTACAGGCTTTTTTTAACAGCTGCATAAAAGAAATCTGCAGGGTCATTGTCCTCTATAGACCTCTAAATAGTCTTCCACAGTACACAGCATTTTTAGCCACATCACTCTGAAGAGTTGTCAGTTTAGGTAACAGAGAGTAATAAGAATCTCTTATCAGGGATACTTGCCAAGTATGTATTCATGGATGCATAGTGCAATGTGTGTACTGTGATGGTTACATTTCTCTTTCTTTGTAGACCATACGTTTGGACCACGCTTGCTGCAGTTGTGTAACCGTGCTCTGTTTGAGTGTTTGGCTCTTAATCTTTACTGCCTGAGAGGAGAGCAGAGTGCCCTTACTGCAGTCATCAACAACCGCATAGTCCGTACTAAACCTGTGAAATCTCTCTCACACACTGTATTTCTTTTCTTTTAAAGTCAAGGTGTAATCACCCCTCTTCTGTTAACTCTTTTTCTTCAGAGGACCATGTCGGCAGAGGTGAACCCAAGTGTGGTCAACTGGTTGACCAGTATGATGACTATGCGACTGCAGGTCATTCTGGAGCACATCCCAGTTACAGAGGAACAAATCCTCCATTATGTTGTCCATGCTCGGGTAAGACTTGAATTATGAGATTGGTGCATACATGGATATCTGGATATATGACAGGTATAATAGTGTATATAGTTCTGTGCGAAGGTTTTAGACACCAGAGAAGAAATCTAAAAATAAATTTAATTTGACAATCAGTGTATATTTGCTCAGAAAAGAAACACAAGTATTAGAGTAAATATAAATAACATTAATACAAAAAGTAGTATTTTAATGTATGTCAGTTTTGTTCATTCAACCTAGGAATGTACAACTCTGCTGGAGGGCCAGTGTCCAGCACAGCTTGGTGAATTTTCTCCACTCACACACACCTGATTAAACTTGCCTGTTAATTGCCAGGTTTAGTGTGTGTTTTTGAGTAGGGAAACTTCCAAACTGTACTGGACACTGGCCCCTGCAGGACTGGAGTTGTGCACTGCTGACTTAACCATTTCCAAGCCTCTACTTGTGGCAGCCTGGTATTAATTGTAGTTATCATCCAGTACCTAGTTTGGTCAGTCAGTCTTTCATTAAATTAAATCAGGTGTGCTAATGGTGGAATTTAACAAATCCATGTAATTGCTTGGGACATTGAGAACAATTCTGGAACCAACCCTGTGTTTTTCTTACCAGCTCTATCAACTGCTTTTATGAATGCAAGAAATTTGTACTACTTTTTAATATGTTAATGTTTATTTGTATTTATCTAATTATATATAGTGTTTTTATTAGCAAAAAGACACTTTAGATGATCTACACCTTTCAACAGCACTGTTATTACTTTCACAAAGTCCTGTTGACTTTTTAAACTAGACACATATGCACAAATATGTTAAAATGATCATTTGTAAAAGACATCTCTTTTGAATGTTTCTTGGCTTGATGAGAGCAGAGATTTTTTTTCCTTGTTCAGACATGAAAGCGGTCATACTGATAAAAATACTTTTGGGTAATTTATTACGCTACTTTCTACACTGTTTTAAAACTTTGAATAAGAGCACCTGCGAAAAACCTAAATGTAATGTTTACAGACTCTTCTGTAGTTGTATTTAGTAGGCCCGGGTGATATTGAAAAATAATTATCACAATATTTTCTAGTTAGAAATAGGCCAGGGCGATTTAAAAAAAAAACAAAACAAAAAAAAAACATCCCGAAAAAGACAGATAAGCACAATCTGCTGCAGCTTTGACCTACTTTCTATTCTGCTTTTAGTTTATATGCTTTAAATATTTAAAATTACATATCAAATAATATAATACAAAATAACAACATCTTTTGAAAAATACTTCACCTGCCATTTTAGTAGACATTCCAGCAAACGTGTGCATTTATGGGCTTCTTCTGATGCAGACTTTTAGGGTGAATGTAGGACTCTCCCTACAGGATGTGCGACTACCATGTAAATGTGTATATGGTGCATTTGACTTGCAAAAACTAGCTACAAGGGAGGGTTTTGCATAATCTTATACTTCACTTGTACTGACTTGTACTTCAACATGAAAAATAAAAACAGCAGAATTGTTGAAAGACTGATCAGATAAATTATAACAAGGCTTGTATGTTTTGAACTAAATATATCAATGTAATTTCATGTCAGAATGAAGAGGCAAGAGAGGCCCCAGCACATGAGTCAGAACTTCAGTCTGTGGAGGTACATATATATTCCTGTATAATGTAGATGAATGATTAATGCTAATCTTGTTAAGTCTTTGTTTGCTTATTCATCTGTAATTTTTTGGATTATTTATTTGCACGTATTAGTGATAAACATTACGACTAATATACTATCTCAGCTACTTTTACATCTAAGCTCTTTCATATTTTCAGATGGATGATACACTCTCCCCTACTCCAGCTACCACGGCAGAGGAGGCCATGGCTACCTCTCAGGAAGCAGGGGCAGTTGGGGGCTTGGCTGATGAGACAGGAGGTGCAGTGGGCGGAGAGGGTCCTGCAGGGGAAGCTGAGGCCTGGGCAGCTGCTTTACCTCCTGTAAGCCTGTCTTTAGACGTTTTATTTATGCTGCCTACTTTATTTTTATTCTCTTTGTACAGTAGCTTGCAGTTGTCAACTACAGCTTCAAGTTTGTTTATGAGATAACTTTAGTAAAATTGTCATGTTTGTGAGGAAAAAATTACAAGAGAAATACAGGGTTAAAATATTGTTTTTGTTTACCCCTTGCAGGATTGGGTTCCCATCATCAGGCAAGATCTGCTTAGCCAGAGGAAGATGAAGGCTCAACCTCCTCTGTCTGATGCATATTTGCAAGGGATGCCTGCCAAGCGCAGAAAGGTAACAAGAGTGTTTTTCCTCCTCCCCATTTATATTGCCTTAAACATAGGCAGGTGGCACTGCACCTAACGAAAGAAAGTACTTTAGTTTGAAGTTACAGCCCTTTTTTTTGTTAAGGATACACTACTAGCCATGCTTGGATATTGTCTCTTTTAGGTTAGTGTTTACCATTCTGTGTTATTTATTAATTTATTATTTATTTATTTATTTTGGAAAAGACTTCTATCTATTTTTGTCTGTCTTGTCGATGAGTAACTTGTCGTGGTCAGTTGAATATTGTCTCCAAATCTGTTAAAAAACACCCTCTGTGGTTTTACTATATCAAACACTGTGAATTGTGTGTGTGTGTGTGTGTGTGTGAGACAGACAGCACAGAGTGAAGGCCCCAGACTCACTCTGTCTGAGGCAGTGAGCCAAGCTGCAAGGTCAGTTGGTGTCACACCTGTCACATCTTCCAGTGCCTTACAGGGTGACCTTGAGAGACCTGAACTTCAAGAAGCGTACACACAACAGGTACTGCATACAGCAAGAACTACTAATCATCAAATTAAAACAAATTCTTTCACAGTACTATGGAGTGCTGCCTTTTTTTGTAGAAAGTCAGTACATTTTCTAGACTGAGTTACACCTTTTGCTGCCTGCACACATTCTTGAAATTCATACCATCAGCGTTTCCCCTACAATAATATAGGTTATACTGTAATAACATAGTAGTAATAGACATCCATCGATACCAGTATGTGGTTGTAGTACTTCCCAATACCGAGTCTGATACCATACTTAGTAACCTACTTAGAATTAAGTAGTTATTTGTGTAAATGAGTGCAAAGTACTTTAGCAGTTAAATCATTCTAATTTATCTGATTTTAAATGATGTACATTAGCTAGCTCTGCTAACTTACCTCGGATGAAGTAGCTTTGCAGTGGAGAAGAATGGGTTTAATTCCATGTCTGAATAGCGCTTTTGTACAGCTATAAGTAAAGTATGTTTTTCTCTGTCAACAGCAGTCTTTGTAGTACAGTGAAAGGAGGAATTGCATCCAAGGAGCTCAATTTTTGTGTTCTTGAAGTCTTTTTGGCTAGTTGATCTGTACCTGAATGTCCTCTAAAGCTAGACATACACTGTAATTTTAGAAACAATTGGTGTCATTCACAATAACAATATCTTCCTAAGTTTTTATCTTGGGTTTGTCCTTGAGAAAGGTCCTAAAAAAAGGCTGTCAGATTCATGACGTTTTTAACCTGTAGAATTGTTTGTCCCTTGTGCTCTTGAGTGTGTGTGTGTGTGTGTGTGTGTGTGTGTGTGTGTGTGTGTGTGTGTAGGTTCTGTTCTTACCTAAGAACAAATAAGAGAACATTGGTGAAGGTCAGATTCATCTTAAACTGCCTAAGTGGGTTTTAAGAAAAAAATTCTTCTTAGGAACAGTTGTGAATGAAGCCCAATTTTCTATGATGACTTTCACTGTACGTTTGAATAGACCATCGTGTATCACGTATCTTGCTATTCCATTCATTCAAACATGGGGTAAAGTTGGCAGACGGACTTTGGGAGCAAATCTCGACTTTTTTGCCTCTATTTGGCTAGCTTATGTGCCTCCACCCGTACTGGGGTAGTGGCTGTATTTGTGTGTATTTAAAAAAGTGTGAAAATCACACAGTGTTTTCCAGGAGGAATGTTTAAGGTGACTGATGGCTTAAGGTCTGACTGTCATGGAGTCAGTAACGCTGCACTGGGCGAGCAGACCCTTGTTCACTGCCAGCTTGAGCCATTTGTTTGTATTAGCATGGTAGCGTACACTAGGCTTACATCACGTGATATCAGGTGGTATCGGATGTTAGTATTGGTGCATTTTTACAAGATTGAGTATGGGTAAATGAGCACCATTTAGGGCCAATACCCGGTACCAGTATCAGTATCTATGCATTTCTAGTAATAACTCCTGTGTTGTTGATCTATTTTCAAACTTAAAGAGAGACTAAATTCAGATCCCACGTGCAGCATGGTGCAGTGTGCGGCAGAGGGCAAGCTGGTATGAGCCAAGGGAGCAGCGCAGTCTTACTTAGTCCCAGTAGGCTTTAATTAAATAATTTTATTAACAATGCCACAACACTGGTAACTGTAAAGGCTCTACCATTTAGCCTGGAAAACTGCTTGTAATTATCTTGCCATAATGATGGAGCCCGAGCATTCACGCATTCAGAAAAAAATGGCTAAAACGTGTTTATAACTTACTTTATCGTATGAAATGTAGTCTTATGGTTACCTATAACTACTGATTTTTATCAATACAATAGAACATATTTATTTGCAGTCAAATTAAAGTATGACACTTACTTGTTATCAAAATAGATGTTCATTGAAGTTATCACTACACAAAATCTCATCATTTTAAACCAATCTAAATATACTCTATGGCATTTAGTTTTTGGACATGAAAGTTTTCTAACTCTTTCATTTCTGTGTATCTGTATATTCTTGTTACTGCTAAAAGTATTCTTAAGGCCTTAATGAACCAGTTATACAATATTAAGTGTTTGAGTGAGTGTCTGAAACATGCTGCTCTCCCTAATAATTTCTTGTTTCTTTTCTCAGGTGAAAAATGATATAAAGAAACGAGTAAAAGAGGATCCTGACTACAATTCTAGAAGGTTCCCCAACACACACAGAGCCTTCTCACCAGACTCTTAGTCTGCATACTTTTTGCACCTTAGCCCTAATTCCTGTTTGTGTGTTTTTTTTTTTTATTCTTTCAATTAAAACAAAATCAATTCATCAGATGATTTTATGCTGTCTTGAGGATTACCATATTCCCTATAATTAAATTATCATATGTAATTGCATTGTGGACTGTCCAATGGCACCCTTATATCCATCTTGCTTCTGTTGTTGAAAAGGACGCACAGCTAAACTCAGAAACAGGGCTTCATCCTAACAGTGGAAATAAAAGGAAGTGTCAGACCTGTAACACTCACATTCTAAATAAAAATCTGTAACTTTCAAAGCAAGTCATGACAAGTGTATGTCAAGTAATCCATCATGGCACAAAGCTTTATTGAAAATACTTGCTTTTCTTATGATTGTACATGATCTGAAGGATTCCCAGTTCACTCGCTATGTGTGATCCTCAGCTACTAATGCACTTCATGATGTGTATAAACAATTTCAATTAATATTTAATGAGAATATACATTATTAAATTAAATTGATATTTTAGTATAGCCTCCTCCTTAATTTCATCAATTGTTTAAAAGTAATGCTAGGGAAATCATTTAAATTATTACAAAAGTTACATTATTGTTAAAGTATTTTTCTTTCAAGGTCTTTTATTACTCTTCAGCCCACTGTATAATTAAGAGAGAACTTCGGTTTGGCATCATGAATGTAAAATGTCTAAAATTAAACAGCTTTGCAAAAAACAAGCACAATTTTTTTTTGTTGTTTTGTTTGTTTAACCAGTTAACACAACACTACAGAAAACGAAATTTGTAAAATGAAAGTGTAAAAGATTCTAGATGCAATTTTTCTTATGCCAATAAGAGCATTATTAATCCTTGCCCTGTAGTCCTCAAGACCATAATTTGCAAGTACATCTAATCATTGATTGTATAACAAATCTGTAATTAGCTCTGCACTATAGTTCAATCTATACCTAATAGCACAATGTATAGACATATAGAAACAGTTGGCTGCTACTTCATTAACACAATTGAAGTAATTTACATGTTGGACACACTAAGCCAACATCAGCCTCTGAACAACCACAGCAAAGCTGGTCATTGTTATCATGGTGATTATGGTGAACTATGATCAGCTTATTATAATCTCAGACTCTAAACAGACTGCAGTGGAAATGAAGAGCCGTAGAAGTGGCCTTGCATAGGAAGATATGTGTTCAGTGTCTCTAAAATACAAGCGTATAAAGAGTTTAATCCAGTTCAGTGTTTATTTGGATTAAATAGAATGGAACTGAATGCATTATTGTACAGCTACGCTACATGACAAAGTATGTGAACACCCTTCTAATTTGTCCCATCAGGCACTTAAAATCAACCACAGTCATACCATCTCCATAGAGAAACTGGCATTAGAACTGGCATTAGGTCCTAATGAAAAGCTCAGTGACTTTCAACATGGCACTGTCGTAAGTTGTGGTCTTAAAAGTTTGCCAAATTTCAGCCCTGCTTGTGCTGCCCTGGTCAACTGTAAATGCTGTTATTCCGAAATGGAAACGTCTAGGGATAGCAACAACTCGGCTACGAAGCTGTAGACCACACACGCTCACAGAACAGTACCACTGAGTGCTGAAGACTGCAGCATGTGAAAATTGTCTGTCCTTGGTTGAAAAACTACAGAATTCCAAGCGGCATCTGGAAGCAATGGCAGCAAATAAACTGTCGGGTTTTTCAGGGATTGTACTTCCATTCCAACAGTTCGGGAAAGGCAATTTGCTGTTTCAGATTCCATTAAGAAATGTTCTGATGTTGTGATACCCTGGTGGGTGGAGCTGGAAGGAGTATGGTGGGGGCAGTATCAGAGGGCAGAGATACTTCTTTATATCACTCACAAAGAAACAAAAACAATAGAACACTAGGCTGGAACATGTAGCTCTTCAGAACAGAGTCTGTTCCCCTGAGGTCATTTAAGCTGCATTCGTCTTCAGACCTTGGGTTTTTCTCTGCCGGCTCTGCCTACTATAGAAAAAAGAGCATATTAGTAGAGCGAAAGACAATTATACACAGGTGCACGTGCTTACCAACGAGCCCTCCGCCTCACAGGTAGCATCTGACCATGCTGCCACAGGCCGGTTGATTGTGGAAGAGCTGTGTCCAACCTTAATGGTGGGATATACAACATTTTAAACATTAATATAGCAGCAAATGACTATTTTCTATGTAAAGACAGAGTAATGGCATTCTGAACAGAGAATGACATGTAATTTCTGTTCTGTATATCACAGTCAGGTTTGATGGATCTGAAATCTCCAGGACCAGGATTGAGCACCCTTGTTCTAGTTCTTTCAGGTGGCAAACCAGTGAAGTTGTGTATAGATAGAACAGCTGAGAAATTGTTTTATTCTTGCAAAAACATTAGAGGGCCTATAGACTACCTCAACCAAAATCTGTCATTACTTTTTGCAAGTAATCTTTGGGCATCCTCATTTTAGTTTTGTGGGATAATCATTGCCTGCTGTATGTTGCACAACATTGCCACGAAATGTGGTGTACCACTTCCCCCTGAGCCATCACAACAAGAAGACACGTGTCCTGACACACGCTTGGGACCGGACAACAGACTTGCTCTATGGTTTACACCTACAGCTTTTAGATGAAGTATCATCAAATTGTATTAATTCCAAAAAAACAGCTTACCTTCTGATTCTGAGATAGGAGATCTAGGACATGAAACCACTGACACAAGGCTGAGGTCTGTGTCCAAATGCTTAGCTGATGGTACACCTGACAGTGCTGTCTCTCCAATAATGGCCCTTATGTCCTTGTCCAGCTCAGATAACTCTAAACAAGCCTCCTTTCCCCATTCAGTGGTTAGCGTCTCTCTTCTGTGTTTGGCAGTATTCCTATTTGGCCTCAGATTTGAGGCCAAACCACTTTTTTTTTTATCTCATCAGTTCTGCACCCTTTTCCCAATACAGTGTTCCCTGAACAAGTAATCCCAAGCATCTTTTTTGTGTTATTTTATATCCAGTGCTGACAATACAAAATATTACATATCGTTTGCTGTTCTCTTCCTGCAGCAGTACTTCCTCTTTAGAACTACAGAAGTTTTTTTTCTACATTTAGAGTCCGGTGATCCATCTTCTTTAGATTTTTTGTTTTGGTATTCTTCACTTCTCCCTTATCTTTGGTCTGTGCTTAGCTGTATGACACTGCAGTTCCATGTCCTTTTATGGGGTTTTATGGGGTTACATATGCTAATTAGGAACAACGGGCATGCGCTTTCAATTTATGAGGACAAACATATAAACATTTTAATTATGTAGCACTTTTCTGAGTCAGGCCCCAAAGTGCTTCACAACAGTAAGATAGGGTAAATAAAATAATAAAGCAATATAAAACAAATAACAAAACCAAAGGCAGCACAGTTTCATCCACAAACAACACAAACAGGGAACATCAGTTATGTCCTGCCTCAAAGGCTAAGGCATGCAGATATGTCTCAAGCCTTTTTTTAAATATCTCCTTAGACTCAGCAAATCTAATTTCTAAGGGCAGAGTATTCCAGAGCTTAGGAGCTTAGGAGGACAATGGGATCCATCATTATTAGAACAAAGGTGCAAACAATTCTGCGGTTTTAAAAACACATCATGAATCTGACGTAGACTTTCTCTTAGGAATTTTCTCAGAACAAATTTAAGAAAAAACTTAGGAAGACACTGGTGTTTGATGCCCATTCTTGTTACAGGTGCTTGATGTTTGAGGTGGTAGTATGTTTGTGATGCTTCTATCTGAAGATAAAAGTAAAATAAGAAAATCAAATTGTCTCTTTTTGTATTGTGATTTCTGTTTTAAAACATATGTTAAGTCGTTGTACTATCTTGATAATATAAATGTAAATTCAGAAGTAGATTTTAGATTAAATTGATTTTCATGGAATAATTAGTGTTTAAATTGTTCATTATTGTTTATTGTTGCTTATTGACAGTTAAACTGTTAAATTAAGTGGAAAAAATGTATTAGCTAGATATCTGTTACATCGGAGTAAAAGTCCCTAAATCTGGTATGGGTAAAAATCTGGAAGAAGACATGATCCAGTTCTCTAGCCATAAGCAGTTAAGTTTACTGTTTGAATATGCCAACAAGCTAATAAAGCTCGTCTGAGGCTCTCTGTCGTAGGGCTAAAAGCTGTACCACCAACAGGATTGCCAGTGTAATGGACATCTTGACTAATATAAGTAACGGTCACAATGTTAATAAAATGCAAGGTAGAGTAAATGAAGCTCGTGCCCAGGAAATAAGACAATACATAATAGTATTTCACTCAGATTTCACTCAATGGTTTGATTGATCTAATACATTAGAATACAGAAGATATAGCTCAACTGTGTCACTGGGATGTCTTGATATTACCGGTAGTCTGCATTCTTGATGTTCCCGATTGTTTATGCGGCAAAAGGTCATGATGATACATTTCCAGAGTAAGTGTTGTCCGAATTTCGGAACAACAAATGAAGCACAACCAAGGTAAGAAATATATTTAATAGATACTTAATATATAATTGTCCTTTCTGGCCACTGTGTGGCAGTAGGCTGTTCATTGAAATGAAAAGCATCTGTTCTAATCTTTATCACCTGATTCTTTCCTCAAATTGTATAGTATCCTGCTGTTTTCCCTCCAGAGCCTCCACCTGTCCTTATGTCAGCCAGCAAGACCCTCCACCTGTCCTTATGCCAGCCTGCACCAGTAAGAGCCTCCTCCTCCCCTCAAGCCTGGCTGCATCAGGGAGCAACTTTTATTCCAAATAAAAGTAGTCAGGTAAGGTTTTACTACTTTTTATTTTTAAAGCATAATGTGCATAAACACACAAAACTATAATCATCCTAAATCCTACAACAGTAGGCTGTTCATTCATCTTCCCATATGTTCTTATTTTTGCAGCATCTGATTACTTTGCCTAAAACTGTACAGCAAGAGCCTCCCATTATTATGTAGCCTGGAGGCTGTGGCGCAGCCCTTCTACAAAAAGGCAAATGAGGTAAATCTCAGTGCTACACGCTAGAATGTTTTACTGCACTCTTTATTAATCCTGCTTCTGGGGACCTCTTTGCTGCTTCAACATACCTGATCCAGCTCACCGAGTGCTTGATAATCAGTTGATTGGGTGAAATAGACATATTGCTACAGGGAACTGTTGAAACTGTTCAGGGCAGAGGGACTCCAGGAGCAGGATTTAAAAGCACTGTTTTACTGTGTGTCTCACAGTGTAGTTATGTATACATTCTAATGACTGAATGCCACATTAGTTTGTACTCATGAAACAGTGCAAATTTTCAGAACAGTGCTACAAATAACTTTTTGCTCTATGAGCCTAATTTTTTTTTTTTTTGCCTTATTAGGAACTATATTTTTGTTGTTGTAGTTATTATTATTATGCAGTTAATATTTCAGCTCATTCACTCTGTAAGCAGTCAAACTAGATCCCAAAAGGCCAAACTTTAACTATTCATACATTAAAAAAAGTTATGCATGGTTACATGGACTAATTTGAAATTTTTTTTTTTTTCATGGAAATTCATGATGTGGACATGCTTTAGATGAGTTGTTATAAAATTACCTCTTTGTCAAATATATCAAAGATCAAGTGGGGGAAGAAATCCTGTGGATCCTCAGGAAACCCCTCTCTAAATTGCATCACTGCGCAGGAGAGGATGACCACACACACATACTGACCTAAATGCCTCCTTTGATTGTGATGCTGATAATGCTAGAGAACGGCTAATGTAAGCCAGCTAGCTTATGTTGCAAAGGTTGGGTTCCCTTTTTTTCTGCATTATCTTTTAACATATCTCGGCCACCTCCCTATGCAAATGTACATAAAAGCTGAGAGCTATGTTCAGTGCCCACAGGAAGTCTGTTTGTTATAGTTTGATGTCAAAATAATGAAACCTGTGCAATGTTTAATAGATTTCCACTTAATTTGTTCAAAATTCAATATGTTTAAGAAATCATGACTTTTTTACTGAATGTTTATCTTACATATCAGATAATTAGAAGCTAGCTTTTAGGAACTTTTCTACCATTCTGACTCCTCTCTCAGTCGCTGCTGATCATTTTCTGATGCTAACTTTTTGGTGGCTTAAATCAGTGGCTCAAAGTGGTAAGGCTAAAGACATCCTGCCTGATCAGTAACACTTTCCCCCATTGAAGATGGGGATGGTGGTGAAGAAAAACCTTGTAAGACCTCTCAGTCATTCTTAGGGAGTTTCTCCTTGATTCTGATGCCATTGGCTTGCTCGTGGGGGCTTGGACCAGGATTTTTCTGTAAAGCTGCTTTGCGATGCCTGACTTGACCCACTTGAATACATTTTTTTTTTTTGTTCATAATTACCAAATTAAAAGACAGTGTGTCTCATTCACCAACTGTTCTTAAGAGATTTCATCTAAAAACCCACTTACACAGTTTTCATGAAGATTCTGCCATTCACCATTGTTTTCTTATTTGGGATTTGTTCTTAGGTAAGAACAGAATCTACACACACTCAAGAGCACGAAGGTGTGAACAATTCTGTGGTTTAACAACATGTAATGAATCTGACAGAGACTTTTTCTTAGGACTTTTCACAAGAACACATTTAAGAAAAAAGTTTGGAAGATGTTGGTGAATGAGGCCCAATTTTTTCCTTCTCCTGTAAAGTTATCATGAGAAAGGATTTTGTTCTTACAGCTGTGTTAGAAACACAAATATAATGCCTTATAATGCCAGATCGCCCGCACTTAAGTCACGCAATCTACTGGATAGTAGATGTCAGTCGTGCAATCTTTCTACACACCTCTTAAGACCACCTCCACAGATCATCACCTTTTCTTCTGCATCATCATTTATCCTGCTCTTCTTTTCTCTTTCTGTTTCTTTTTCTCTATCCATTCTCAGGGCCCTCAACATCATTTGACACCCACTTAACCAAAGCGAAAGTTCCTGTTCCTGCATGTTCCTTGTTGGCTTCCGTGACATGCTTAGGCTCGCAGCTTCTGAAACCACAACTTCATCTTCATAGAACTAAAAAGGGAAGTACTCCTGTGTTGTTAACGAGAAAGAAAGAAAAAAAGAGAAAAAGATAATAAGGGAGGTGTCTTCACACATGGACAAAACTCTTGTAGAAGGTTGGTGGGAGTGGCTTCATTATATATAGGGGTGGCAGGAATGTTTTTTTTCCTTACAATTTGAAGCTGGTGCTTCATGGGAGGAGGAAGCTGCAAATGTAAATCAATATTTGCATGTTCACTTTACTGGTTACATCAGATGCTCTGATGTACACTCTCGTATGGTGCTTTCATGGACTGTCATGTGGGTTCTCATGTTCTCAATGTAAGTAATGATTCTAGCCTTGATTATTGCAGAGAGGTTGAACAGTGTCATGGGGTACCTGCTAAATCAGGGGAAAATCAGACCACAACTATCTGTTCAAGACTGCATTAATACTTTTGTTAAAATCAGAGCAGACCAGCTTCCAGTGCTAGTTGTCTCAGTAAAAGTGGATCCTGGTGCAGTTAAATGGCCATACCTGTTTCATAGGTTAAAGACACTGAACTTGTCCGACAGGTTTAGATCTATGGTGAGATCCTTGGTGTTGTTTAGATGCTCTGATGTACACTCTCGTATGGTGCTTTCATGGACTGTCATGTGGGTTCTCATGTTCTCAATGTAAGTAATGATTTATTTATTGTTATTATTATTATTATTATTATTATTATTATTATTTTATATTATTTTTATTAATATTATTATTATCATTGCTCCTCTTTATCCCACAGACATCAGTTGTTTTTTTTTCCACTTGTAACTTAACATGGCTTTGAGCAAATCTTATTTGGATTTATACTTCAAGTTTTGAAAACAGGAGTACTTATATAGCAGATTTTGTTGTGCTTATGAACTTCTTGAATTTGATTTGAGCATTTCTTTCTAACATCACTGAAAACTATCCTTAGCATTTAGCAAAGTTTACAGTTTTGCACAGTATTAATTCCATTTAAGGAGGTTCCCTTCATCTGTTAGCGAGAATGAACGACAATTAAGGAACATCTTAAAGGAATGAAATAAAAGGTTTTAAATCATGTAAAGCGGGCAAAGTGTGTACATGCCATAGTTATGGATAGGCTGACAAATTTTGGCAGTACTAGTGTCATGGAACATGAAAAGTTTTCCCCATAAAGGGCTTCTCTTGTTATTTAAGGGACAGAAAACAGTGATGTAGTTTATTGTCTTTCTGCCATAAAAGATTTGTTGTGCTCAGTTATGTAAATACATGAGTGTAGTTTTCTTTTAAGAAACAACCAGGTTGTCTGAGAGTTTCAAGTTTATTTGTCATTTGCACAACATGTCAGAGCATTCATGCATTGAAATGTTTGTGGTGAGGCTCAGGTGATCACTCTACAGAAAGTAAACAAAGTAAAAATAAAAATACAAGAAAATACTGAAACTGAAATATATTAAATATACACAAACTATAGAGACAGGAGGGACAGGGGAAAGAGGTTGTCTCAGAAAGTTCCACCATAGGGGTATTAAAAGTTTTCAAAACAAACTGCTGCGGGATGGCTGCACTTTTCATGAAGGTTTTAGGCTGTGAAGGCTTTGCATGTACCAGTGGCAAAAAGAGAAGTTTCATTGTTACGTCATGCAAGATTTTATTTTTGCCCTTACCTATAACCCAAAAGATGACAAGATTTTGCTGTTTTTGGGGAGCACCCTCTCCCAAAACGTTTAATGGAAAAGGAGAATCAAGATGGCAACTGTCAACTGTGGTTGATAAGATCTTGAAGAGTGACCTCTTCCAGGAAACTACAAACCAAAGTACAGACAGCAGGAAGGAGCCTTTTCTACCACCCCTGTGTTTGCATCCCAATTAGCACAGGCAGCTTCACAGAAGCTTGCTTAGCTTACATTCACACATAAAAGGAAAGAAAACAGAAAGAGTCTTTGTGAGCTGAACTAAACTGAACTAAAAGCTGAACTAACCTGACCTCTGCAGAAGCATCCAATTACACCAAGTCTGGCTTAACAGACAGGAGCATTTGTCCAGTGTTGACGGAAGTCTCGCCCTACCCTTGTAGGGCCCCTATGAGAGAGCAGCTTTAGGCTGACATTCTCTAAGGGTTCAAAGAGGTGACAGTGCTTTTGCACAAATAAGAAGTCCTGATTAGGAATGAGCTGCGTAGTAACTTATCTCCTTGTGATTGGTTGAAATATCTAGCTATTGACTGTTCAATAGAGTGTTTCCCATGCCCAGGGCTTGGAATGGGGTCCGGGCCCCCAAACACATTAAACACGTCATCCTAGAGCTGTACAACTCATATAATATGTTTGAGGGGATCTTGGCCAGGCTAACTGAGCATAAGTAAGTTCTAGAGGGCATCCAGAGCTTCTGCATCGTCTCCATTTTCGCCATCAGAGTTGCGCTTCTCAGAGGCTGCTTGGATAGCAGCTGCATTAAACTTTCAACAAAGTTGTTTTTAGGTAAAGAGAGACATTAGCTGCAACTTGCTGATTGAGAGTAGCGTGTTTTAGAGCCATGCAGACAGCATAGAAAGGTTAGGAATCTATGGCTGCTATATAGGTACCACAGGTGGCTGGGCAGGCTTGCAACTGCAGGTACTCTAATGCCATGGGTGTGCTGAGAGCAGAAAAGCTAGGTCACAAGAAACTAATGCCAAATGAGGAAAAGTAGTGTCACTAGGTCCTATATGCCTGCAGATAGAGTGTGGCCTTCCTCGGCATTCAACACGCGCTCCTGTTTGTCACACCAGATTTGGTGCAATTGGCTGCTTCTACAGAGGTCAGGTATGGATGTCCCTCCATTAGGTGGATCTTGAACATAAAAGAGAAGTTTCTGAAACATACATGTTGTTATGTTTCAGCCATTGAGACATCTTGATACATCTATGACTAGCACACTGAGATGTTTTTAGAGATATATTAGTTTCCATACTAAAGACATCTCTTAAAGGACATCTCTTAAGACCATTCAATACATATTTTGAGATGGGTCACTCAAGAAAACCAGCAGGTGGCACTATACAATATTAAATGTCGCCCTTGTACCCTCCCAACAATAATGGAAGATAGCAAAAATGTTTCATTAAAACACATTCTATTAGCTTGGATGCTTAGAGTCTGATGGATAGTTTACTATGCTGTAACAGTTTGTTATAGTAACTAGAACTACCTAAATCTGTCTTAATGACTTCGTTCATGACAGCAGCAGACAGACTGTGTCAGAGTTATGAAATAAATTATCGAACGAAACAATAGAAAAACACAGGTGTATCAACGACTGCTCCTTTTCAGCACTGGCTGGCGATTTCATAGCATAGATTCTCAAACACCACTGCTATCATAATATGAGTCCTGTATAATTGTACTGTTTAAATAAAGTAGCTTGATTTACCTAAAAGAACTCTACTTATTATTATTAATAGTAGTAGTAGTAGTGGTAGTAATATGACTACAAATAAATAGTAGTAGTAGTAGTATGATAGAAAATCTGTGAAACTGACAATGTTAAGGCCTTTGTACAAAATGGTCAGTTTTTTTTAGTCCTATCTCTTCCGCTGAAGCTTGTGTTCAAATGACTCTCAGGTGGATTTATCTACTCATCAGAAACTTTTGCACAAATGTCTGGAATCCATGCCAGCTTGTTCCTGTTCTTAAGTTCTCATGTTCATGCTAATATTCATAGTTCTACTTTTCACTCAACTTGTTATGCTGATAATATCATTTGTAATGAAAAACATTGTTTTAAATTAAAAAGGAATATAAAACAGAAGCATTTCCACCAGTGATCTCAGACTTTTAGACTGTTAGATGTTGTAAATGTTAGTTAAAAGGATTTAATTCCACATAATGCCGTAATCTGTTTATGAAATAGATTTTAGTTGTTAGGTTGTTAGTACCCTTTTGTAAGGGTATAAGCTTTTATAAGCTTTTCTGGCAACTTTACTTTTAAGAATGTGAGTTAAATGTGAATTGCATGCAATTTATTCTATTGAAAAGGCCAATGTGACGCAGACATTAACTGTTCCTCTTTACCTTTGCAGCATTCTGGATCTTTCATCTGAAGTGGGCATGTTTTTCTATCAAGGGGTAAAATTGTAGTTGGTTGTATTACTGGGCTTATTTGAGATGGATGTCTGTGTGAAACTGTCTTCATAATTGTGACTTTTCGGTATGTTACAAAAACATTAGAGCTGACCAAGAAAACTAACAGATTCTCATCATGAATGGTGGTTCTAAGAAGAAGCAGATACTCACAGTCCTCTCATGGAACGTCAACGGATTTAGCCAGAAAAAATCAAGCGTCTTTAATCATTTAAACGTTCTACAGGCTGATGTGGTCTTTCTTCAGGAAACTCACATTGGTCCTAGTGCTAACTCTCCTTCAGGAAGTATTCAAATTCAAAGTCTAGAGCATGACTATGACTGGGCCGTGTATACAGTATTTAAAAGAAACTGTCGTGGAGTGGCCATACTGTTCAGAAAGGGCTTGGTGTGTGAAGGACTCAGAGTTGTCGGGGATGAAAAGGGAAGATACATGATTATCAGTTGCAGAATTCAGGAGCAGGAGTTTGTATTTGTTAATGTGTATAACCCAACAGACGAAAAGATCGATTTCAACAAGTTCAGAGAGTTTCTCATCCCAGCCTCTGAATCCCCTTACTTTATAATTGGAGGGGATTTTAACACCGTTATGGATGCTGAGTTTGACAAAACATCAAACAGTAGAAACAGAGGACACAGTGACCGTTTCAAAGGTCTTGTGAGTTTGCTGGACACCTTTAGTCTGGTGGATGTCTGGAGGTGGCTTTATCCTGAGAAAAAAAGCTTCACATTTTTTGATGGGAAAGGAAAATCAAGACTGGATTACTTTTTTCTACCAGTCAGAATTCTGAAAAGAGTGACTGCTTGCCAAATTCATGGAAGACCTGAGTACTCAGAAAGGGAAGGCTGTATTTCCGATCACGCTCCAATATCTGTTCAAATCCAAACTGACCATAGGTGGCAGTTTCGTTCTGGGCTCTTCAAGGATGAGGACATCATGGAGAGGCTTTCAAACATAATCAAAAACATCTCAGGGGGAATACAGGTCAAAAAAGAAGATTTGTGGCCAGCAGTGAAAGTCAGGGTCACTTGTGAGACATTGGCTTTAAATAAAAGTGGAGATGACTTGGCTGGGATTCAGATGTCTCAGGTTTCTAAGGAGCAACCAATGGAACAGGAATGTAGGTCATATTTGCTCTTCTGTTTTACTTAATCATAAAGCCATGTTTAATAAATTAACTTTTCTGTTTTCTTCCGATCTGGCAGGTTTGTTAAGTTCGGTGAACCACGTTCAGCTCCTACATTCACCAGATAGCTTGAGTGGTGCTTCAAATCTTGAGGAATATTTGGATTATTTACATGAAACAAAAATGTTCGAAGACATCAAGTTAACACTGAATGCAACACTAACTGAGCCAGTTTCAAAGAAAGAAATTCTTTCAGCAATACTTTCCTTACATAACTCTGAACATATGACACCGGATGGGCTACCAGTGTCATTCTATAAGCACTTTGCAAGTAAGATCACTGGCCTTCTTCAAGTGTTCTTCAATCAAGTCCTTGACCAACAGAGCATCTTTAAGTGTATATTTAATGAATCTTTCATTTCAGACACATTTTCAACTACAACATTGAATTTCAACAACACTGATCATACCTACAGCAGTAATGTCCAACACTACAGTCCAGTCTTCATATTTAATGTAGACTATAATATTCTAGCCTTGATTATTGCAGAGAGGTTGAACAGTGTCATGGGGTACCTGCTAAATCAGGGGAAAATCAGACCACAACTATCTGTTCAAGACTGCATTAATACTTTTGTTAAAATCAGAGCAGACCAGCTTCCAGTGCTAGTTGTCTCAGTAAAAGTGGATCCTGGTGCAGTTAAATGGCCATACCTGTTTCATAGGTTAAAGACACTGAACTTGTCCGACAGGTTTAGATCTATGGTGAGATCCTTGGTGTTGGCGGAAGGCGTGACATCTGATCCTCCAGCACGTGGACTGAAAGTGGGATGCCCGCTGACTCCTTTATTGATAAGCATCTGTCTGCTTCCTCTTATCCACTCGATTAATGAAGAGACGAGGCTTCAGGGAGTCAGAATTAGGGGAGAGCACATAAAAACAGTCCTGGACAAAGACAGAGCTATAATATTCCTCTCATACACAAATGAAGGTTTGGATGTTTTCGATGCACTGCTCAAAGATTTCATGAAAAATTCAGGGTTTGTGATTGATGGCAGGTTCTCTGAGGTATTCATAACAGGACATTCATGCTTTAGTTTCAAGAAAGAGATCTTACAGTCTTTCAATAGAACGCTGAAGGGATTTTGGTACAAAGGCATCCTTGTAGGATCGGAGGATCCCGGCCTTGTTCAGATAGCAAGACATCAATGTCAGTGTAACACTGTTATGAGTTGATAACATTCTTAAGAACTGATCTTAGAACAATAACAACACTGAAAAAATATAATGATCCATTTAGATTAAACAAACCTTAAATAATGCATTTTCAGGTTTTACTGCAAAAAGAAATGAAAAACAGTTCATCATAATGCTAAGAGCAAAGCTGCTATAGTTCTTGATGACAATTTGAATCACAATGAATCACAAAATACATATAAAGGCAGCCTCAGGCAGTCTGCAAAAAAGACATTACACATAGACATAGGTCATGACAAACACTATGAAAAGCCAGATGCGTTCTGTATCAATCAGCGCCCTCTGCTGGTTACAATACATTTCACTTTGACTGTACTATGTAATCTGCTTCAGTACAGGCTACAATTATTATACACAGTCTCCAAGTATGAAGATAACTTTTAGGTAGATTAGATGGGAACTGCATTCAAAGTTTACATTTTTTGATGAACATGGAGAGCGAATGTATTTCAGTCTTAATAGTAAATAGTCTGTTAAAACTGTTCAACACCATTAAGAGTGCATTTGGTAATACTGTATATATACTGTAGTAAAATGTGGTTTTGGGTGCAGTTAGCTTCAAGTCTGGAATTTGTAGAAAATTGTGTTACAGCTCTGGCCTAAGTATAAAAAATCTTTTGTTGGATCTTAATGAAATAGCATGTTGCTTATTTAACCTTTGGCAGCAATTATTAACAGGTGAAGTCCAGTGCTCACTATAAAATTTGAAATGTCTGGGTGTAGTTGCCGTGTAAGTTGCTTTGTAAGATGTAGTGAGTGCGCGGGTTCTGTATACGTGCTTCCTATTCTAAAGCACGAAAGACATATTGAGTACAATACAGAACGTGTTGAGTTGCTGGTGATATTTGCCAAGTTAATGGCAACTTCAATTAGCAAGGCCATCATAGAATACTTCAGAGACATGCCATTACATCAGGATTACAATTTATTGAGCAGACCTTCATCCTTAAGCCAGACAGCAGAACCTCAAATGTACCCACAGACTAGCTTATGCAGGCACAACATGATGGGCAACTCAAACTAATGATCTGAACAGTCTCCAGACTGGTATGGGCCTTGATAGAAGGGTCAAAGTTTAAAGAATTCAAGATTCAAGGGTGTTTTTGAGCACTTTGATACTCCATATATTTTGTGCTGTATAATGTTTTCATTTTCAATTATGTTATTAATTATCCATTATTCAAATTATGCTCTCTTGAATTGTACTGAAAATCTGCAATAGCAAGAGTTAATTCATGAATTACTAATGTAAAAAACTCAGAATAAACTGGACAAAAATATTGTACAGTTTAGGGTACATGGAGCAAACGGAACTCTCGGGATACATTTATAGGTGAATATTAAAGTAAACGGTGTTCTTTATATTTAAGAAATGTATGATATGTTGCTTTACTTTTTCATTCTCATATTACTGTTTTGTCAACTGTAATACATGTACACTGATTAAAAACATTCTGCTAAAGAATTACCAAAAAAAAAAAAACAGTTATTGATAAACAGGAGCTAAGAATTTTGCACTTACGCAATTAGAAGAATTAATTTGTATGAACTCATTCAGTGGGTGGAACTGCTAGGTACACTTTGAAAAAAAAAATTTGTCCATTTATGTGGTCACAAGCAATTTTACTGATTTTATTCACTTAAATACATTCTATAAATAAAACAATGCAAAGCAGATTTTTTTTTTTTTTGATAAATAAAAGCAACATTTTATATCGTTTCAAACCTCAACAACACTTCAGATCAACTCCTGCCTTTTTCTGCTTTCTGCACTACTATGATTCCACTGTTATACCTCCTCTGAAGACCAGAGGTGGGACTAGAGAAGACTAAACTTGTACTAAAGTTGAAGTACTGCTACTTCTAAAACATAATTTTCCAAAAAAACAACTTGAGTTGAAGTACAAAGGTATTATTATTAAATTATTATTATTATTAAATTATTATTAAAGTTATATTATTTATTTGTTAAAATGGAAAGAAGTAGCATTACTGGGTCAGGAGAAAAAGAAACACATTAAAACATGATGTGCCTGGTCTGCTCCAAGCCGCCCAATAAAGCCTGAAATAATAATTTAAAAGTTGTGATATCAGGTCAGATTTCACTGACGTTTTTCCAACCATGTCACATATCTTTACATACTATGTACCCGGGTTTTAAAAAGGAGGTCTAGCTCGATGTTTAAGTCTCAAATAAACAAAATCAACTTTATTCTACATTGTACAGTATCATACATCATACAATATAGTACTATGCTGGTAGATACTATAACATTATATATTAAACACTATACAACAGTAGATAGGCTGTTCACTTACACCCTGGGACGACACGTCCTTCACCAAGTTTTGATTTAGTTCTGTCTGAAACCTCTTTCAATAAACTCTGTGAAGCGTTTCGAAGCAGAAAATATTCCTCCACATATTGTGTGCAATTACACATTTCCACCAGAGAGGGCTTCAAATCCCCAAATCTTACACTGTATAATTTTAAGCACTGAGCAGAACTGAAGCAGAACCTCTAAGTACATACAAAATCTATCAGCATAGGGATTGAAGTTTATTAGACAATATTCTTTTTGATACTCTAAAATAAAATGATACACCTTAAAAGTCAGAGGTCTGACCAATTGAAAAGCAAATGAAATCACACACAAACACGAAATTAGTGATTAGTGATTAATGATTGATTGTAACTGAGTAAAGAGTACTTATGCTCAGATACATTTTCTAACAGATATACCTGAGTTTAGGTAAAATTATTATCATTAAAATATTTAGAGAAGTGCAAACTCATCAAAATTTCACTTGAGTATATTTACCTGAGTAAATGTAACTAGTTACTACTAAAGACAGGCGCAACTCAGAGGTGTAGCCGAGGGGTGGCCAGGGGTCACTCTAGCACCCTAGTTATGGAAAGTAAACTCCCAATCATCAGTCAGCCATCATCAATAGAGCACAAATTACACTTTATGAAAATCAGCCATCAGGGTAGTTACCCATCATTTATAAAGTGATTTGTTGTATTTAATAGTTAGTGAATTGCTGTGGTTGGCTAATTTTCTAAGCAAACACGTGAGTAAATGTGTGTTGGGTCCTTCAGCAGAGCTTCTGTGAGCTATATGATGAAGTAGGCTGTGCAATGGTAAGATAAGTTAACTACCAAAAATTAGTTAGCTATAGTCATGATTACTTTTGACAGTTGAACACATGCATAGCTTTCTTCATACAGTGCTGTCTGTCTAGCCTTCTAATCATAACACCCAGGTATAACCTCTAGCGAGGGCAGTCTCAGTGAATAACTTTTATGGCCTGTTTATGTGTAATGCTTTTATTAAAGTTAATGTTGTGCACTGAACAAAAGTGATGCATTTAATTTACTTGATTCAAATGCATCACTTCCTCATGCATGACTGAAATACATTACATCAACACAGTTTCAGTTTACTTTCAGCAATACTTGTATAATGAAGCAATATTTTATTCAAAATGGAAATGATGGACAGATTTAGTTATGTATGAAGAAACAACAGTGCATCACTTTTGCATCATTTTAATACAGCAACACTATTTTTTTTTTCTTGCAGTGTGCCACCCCATTCTAAAAGCTCTAGCTACGCCCCTGATGCAACTTGTGCAGCATAGCAGGCATACTGCAGTGAGTCAACACATTTCTAACAAAGGTAGTGCCAATGTATGTGTATCATAACTCAGAACCAGTACAGATATCAGAGCTGGCCTGTATAATCAGACAGGTATTAGATGCCAGGTGTACTTAATTCTAATAGCTGTACCTATTAAAATGTCCCCTGAATCAACTAGAAGAAAAAACAGTCTACTGAAGGTATTTATGAGATATTCGTTTCCTCTTTCACCTCCATAATAAACAGCTAACAGTGCTGCAAATGTTGAGTAACCATGTCTGTTTATCTGGCTGAGTATGAAAGGAGGACTATGGATACAACAGAATCCAAACAAATGACGTAGCAGTTCCTGTTCACATCCTGGTCTGCCTTCACGTCAACGGTGACTGTGTGGCTCTGTGCTCATAGTCGCATACAAAAGTTTAGGTGCCCCTGGACTAATCACGTTTTGTTGTTTTTCTAGCTGAAACTAAGATAACACATCCTGTACAGAAAACACACTTCTGCACACACACAATTTAATACACAGATACTGTTTATTTGCTTAAACATATTGGAAAAAAAGGAAATATAAAATGTGGCCTGTGCAAAAGTTATGACACATTTTATATTTTATGCTTTATTTTTTTTCCAAGACATTAAACGCAGCAAATAAATAGAAATTGTGCACTTAAATGCCATTTTTAAGTTTGTTCTCTATAGAGGATGCATTATTTTCACTTGTCAACAAAACATGTCATTTCACAAGGGGTATTCAACCTTTTGTATGCGACTGTCTATGAACTAATGAACCACATTCAGTGAAGTGGGAGGTTGGGAAGGAAATGAGTAGTTTCCACTTACAATTCTCACAAAGGAATTAAGAAACAAAAGGTTTTAAAGATTTTGCGTACACAAAAAAGCCCCATCTTGATTTTCCATTTCTATGTGGATTTAGCTCACAAAAGAATGAGGAACAAAATAAAAGACGTGTAGACATGTTGTTTTCTTGTATGACTGTATGAGAAAGGCTCAAGACATCTTTCAGATCATTATGGATGAAACATTAAGGTCAGTGGCACATAAATTGCCAATCACTATGTCATTTCATACTGTACTTTCAACTTTTGAAAATGGGATCATGATCACAGCATTATTTAATTGTGACACAGCTGTTGCAATAAAGTAAAGAAAGAACATTCAATAACAATTAATCATGTGACATTTGAAAAAGTATTTTTCAGTTAAAACATCATTCATGCCTTTCCCTGCAGTCATTATGGATTAAATTTATAATGCAATCTAATGCAGTTAGCAGATGATATAGAATGTAAAAGTGCAACATAAGACTAAAGGAAGTATAATGGAAAAATTTCTTGAAACTAGTTGCTGAATTGGCCGGCACCTGACCGAGGATCCTTTTGATTCCTGTATCTGTACGTCAGCCAAACACCCAGAATCTAAAATGACATAAAAAGAAATAAACAATAAGCAAAAAGACAGAACACAAAAAAGTTGGATGTATGATGACCAGGAGTTCAGCCCAGAGATCTCTATCTCTAAATCACACTTGATTGAGGAGTAGCCTTATTTTTCCTCAGTAATGACAGGTAAACTTACATCCTTTGTTTAAAGGGTCATGCATGCATGTTGACTGAGAAGAGACCTCACCCACCTCTGTGAAACTGAAGAACAAACTCATTCCTCCAACAAAGTGCAGTGCGTCATCAGCATAGGCCTGAATTTTGACTGAGCATGGTTCACAGCTTGTTTCTCTGAAACAGTCCTGTAGTTCAGAAAGGCAAATTATGTTGAAGTACTATGGTGACTACAGCTGTAAACACTTCATGATGAATGGACCAATGGCAATAAAAATGACTTATAAAATCATTTAACATTAAAGTTACAAATGTATTTTTCTATCTCATATAAAGGTATCATTTCAGAGATAAAAGGTTTTGTTAGGACAGCAACACTATGTTCTACAAATAGCACATTTGTTTTTACATAAAATAACATTCTGAACTCAAATTGAAAAACAGGAAAAAAGACAGTTGAAATGTTTCAAGTACAACTCTGCACATGAGATAGCAGAGGGTTCTTCTAGTTTGGAAAATGAGGTTACACCTACAGCTTCACATGTTTCACTGTAGTTGACGTTGGAGAAGTCACAGCAGTTCAGAGTTCTCTCTAGATCCTTCTGCATAGACTCAGACTTGTTCCATCCAATCTCCAGAAGCAGATTCTGCAGGGGGAGAGACCTCGTCAGGAGTTGGATTAATGTAGTACTGTTATTTAATGGCAACACTTGTGCCATATGTTATATGTTAAGGCCATATGTACATCTCCATTTCTCATACCTGTACACTGTTAGAAATAAAGGTTCTGTGCAGGTACAGTTTTCGTTCATCAAGGTACAAACAATGTAAATGTGCCCTCAAAGGTACAACAGTGGCTTTAAGGTCCAATTGTTTACCTTAAATAAGTTTTTCCCGGTGAAAAGTACTTATTTGTACCTTTTTTATAACCTAGTGTTTTAAAACAGAACAATTAATAAAAAGCCCGGAGACGAGACGGGGGGTGTGGAGAAAATATTATTTCAATGGATTAAAGTACAATTATGTTCCCTGACTAAAGGTACTGAGATGTAGCCTTGAGGGTACCACCCCAGTGACAGTTTAAAACTTTTTTTATAATTAATAATTACTCCATCATTTTGCATAGTTTTCAATGTAGTTACTAAATATTAAGCCTTAGGATGTGGACATACGAAGCATCTTAAGGGGTTAATTTTAAGAAGAATGTCAAACTGCTATTTACTTACTCCTCTGAGAAAATATGTTCTGCTAATACTTCCCCGTGAGAATAATTAATATTATATCAGGTGGTACAAAACCAGTTGCAGTCACTCTGTTCCATCTAATTACAAAACAAAATTCCTAGATTTGTAAAGGAATTTACTTTTACATTCTAATCATTCACATATCTGTTCAATATCATTATCGTTTGATTGATTCAGCACCTGGACAGCCTAACTGTTGCTCCCACCTTTCGCTTTAGCATTAGATTTTTTTTAGACCAAAAGGACCCCAGAAAGAGAAGAACAGCAGCTATCTAACTTCAGTTCCTTTGCTGATATGGGCTGGACATACTAAGACGTTCCTAGTATGGTTTTGTACTCATTTGTCTTACCTGTTGTTCCTTATTGATGGCCAGGCATGCACATGACACTGAGAACTGCACAATGAACACCATGAAGAGGATGACCATGTACTGAACAGGACACAGTTAAGGATCTTCTACCATATAAAAGTCATTTATATATGAATTTTGTCAACAGAAAGACTATAGACATATATGTAGTTGGTTAACAAGGGAGAGCTACAACAAGATCAGTATCAGTGTATCTCCTGAGATAAAGATGATATTGAAGGTAAATCACATCCCTTTTGAAGAAATAGTTCATTCTAAAGGATACAAAGAACAAGAGGACTTGATGATGCTTTAGAGCTCCACACAGACCCACAATTGCCACGATGAAGAGAAAGAAACCAACTCCAATGACGGCGGCTATCACTTGGAAACTCGAGACCAGGCCAAACCACTTACCCCAGGCTGCCACCGCAATCATGAGCAGACTCACCAGCTGAACAGTTTTAGAGATAGGTTACTCATTAGTGTATAGCTTTAATCTGATAAGGCTTACATTCCACAAGTAATGATGAAAGTAATCGGTGTAGTGATTTCAATATAGTATCAAAACTGAAAAAAGTTTGTACTGTAATTTAAAACTATATCAACTACATATTAGGCTCTTTCAAGTCTCTCATTTTCTATTTTTTTGGTGATCAAACTATAGTCATCTGAGTGCTTCCTGGCTATTTTTGTATTGTTTTATAAGATCACTATTTTGCATAATGACATGCTTCTTGTAAAAATCTTTTATTTTGATTTTTTCTTTTGTGTTTCCTAAAAATTAAGACCTTTTAACACATAAAATATTAAAAATTGAATTGAATTTTAACCTTAGAATCAGATATTATATCAAACCTCAAGGTATGTGTAACGTTACACTCTTATTATTATTATTATTATTATTATTATTATTATTATTATTATTCTCTTTAGTGACCACGAATGTGTAGGTAAAATAAATCACAAAACTACTTTTAAAAATATATCTACAATGGCAACCCACCAAACTACATGCCTTCTATAAAAAACTGTTAAAGCGCGAGACGCGGGGCAGCTCCCAGAGAACTGGAGGCCCAGATGAAGAGCTGTCTTTATAATGACTGGAAAAGGCAGACTGTTCTGCTTCTTTACTTACCGCGTAAAGAATGTTCAGCGCGCAAAGCGCATTTTTAGAGCAAACGAATCCTCCACAGCCCATTCTGAGCGATCAATTACTGAATCACATGAAGTTCCTCTGGCAGACACCTCCGGCCTAATGAAGGGAGAGTAAGTACAGCTAGAGCGGCCACTCTTCCTCACAGCTCCTGCTCAGTGAGCAGGTACAGTCTGGTCTCTGTACTTCCTTCAGGATCGAGCAGATCAGAGACACGTTCAACAGGAAAACGGCGCAGCTGACTATAGACGTGTAATAATAAAGCGAAGTCCTACACCAGATCACCACGGTTTTATCTGAGCGTTCAGAGTTCAGCGTGTTATCTCAACGTTGGACATCATTAAATCCTGTTGAACCGGACTCTGGATCACGCGAGCTTCCAGTTGATACCACTGCATAAACAAATAATGTGTTCCATATAATCCAAGTATTCCTTAGGACTTATTTGTAATTAAATAACATTATTATTATTATTATTATTATTATTATTATTATTATTATTATTATTTATTTATTATTATTATGCCCATTTTTAAGGGAATAGATTGCCATCGTGTGGCGGAACCACAGACTGTTTTGCTAAATGCCTCCTTAAGAGGAAGCCGAACTTAGGACCTAATGCACAAAGTACCAGACTTATAATAACAACAACAACAACAACAACAACAACAACAACAATAATAATAGGTATGGTCTATATTATTATAATAATAATAATAATAATAATAATTATTATTATTATTATTATATTATTATTATTATTAGGCTATTCTTTAAGTGTCAGACTGTGTCTGTGGGCAGAACGCCATATGTGGTTTTTCATGTACGTTGGGCTATAGCAATCCAAGGCAAGAGAGAGGGAGTGTGGGTGTGTGTGTGTGCGTGTGTGTCGTATGTTTTGAAAATGCTGCTAGGAAAGTGAAAAAGTAGCGTCGATAAATCCGTGTTGAAGAGTCTGGGATGAATCTTCTAGACCTCAGTGGCCTGTACCACTACGGCAAAGTTCACTTTTGAAAGTACATTAAGGCACCATATACAAACGGTGCAATCGCGTTTACATCGCACATATACATTGAATTTACTTATTTAAATAGAAAAAAAAAACAAAAAGCTGTGATAAGTAATTTACAGAATAAGATCGTTAAACAGCACACCCCTTTAATGTGCAGATGGTACAGTCTTGACTAAACCCCTGCATGCTGCGGCGCTGCTCCGCTCCTTCGTACAGTCTGGTACTTTATGTATTAGGTGTAAGGAGTTGCGGCTTGAGGTGGCCTTTAACAAAACTGTATTGATTTTTGCCAGTTTCAGATACGGATTTATCTATATTTAGCTGATAATGTCTGCTCCAAAGAAAGGAGATCTGTCCGACACTGAAAAGGAGTTATTCGTGGTTATTGCTGCAGGTAATACCAGCTAACGGTTAGCGGAGTTAGCTAGCTACCTAGGTTAACTACTTTACGCTTTTGACAGTGTTAAATTGTATGCATGCCGGCACTTCGGTCAGGTTTCACTTGGCTTTAGTAACTGCGATAGTTCCCTGAATGATGAAACATTTTAGCTGAGCTGTTTCTAACTTACTTTGTAACAAACTAATCAGCTGCTGGATAAAGAGTTAATGTTAGCTAGCTGGCTAGCCTGTTAGCAACCTGTCAGTGACAGACCTTTGATTTACTTAGCAAAGGAAAGTTAGCTAAGCTGGCTAGTTTTGTTTAGCTAGCTAACTGACATAAATAAAGTAACGGTTCTTGTTAGGATTTTCCCGTTCTACCTTAAATGGTGCAGCCTGATGCACCAGAGTGTAACTGCTGCACTATTTAAGGTGGAACGGGAAAAAATCGTACAATCAAATGACTTCAGCTTCGTAATTAGGCAGGGGTCAAGCAGAAATTACTGTCTGGTTTGCCAGACATTCTCATTAATGGATGTGTTTCCGTGTGGTAGTGTTAATACTGCATTATTGTCATAACTTGCTAGTTTAGGTAGTTAGCTAGCTAGCTGGGTAACCTGTTAATTCCAGTGAGCCTGCAGTGTAATGCAAGTTGTAATTACAACTGAGGTGTATAACGCTTCATGTCATTTGCAGGTAATGTGCAGGAAGCATCACGGTTGCTTGGCTCCAAAGATGTCAGGGTCAACTGCCTGGATGAGGTGAGTAGTTGTAAACAACTAGCTGAGCTTACACCATTTGCTCTTAAAATATTTTCGTATTACAATCTTTGACCAGTAAGCTGCTGAGGTAATTCTCCACTGATAAGCAGGTTTATTTTGGAACAATTAAATAGCCCCCTATTCATTTACTGGAGGAGAAGATTATTGCATCTGCTAACAGTGACCTGCCAAGATCAGATGTCAGGGACACTTGGCTTCCAAAGCAGCTGTAGCCTTAACTGATATTGGCTGGTTAGTCTCTGTTTGTGTCAGTTTCTTGCCAGGACTGTCTGTTTTGGGCAGTGCTAGTTTAAGTAAAATAAAGTGTTTAATCTACTTATATAATTACAGTTATTTATGCTCACTGCCTTTGTTTGTTTCCAAAACAGTATTGTTGTCTTAAGACAGCAATTAAAATGTACAGCACCAAGCAGAAGTTAGAGACCACCGTTCATTTATTATTTTTTTTATGAGCATCAGGAAAAGCAGGGAGTATAATAACCGAAAATTACTCAGGACCCTCAACAACTTAATGTAATATCAACATTTTCAGTATTTAGTGTGTCCGCCCTCTGCCTTTATTACAGTTTCCAGTCTTGTTGATAGACTTGACTCTCTCCCTCCCCATTTATTTCATTTTCTCAGTAATGATTTCTTGACAGTTACACATCCTTTCGGACTCACAGTGTTGAGTTGTCTTCTTACAGTGGAGGGATGGACAGAAACGTCTGTTGATTTTTTCAGATCTAAAGCAAGAGTGGAGCTTAATTTTCTCCTCTCCCAAAAATTTACTGTTTGTAGATCTTGCACGTTTGTTAGTAATCCCATTTTCTCTATACATTTTTATATTTTTTTTTCTTTTAATCATTTTTTGAACTCTATCTCTATTTCCTGAAAAATTAATAACATACTTTTAAAAACTAGTTGTTTTTTATCTTATGCAAGTGGTGTCTTATTTATGGTCTCTTCTTAGAAATATCTCCTCCCACCCAAAAATGTGTTCTCTGACCTTTGTACAGTGCTACATTTTTTAATTGATTCACTTCATGCTAATCTGACTTTCGTTTGCGTTTTCACCACAGTATGGCATGACGCCCCTCATGCATGCTGCATATAAGGGCAAAGCAGACATGTGTAAGCTGCTATTGCAGCATGGAGCAGATGTCAACTGCAATGAGCATGAACATGGCTACACTGCTCTCATGTTTGCCGGTCTCTCAGGTATGTTTTACAGTCACTGTGTGGAAATTCTCATTTACCTTTAGGATTCTAATCTGCAATATAGGTGATGTTATAGAAGTCTAAGGGTGCATCATGGTGCTTTTTAATTTGCTTATTTGAATCAAAACTTCTAACGTACTACTATCATAGCCATTTGAAAACACTGCTTGATAATGCACTGTTTTTTTGTTCTGAAGGAAAGACAGATATCACCTGGATGATGTTGGATGCTGGAGCAGAAACAGATGTGGTGAACTCAGTGGGCAGAACAGCAGCACAAATGGCTGCTTTTGTGGGTAAGAAGACAATGATGAAAATATTTTTATTTTGAATCTCAATATGATGTTGTGCAAGAGTTTATATTGATGTATTTAATGTTATTATATGTAAACATAAAGGGACTACATGAATAACAGTTTTTATATGTTTTCTCATTAGGACAGCATGACTGTGTCACCGTTATCAATAATTTTTTCTCCCGGAAGAGGCTTGACTACTATACGAAACCCCAGGGCTTAGAAAAGGAGCCAAAACTGCCCCCTAAGCTAGCAGGACCATTGCATAAAATCATCATGAGTACTAATCTCAACCCTGTCAAGGTAGCTGTCGATTCAGTCTTCATGTATTCCCTGCTGTGACTCCACTCTTGATGTCTTTGTCATTCGGTAAAATTTCGGGAAAATAATTGATGTTTTTTTTTGCATACATTATTAGTGCATTTGTTATTGTACTTTTGCATTGCTTGTTCTATTTGTGAGTAGTAAAAGTTAGTACGTTCTTTGTATTGGCATTAACACCAGAATCAGTTACATTCTTCTCACAAACGTGCTGTCTCTTGCAGATGGTGATGCTGGTCAAGGAGAACCCGCTACTTGTAGATGCAGAGGCTCTAGATAAGTGTCGAAAGGTGATGGAGCTGATCTGTGAGAGGTGTGTGAAGCAGCAGGACATGAATGAGGTTCTGGCCATGAAGATGCACTATATCAGCTGTTTGCTGCAGAAATGTAGCGCCTTCATCAAAGACCGTGAGGATAAATTGGATGGCCTTACCAAGAGGTACGGGGATTTCTGTGGTATCACCTGACTTTCAACCATGGCATGTACTGTTGAGTGTGAAAGTAACCCTCAGAATTCTCATATAAGACATATATGAGCTATGTAAGAGTTAATTCAGCAATAAGTGTTCATTTAAAAAACTAGATATTACGGTATGTAGAGTAAGTTCTGTGATTTCTGGTCAGGGCCTGTATTGACATCTATGCTCTGACACCTATATTAAGGATCAAATAATATGCATGCTGGTCTAGATTTATAATTGTGCCTGTAACCAAAATATGAAAGTGTGATAGTAGATCAGCAGTAATCCTCCTCTGAGATGCTTTGTGAAAACCAGTGCTGAGTCTTGAGCCTCTCCCAATATACTAACGAGGTCATCACAGGTTTTATGTAATTCTTAATCATTTTTCTTAGCCGTGTGCCTCATTAATTCTGATTTTTTACTTTTATCTCCCTTGTTTGTTGATGACTGGTTGATGGCTTTGCTCTTGGATTTGATCCTGCCAGTGAAATTACTTATTATTACCTGATTCCAATACATTTGATTTTTAAAATAACAAACATGATGCATTTTGTTAATTAGTAAATTTTAGGGTAGAGTTAAATTTGACTGAAAATTGATTGATAGGTAATATCTCTAACACGGCTAATTTTGGGAACAAAAAAAAACCTGATAGTGCTAAGAGCCATTTGGCAGCCGAAAAAAAAGCTGGCTCTTGTGTGATTAGAGCATATTGATCTGACTCCCTTCACTACAAAGTACGTTTCCTGTGTTCCTGACTAAGTTTCAGCTTCAGGAAACCCCTGCTGCAGCTGACGGTTTACAATTGCAATTTACAACTTTCTCTGTTAACCTAGGTTTAGATACTCAAGCTATGGTGAATCCCCATGTGTGTCAGCCAATCACATGAAACATGGAGGAGTCCAATGGCTGCTTTTCAGGAACAAGAAATCATTACATGTAAATGTGTAGAAAGTAAAGCAATTTTAAGCAACATTGTCACTGCTGTCACTTTGTTAACGCTGATGCTGTGTTATAATAATTGCAGTTCACATTCATGTTTGATTTCTTTGCTGAAAAGTGTTTTTTTTCCTTACATAATTGTCTGTTTGGCCCAAACATCACAAAGGGGGGGTTAAGTGATTGACTTCTTTTAGTGTGTTAATTACATGTGTACAGTAAAACAGTGTAATAGCTAACGACTTGAAAACAATTTGACAAGGACCAGATGGTACACCTCCACTAGAAGACTGCCCATGATTGGTCAGAAGCTCAGCACTGATTGGTCTAAGTGCTGGACCAATCGTAATCCTGAACCGAGCCTGTCCCAGAGCGAGTGAGGTGTGCAGCATAATTTGCCATGGTGATGCATCCCAGTACAACATGATCGTCTGTTGTTCAACAGAAAATCCACTGTTACATTAAACTAAGTTTAAAATTAAAGTTTAAAAAAAGCTGGCTAAGCCAGATAACTTGGTTTGTGTGACAGGTCCTTGATCTCCCTAGTTAAGATCCTTTGAGGCTTTTTTTCACATTTATGTTTTTTTTCCCCCCTCACAGTCTTCTAAAAGGTAGAGAGACTGACGGCTTCCCAGTGTTCCAGGAGAAATTTATTCGGGAATGCATCCGGAAATTTCCTTACTGTGATGCTACTTTGCTTCAGCAGCTTGTCCGAAGTATAGCTCCTGTTGAGATAGTGAGTAATGCTTAATTCTGCTTCTTTTGCTTAATGAAGAGATGACTTTCCTTATTATAAGCAATCCCAGAACCCATTCTCTCTGCCCCTGCATCTACTTAGTAGTTCATAGTCATCTGTATAGATACGGGTGATTGAAATCTAGTGGCAAAAAAATTATATATATATATGTGTTCTTCCCTTAGGGTAATGACCCCACAGCTTTGTCAGTGCTTACCCAGGCCATCACAGGGCAGGTGGGCTTCATGGATGCAGAATTCTGCACCACCTGTGGGGAGAAGGGAGCAGAAAAGAAGTGCTCCATCTGCAAAATGGTAACAGTTTTTTTAATCTCTGATTAACCATCCTTAAAGTAAGGGTGAGCTATATGATACTCATATTGTGATAAATTGTGAACAACAACAACTGGTGTATAGTAACTGCATAGTCACACGTAGAGCTGCAACAACTAATCGTCATTATCGGTAACGTTGGCAATAATGGGGCAGTCATGGGCTGGAGGTTAGGGAACCAGCCTTGTGACCTGAAGGTCGCCGGTTTGATCCCCTAAGCCAACAGTACGTGATTGAAGTGCCCTTGAGCAAGGCAACTAACCCCCAACTGCTCTCCTGGTGCTGTGGATAAGGCTGCCCACCACTCCAGACAAGTGTGCTCACTGCCCCCTAGTGTGTGTTCACTAGTGTGTATGTGGTGTTTTACTGCATGGATGGGTAAAATGCGGATAAATTTCCCCGTTGTGGGACTAATAAGGGTCACTTAATCTTAATCTTAATAAAAAATTGTTGGCATTGAATCATGTTATCAGTTAGTTGACTTGATTCATGTCACATGATTAAAAAAAAAGAAAATAAAGATAGCATAGACTGCAGTACAGGGTTGTGCATGACCCAAAAATTCTAGAATATGAAAACACCTAAAGGTCCACTGAAACGACAGTTTCCTGTATGATATGTAAATACGAGCTCAGCTAAATCTGTTTCAGTTTAGCAGGCAGAATAAGCAGTGCTGGCTGAAGGAATAAGCTGCATTTTGAAATTGTTTGTCTACACTGCATGGCTAAACTATATGGTCACCAGAGTTACTTCAAACTAACTGTAATGCACACAGACTAGCTTGGTTGTTTTAGATTTTTCTCCAGGTTTTAGCCTCCTGTCCACACAAAAAAAACAGCTTTTTTTTTAAAAAAAAAAAAACCAAACTATTTTCTGTATTTGATTGTGAAAGATAAAAACATACATTTCAAAAACCGACATCACACGTTACTGCTTTTTTTATTTAAAAAATTTTAAAAATGTTAATAGTACTACAGAATTTTGCCAGTTTCAAGTGTTTGCAAACAATGTATTGTTATTTATATCATGTATAATGACGACAATGTCTTTAAGTAACATGCAGCATCGCCCACCCTTACCCTGTAGGCAGCTGTAGGTTGTCACTAACAGGTGACTGTTTATGTTCTCAGGTGATCTATTGTAACCAAGACTGCCAGAAGCTTCACTGGTTTACCCATAAGAAGGTCTGCAAGAAAATGCAGGAGCAGAGGCAGAAGCATGAGGCTGAATCAGCCAAGCGACTAGAGAAACAGGCCAAAGGTATTCTCAGCCTGCGGTTTTTCATATGCTGCTTTGATTTAACCACTTCACAAGATGAAAACAAACCTCTCTGCTCTTACTTCAAATTATGTAGAGCATATAATTCCAGCACTCTTGTTGGCTAGTATGTTGATGTCTTAATTTGTGCTGTTTTTCCCCCCAGAAGCTGAAGAGAATAAAGCATTGGAAGAGACGACCAACACCATGGAAAATCTCTCTGTTCAGAAGGACCAAGTTACCAGCACGTCAGATATCCAAATAGAAAGTGTTAGCTCAGAGCCCGTTCCAGTAAATGCAGACTGATTATACAGAGACACAACATTATCCCAGCTTCTTTCCCAAAATCATCATTATCAAAGACCTGCCTCAGCTAGACCGTTTTGATCTGTTCATCATCCAGTATCTGAGGTGGCCTTCAGAATGTTTGTCAGAGAAGGGCTCCATGGAGTATGAGATCAAGCGGAAAAGCCAACAAAGCTTTGTGACACAGAGGCACATTGTGAAGGGTTTCCGTCCACATCTAACACATTGTACTGTATTGTTTTGTTCTTTTTAAGTTGTGTATGTGATAATGTGTATGGAAACATGTAGATTTAGTATAGAGAGAATATATTTATGATAGTTGGTTTACGTAAAGTTGGTTTGTAATATATTGCTTAAAGACACTGAAGCCAATGCCTTAAAACATGTCAGGTTAATAGTGGAAGAGGATTAAAAAAGAAATGTATAAGCATTTCTGTAGCGATTCTGAAACACATTACTTTCTTGCAGTAATACTCCATCTCACAGTTGCAGTAATGCAGATGGAACCTCAAGAAATTCACAAGTCTTCATTAGGTTACTTCTGCAGTCATATTAAAGAGTTAAAAGTAGCAAAAGAGCTTCACAGTGCTCAGTAGAATAATGGGAAGGAAAGTAACAAACAAACATGAGTAATGAAAAACACTGCAATGTTTTAACATTTATTACAGATTGGGGGTGCCTGTAAGAGGTGCAGGAAATGTAACGCTTACCTGAATTTGAAAGTGAGGATGCTGGCAGCAGTTGGGCTCCACTCCTCCAGGGGGCTCTGTTGAGTTGTTCTCATACAGCACCAGTCGATAATAGAGAATTGCATGATGAATCTGCACTCAGAAGGGTCCGCTATCTTGTCAGATGGGCAACTGAAAACGGCAAACAGTTCCACACTACACTGCCCTCAAGTTTCTTTACATCTGTCACATTTTGGGCAGTTTAAACTTGTCCTCATTCCTTTCCATTTACTCACATTGTACAGGTCTTTCTGGAGCCATGTGGACCTGAAATCAGTGGCACATGACTTATTAGTTATATAAAGAAGTGGTCCCTCCAACTTGAAACCCAAATTATCTTATCTTGCATTGCCAACACAAACACAGCGAAACACCTGGCTCGTCTTAAGTTCAGCAGTGATTTGATCTATATGTAATACAGTGTGAGTTAGTATGAGGCAAATAGAAGCCTGTAAAATGTGTCAGCTATAAAGTAAAGCATTATTTTAGGCCAGAGAGCATCCTTTGTTTATTTCATTTTTAGTCAAAACAGCCATGAAGTTATATCTACCAGCGTCAGAAAAAAAAGGAGCAAACATTTGACAGAAAATTACACAGATGCTGCCACAACTAAATATAACATGGAAAATTTCAGTATCTAGTGTGACCACACCTTCCATTTGTTTTGGAAAACTTATTTTCAGTTTTTCAAAGAAATCTGCAGGGATATTTTTCCACACCTTCAAAGTTCAGTCTTAGAGTTTGGTCGAATCTTCTGCTTCTCACAATCCAGGTAATCCCAAACACATTCAGTGATGTTGGTGGTCAGTCCGTTGTTTTGAGAACACCAGCAGCTTCTTTGATCTGCATTTTTTTTCTCTTTTGTTATTCATGACAGCTACACATCCTTTCATACTCATAGCATGGAGTTGTCTTCTCACAGTGGAAGGATGGACAGAAACACCTATGGATTTTTTGAGGTCTAAAGCAAGAGTGGAGCTTGATTTTCTCCTCTCTCTGAAAGATAAAAGCTTTTAATACTGTTTATGTGATAATGACAGTTTTGATGGTCTACCAGGCGTTACCTCTGTACTTGTACTTAATGGTTGTTTTGACAGGAAATTAAATAAATAAAAGGTGGTCTGATTTCCAGAGTACTGTGTAAAAAAAAGAAAATGTGTAAAGCTATTTTTCTGGGTGACAGTCATTTATTAAAAAAAAGTAACATTAGAATTAAACAAACAGTAGATCGTGATTTATAAGTGTGAGAGAGTTTATGGAACTATTTCTGAAACTCAGTTTCAGTATCTAGTATTTACAGTTACCATCCAACACATGCTTCAGCTAATTAATCCTACATTAAATTAAATCAGGTGTGCTGCTGATGAAATTTTGTGGAATTTAACAAATCCATAAAATGAGTGATGTAGCGAGAAGTCGAGAAGCAGACTTGTGCTCTTGTAAATACATTCTTTTTACCAAGATATTAATAATTACTAACTTCAAAAACAACAAAAAGTCTTTTTTTACTGTTCAGGTTTGTATTTATTCTGATGTTATATAGTGTTTTGTACTGGTAAAAACACAAATACTGCCTAGATAAATAGTTTTAAACAATTTAAAAACCAGCTGCTCTTTACATTGTGTCAAAATTTCATGATGAATGCAGCAATAGATATGCTAAAAATTACTTGGAAAAACTTCCATTCTTCAACTTCCGTCTTGTTTCACTAACTTCCATTCAAAGTTAAAAGCATTTGGTCCTTCTCCTGTAAAGTTACCATTTTGGAGATACAAAGTTCACGTCATGCACAGACTCCATTTGTCTGAAGTCCTAGTGTGTATTTAAATCCATAAGATGTTCTCTATTCTTTCAGAAACATTACATCTCAGTTTTAATGTGTCCTGAGTCATTTTCCTTCCTGCAGGGCATGTTAGTGCCCGTCTGCCAAAAGCCAGTGTGTCCAGTATCCTCTGTCTCTCAGGACTGAAGAGCCGGAAGGCATGAGTCCTCTCCGCCTGCATCACTTCTGTCAATCAGTAACATAAAACCTGAATATTCTACCTCACATTTGTGAAGAACCAACCACATTCTACAGTAGAGATTAGTTTACAGATACCTTTCCTGTCCAATATTTGCACAGATGGCAAGTGATGGATCACGTATTGTCGGTATTCAGGATCTTGCGTAAAGGGATTCAGGAAAAAATCTGGAATATCATATGCCTAACTTCATATGCATCATTTTTCATCTTACATAGATTTTACAAACTACTGCTCACTAATAGGTCGTGGGTCATATTGAAAGAATTCCTTCTTTACTTACTGACAGTTTGCAGGCAATGCATGTTCCTCAGCTCAGCCACCATCTCCTCCAGGTCCTTCAGCTGGTTATTGTGAAGCAACAGCACTCTCAGGCAGGTCAGGTGTCTCAAGGACCCTGTGTGTGTGTACATGTGTGAGAGGAGTGACACAGACAGGTAAGACGTCTGTAGATTGAACACACATGGCTTTTCTTACAGCTGCACTGTGTAAATGAAAAATGAAAGAAGTAGTAGTGGAGTTAGTAGAACTCAGAGCAGTAAGACTGGATTCGCCAGGAGTTTTTTAGACCATGTCGTTATGGGTTGACTGCACATTTACGCTCCAAATCCCCAAACAAAACTTTCAAGTGCAATTCCACTGACCTTTTCTACATAGTTCAATTGGTGAGATGTAAAGTCATTCTGAGTAGTTCTATGTGAAATGCATTGTAAAGAAACTTTACAAATATAGCCATTTTATTTATTATCCAAAATGACCTATAAATGTACACGTAGTTTTACATATGATGTTCATAATGTTAAATAGTGGTAAATCTGAAAAAAAAGCTTTTTGGGGTACTATTTTGTTTTACCTCTCCACCATGAATGGATTGTAAAAAAATGGCTTTACACCAAAAGCTTTTCTCAAAAACCATTATAAAACAGTTTCAGGCTTCAGGCAGTGTATACGCAACCATTATGTGTCATAACTACTTGTGAGGTAGCTTTATATAGACATCAAATGCATCAGATGTCTGGTTCCTATCACCATCACAGTGAAAAATTCTGACTCAGTAAGTTTCTCTAGAACAAAGCATTTCACATCAGACCACTCTGAATGACTGTTTAAACTTTAACGACTGAATTGTGAAAAATGTTTTAAAATTCAGTGGAATTCCCCTTTAAAACAGCTAATGGGTTTACCATGGATGATCTGGAGCTCGTTTAGGCGTTTGCACACATCACTGAACCAAGCCACACTGGCATAAATCAAAATGACACTGAACCAGAGCCAGCAGAGAGAACTCTCACTGATCTGCTGTTGAAAACTTTTAGTCTGGGTGAAAAAATTGAAGCTAATGGAAATTTTCTCTTTTTTTTCTTCCAAAGAGAGATGTCACAGCAAGGAAAATTTGACTAAACACAGGGTGCAGTGGTAGCTTAAACGTAACACAGACATGTTATTATTGTTGTACCTAAAAATACCTGAGATTGAGGTGATTTCATTGTTCTGGAGGTACAGCTCTGCTAGGCAGCAGTTAAACATGTTGCCATGGACATCCTTTATCTGCAAAGTCATAAATCAGTATTTCCTTTTAGGAAAAGTAATGATTGACTTCTTTATACAATAAAGACGAAGCAATGTGACAATGTTTTTTCGGCTAAGATGAAAATAGATATGAACTCTGAAATCTGAAAAAAAGGAAAATTGGCATCTAATTTTATAAATAAGATCCTATAACTGATATATTTCAGACTGTCAAGAATTTTACCCTGTTGTTGTTAAGCCAAACATATCTCAGCTGGCTGAATCTGGACAAATCAGGCACAGTTGAGAGACCCCTGCAAACACAACAGCCCATATCAGTATTAAATTACACAAGCCACTTTAATCACATTAGTCGTGTTCATTGAATAACGTATGAGCATGATAGTAAATATTTTTGAACAAAAGAATACAAACAAAACTTTCTGCGTTATACTTTCAGTGTAGCATTACCGTTTTGCAAGGTAAAGTTCACCGATGTGGACTTCTTTTGAAGGGATGTGCAGAGGGGCCTCATTTCCCTGCAAAAGACAAATATCAGCTTTTTGAGACAAAGTTTTAAGCAAAAATATTGATGCAGTAGATAAAATCTGCTGTTGAGGTTAAGTTTTGATACCTTTCTGCACACCTCCATGTCTCACACGAGCAGCCTGTTGCCAAGAAACACACTGTGTTTGTTTGAGAACAAAGCAGGTCTTTAATGTGCTCACAATGGGAGCTGCTCCTAGAGTGTGTGAGAAGCTAAACTAAACACACCCATAAAAGAGTAGAGTAGCACAATAACTAGTTTGCGATACTTCAGACAGGATTACTGTAGTCTGCACTGGAAGTAACCTGCTGAACCGTCATGGCCACAAGAGGGCGCACATTTCCCTCAAATATTAGCTTGTTGGTCATTGACAGGCCCTCTGTGGTTGCACCACCTAATAGTGAAGATGCTACTATGGTAGTATAGTAGAGGTCTATTGTATTCCAATCAACAGAAGAGTGTGGGGGCTGTAATTAGTTATATTAGTTGTCTGTTAGAAAAGTACTTAAGAGATGGATTTGTTCACTACTAAATGTTTTCAACTGATAATACCTTTCCACACTCTTAAAAAAGATGGGGCTTCAAAGGTTCTTTGGTAAAGAAACTGGTTCTATATAGAACCCTGGACACTCAAAGAACCCTTTACATGATTAAAGGATTCTTTGCTTCATGAAAGCGTTCTCTGGGTTGATGGAAAAGATGCATACATATGCTATATATACATGATTCTGTATAGAATTTTTTTTTAAAAGGGTTCTTCTATTGTTACAGGCTTGACGCTGTTACAATAGAAGAATACTTTGGGGTGCTATATAGAACCATTTTCAAAAAGGTTCTATATAGAACCCTCTACAGCACATTCTTCATCAATCTGAAGAACCCCTTCATGATGCAAGGAACCCTTTAATTATGCAAATCATTCTTCAAGTGTTCATGGTTCTACATAGAACCATATTCTTTACCAAAGAACCCCTGTAGCACCAGCTCTTGAAGCTCTTTTTTAAGTGCTTCTTTGATACTCAAGTGCAATATTTTATAGTTTTACAATACACTACACTCATGTACACTATTCACATAAAAATTGAAATGAAAAGGAAATAATTTTTCCTCAGTTCCATTTTACTCATTCATCTTTAGTTCCTAATTCATTCGTTTTATTCTGTTGTGCACTGCTTTGCTGTTGTTCACATCTCTCCCATTTGAGCTTTAGCATTTTACATTACACTAAAAGGATCCCAAAATAGAGACGAATAGCTCCTCACAAACTTCATATTGAATGCTGGATTAAGAAGTTTACTTCTACTTGATTCATTTCACTAAAGTAACAATACTCCATTACATCATTATGATTCTAGCCTTTTCTACCTATATTATTTACTGTTTTTTACCAGCTATTATTGTTATTACAGAAATAACATCTTCATCACTTTGAAAAACTACAAAAAAAGTACAGCACATCACAAAATACAGAATGACCCCCCCTTGAAACTTGGCCTATGGCCTTTTTGTCTTTGTTCTCAGGATTTAGTCTTTTTAAGCTTTACCTGCACCTGGTTTTAAAGCATTGTGAGAATGAAAAATTATAATTGCACAAGAAGCCATGGATCTCATACATTGTATTTATTTGTTTTGGTTTGTGTTTCTCTCATTAAATGGTAAAGATTTCACTACTTTACACACAAAGTTGTCAACAGTTTCTTTTGTCACAATCAAAGCATTAAGATTTGGCCCATGGGACATCAGTCAATCAGTCAATCAATCAAACAGTCAATCAATCAAACAATCAATCAATCAAACAATCAATCAATCAATAATAACATCTCTTAAAGTGTTACATTGCAAGGGGGTGTAACGAGAATTGGGTGTAGTGAACAAGGATGTGAAGTATTTTTTTTGCGGTGGCCAGAGCATGTTTTTACACTTCTTTTACGCTTCACTATGCTGATGATAAAATGTGCCTCGCTGAATCAGAAAACTGCACCTGAAAGCTGAAGAATCCAAATCAAGCTGAGTTCATGTCTGTGTAGTTCAGCCAGGAAAGCATGCTCAAACTGATGATACATCGTGTTATTCATCAAACAATACACATTCTTCATGAATGACAGTGTGCACTTCATGCCAAGTCACAGGCCCCAGTCTTAGAGGAATAGTTCACCAAAAAATTTAACTGACACAATTTTTCCGCTTACCTCACACGTAGCTGATCAGCTGTTTGGAGTGCAAAATGTACTTCTTCAGTTTTGCAGAAGGGCAGGGTTGTGAATGTAATAGAAGTCTGTGTCACCCAAAAAGAATCATAGACTTTCAAGAACATAGACTTTCATTACATTTTAGCTACATTTTATTGCACTTTCATTGCACAAGAAACAAATTTTAGATAATACAAATGACTTACCTGATCGACTACATTAGAGGTGAAGAGAATATTGTGTACAGTTGATTTTTCAACATTCCTTTAAAGCTGCACTGTGTAAGTTTAGGGGATTTGGACCTCTCTGGTGAAAATGTGTAATTGCATGCAACATGCAGAAGAACGAATCACCTACTTAGTATGAAGTAGTTGTTAGTGTAAATGAGTGCAATGTACCTCAACAGTTAAATTGTTAAAATCTAGCTGATTTTAAATGACATGCATTAGCTAGGTATGTTACATTAGTTACCTTGGATCGAGTAGTGGTGCAGTGGAGAAGAGTGCATTTCAACAACAGCCTCTGTAACACCTTGACAGGAGGAATCACATCTGAGGCGAAACCGAAGAGCTCACTTCTGGAGTTTAACATCTTGCTGAAGTCTTTTGATTGGCTGGTTGAGCTGCAGTGGAATGTCTAAAGCCAGATATTCACTGTGTGACTTTAGAAATCTTGTTCTTCGGTGTTTAGCACTGTACGTTTGAATAGACCCTCGTGTACAAAGCCTACAATTTATATACTCACAGTGTACGAAAACACTCGTCCATGCTACATGAAACGCAGCCCCTACAGATAGCTCAGTCCATGGACAATTTCCAATAAAGCTGTTTTATTTAAAATAGTATGTTGTGCACCGACATGCTGAGAAACAGAGCAACAGCAGCTCAACTAACTACACTGTGCACTGATATATACACGGTAGGACAATATGGTCTTATTTTACAAAGACAGTTTTAAAAATGCACCATATTAATTTTTATATGTCAAAATTGTCTTGAGCCAAACAGAGTAAAGTCGCCATATATGGGCTTTGGTAGCAAATGTTGACTTTTTTGCCTCTGTTTTGCTAGCCTCTGTGCTCCACCTGTATTGGGGAAACAGTCGTGATTGTGTGTGTTTAAAAATCACACAGTGCATTCCTGGTGGGAATATGCCAAGGAGAAATGTTTAAAGTGACTACCAACTTGTGTGAGCAGACCCTCCTTTACTTCCAGCTTGAGTCGTTTGTTCATTAGCACAGCAGCAGATTCTCTGCTTACGTCACGCGGTATCAGGTGGCACATAATCGAGCCAAGTGTTAACGCATCCATAAGAAGAACATTTTGTAATATCGGTTGGGATTCAGCCGAGTGGATGAATCTGATGATTCCAAGTGTGTTGAAAGAGTATTTAAAGAGAACTCAGTCAAAACTTGGTGAAGGATGTGTCCATACTGTAGCGTGTTTTTTTCTCCTGACTCAGTAATTCTAGTTCTTTCAATTTTAACAAAAAAATCTTTTGGGGTGGTGAAAGGTGAAACATGACATTACAGTGCATGTTGATGTAATCAGAATTGCAGATGTTTGAGAGGTACGCAAGTCATTCCATTCAGATGGAAAACAAGTATTTTGGTTTTCAATGATGTGATGAAAAACATTTAATGTAACCAGGGACATGAACTAACATGGTAAAAGGTCATTTGTGACCTCAGGCTGACTTTAACTTTACAAATAAAACTGGCCAATTTCGCACTGTGGTAAAAGCAAGACCAAGCATACTGGACACTGAGATGCTCTTCATTAGATTTACATTATAGGCTACATTGGACAATATAATGTGTTGTATTAGATCCTGTATATGCTGAGCATTAAAATCAGTTCAGGTCTCTTAGCACTCCGAGTCTAATCTGCTTCAGTTCTTTCTGGTGAACATTTCTGCCGCTGTTGACGTCACTCGGATCCCCCAAGCGCGCTGTCTGTTTACTCGGAGCGCGTAAGGTCCAGCGGTTGGCTGGGCGTGGTGCTGTACGCGCGAATCTTCCGTTCACCTGAGCCTTTGCCTCAGACTCGGGAGGGGTATATAACTGCCCGGTTAGAGGGAGGAGGTATATAAGTGTCCAGACAGCTGGATCTGACACAGTCTGAGTCCAGTCCGGCGCACACGCTCCTCCACGCAGTCATGCGCGCGCGCTCCGAGCCCTGCAGCCTCGTGCTGCTGCTGTGCGTCCTGATGCGGAGCGCCGCGCCTCTCAGCAACCACAACACGGAGCTGCGCCACACCACACAAACCACACAGACCAGCCGCAGCGAGCACAGCGAGCACAGCACCGAGCCGGACACCGCGGGGGCAGCCGCGCTCAACCGCGCGCGCAGCGCAGGAAGGGGACTGGAGAACGCGGGAGCGCGCGGGAGCGGCGGTGAGTGGACGAGCGCGCGCTTAGGGGGTGGTATTGAAAAAAGTAAGGGTAGGTAGATGAGGGCAGATAAAGAGAATGGAAAAGGAAGGGAGGGAAATGAATGAATGACAGGAAAGGAAGAAAGAAAGAAAGCAGGAAAGAACCGGAAGGAAGAAAATGACTGAATGATAAGTAAGAAAGAATGAATGGAAGGAAGAAATAAAGGAGGAAAGGAAGGATGGAAGGGAAATAAATGAATAACTGGAATGGAAGAACTAAATAAATAAATAAGATGAATGGAGAAAATAGTGTAGTGTAATCTAAAATTAGATTATGGTTCAAAACAGAAAAAAAAGAAAAAAGAAATGAAGGAAAGAAGGAAGAAGCAAAGTCAGAAAGGAGGCATAAGGAAAATATTTAATGGTTTAATTAGATTAATGGGGTTAGAAACAGAAATGAAAGTAAGTAAGAAAGAAAGAAAGAAAAAGATGAAAATTGATATATATATATATGTAGATGTTGTTTAGTAGCTCAATAAAAATAAACCACGCATCTGTCACATATCACATAAACTACTTTTTCCACATTGTCATAGTTTGTCAGTACTGTCAGCTATAAGGTGACTTTTACTCAATGAGTTGCTGCAATGGTGAATGAGCCGATATGCATTACACAGTCCTTTGGCACACACCCATGTTGAGCGGCAGAGATGAGAGAGCTTGGTGGACAATGTGTGCTGAGTGAATCCTGTCAGGCTGGGTGAATGGCGCTGCGGCTCAGTTGCTCAGGAAGTCTCCGGTCAGGGCTGCGCTTGTCTTGAACTCCTGCTACCTGAAGCGGGGCAAAAGAAAAGCTCCTGCGCTCGTCCATTCATCGCAGCCTGTCATGGAGAAGGGGGCTCATTGTTGCTGAGGTGTGTGTGTTGCCCAGTGAAAGGGGCTTGGCTTGGGTTGCACCGTCAAGAGGTGTAGCCCCAAGGCAGAACAATGCTCATAGTATTAGCAGCTGCGCCAGCCTAATCCAACAATAAGAGCTTCTGAGTTGACATCCGTTAGGGCACTAAACCATTTCCACTATGCCAGAAAGGGGCATGCAGGTCGGATACCCCACCTAAAAGGCCAATAGTTGAAAATTAAAATAAATGCACCTCTTAACAAGAAATGTTCCTAAATGATGTGTGTTTACTTCTAAGAAAATTCTTTAATTTGTATAGACCTTTATTTGGAGGGTCTTTCAGCTTTAAAAAAGGTTACTGACTCTCAGAGTGGTTCTCAAACTAGTTCTCGGGGGCCCCAAGATGGTCCACATTTTTGCTCTAGCTCTATAACCCTTATAGTGGTTCTCAAAACAGCCCTGAGGACCAGTTTGCACTAGGGAACCAAGAGTGGTTCTTCTCGCTCTAAAGAACCCTTTCTGGTATCTTTAAAAGAGAAGTATGAACACTTCAATCAGTACTAAAACTGCTGTGCCATGTGTGTGTCAGTAACATTCCAGAGCAAATGAGAAGCTGTAGTATTGCCATATTTAAAACAATGTCATGGTTTCCAAATACATTTTCTAAAGAGGGCTTTCTGCTGACTTTTTCATTTCAGATCGAGGCCCGGTGGGCTGCAGGGAGCTGCGCTCTACTAAGTACATCTCTGATGGCCAGTGCACCAGCATCAGCCCCATTAAAGAGCTGGTATGTGCAGGGGAATGCCTCCCGGCCCAGATGCTGCCTAACTGGATAGGAGGACACGGCAGGAAGTTCTGGAACCGGAGGGGCAACTCCAACCAAGACTGGCGCTGTGTCAATGATAAGAGCCGGACCCAGCGCATCCAGCTGCAGTGTCAGGACGGCAGCACCAGGACCTATAAGATCACGGTGGTGACTGGCTGCAAGTGCAAGCGCTACTTGAGGCAGCACAATGAATCGGGAAACAAGTCTGAGAGCATTTCTCAACCACAGCCAATCCACAAGCCCAAGACCAAGCGGAAGCATGGGAATAGCAAGGCAAATGGGAACTGGCCTGAGCTGGAATCCTGAGACTGAACGAGGCAGTGGATTACCTCTAAAGGAAGAACTGCACAATGGACTGTTAAAAGAGCAGTGGAAAGGAACTGATGGTGTCTTTGAGGATGGACAGGTTGACAATCTATGGCTATTACCCCTGAAGTGAGTGAGACTTCAGACCAAGCTTGGCCTCCAGTGATCACTGCTCATGACTCGTATGCAAACCCACAATGACTACATGCCAGAATTTGGCATTTGAATATATCTAAAATATTCCTCTGATCCTATGACTGTCTCTCTATGAGAAATCATATCACTGGCTATAGTATGTAGTAGTATGTATGGAATGCCAGATAAAGCTGAATTATCTCAAGTTTGAGAAGGATATAGCTATGTGTAAATACAGTCTGTGTAAATAAACAGTATATGCATTCATATGTAATTACCTGTGTTGCAAGGTATTTACCTTTTTCAAATGTGCTATTATCAAGTATATATTGATATAATATATTTTGCATTGATGTTTTCTACACGTTTCAACTATTCCTACATATACATGTTTTAATTTTATGCAGGCATTGATAATTATGTGGTATTGCACTAATCTATGACAATAATGTTCATATTCACTTTTTTTAGTGTGAAAGTATTAAATTGCAATAATTCAAATACACTGAATGCTCTGTCTATCATTCCTTCCCCCATGCTTTCACTGTTGGCCCGTGACAAACATTTGCACACACTCAGTATGCAACAGTCTGCCAACATTATATATAGTTTTCTGTGAAACAAATATAAACAGCAATAACTTGACTGTGAAGGCACAATTTTATATCTTTTTTTCATTTTGTATACATTAGATAAAAAATAAATCAAAATAATAAAAAATACCAGGGCACTAATATGCATTTGCTAGAGGTTTAGTACAGGACTAAAGACAAAAAAAGAAAGAATATAAGAGCAACAAGAAAAGAATTAACTTTTTATAATTAAGAGTATTGAAATTACCAGAGCTTTGTTTTGTTTCATTATTATTTTATGTTTTATGATAAACTATACTTCATGGATAATCGTGATGTTTTTAAGCCGTTATCCTTGAACCTTAAAGGCCCTTGGTGCACACTCCAGTCTCTCACTTTCACAACTACATAAATGACATTTTATAGTAGTTATTAAATCATTTATAGAAATTACTAACTAATTAGTAAATTACTGACTAATAAGTCTTTATTATTCCTTATACATTTGTGTTTAACCATTAACGTCACATTTAACAAGAAAGAAATTACCAGTTTTGCTCCAATCACGCTGCTGGAGAAAAAAAGACACAGCTTAGACCAACGCGAACTCCATGCTGGTCTAAACTGGAGTGGTGCTGGTTTAGCTGGTCACCAAGCATGGTCGTGACCAGCATATCAGTATCCAAAACACAACATATTCTGGTGTATGATGTTTTTTCAGCAAGGCACACAATAAGCAATTGGCTAATTTATTATTTTAATTTTGGCTGGTCAGTGCTGCGCTTTTATATAATGTGAGGCAGGTAAGTGGTAATGTAGTGCATTTAAACGCTTGGATGCTGCTGCTACGCCTGTCTGTATCAAAAACGCAAAAGCTGAGTGTGCTAAGTTCCCTCTTTCTTTCAGTGTAGCTCTTTATATGATTCATGTCATTTAACGACAATTTGGTCCATTAAAGATTTCACGTGTTCATTAAGCTCACAGAGTGCTTCCTTCGAATTGTAAAAATGCTGAAAAAAAAATCGACCAAAAATATCGTCCATCAATTTGGCTGTGAAGAAATTGGAATCGGACATAAACATTCACGATCGGTGCATCCCTATGATAGCAGTATCAGTTAGTAAGTCTAGGGTTCAAGGGGTTAAATGGTTATAAGCGTGCAGAATAAATCTTCGGTCTGCATCACAGAAAAACAACTATTCAAGAAAAAAACATCAGTCATACTTTCCTAAACAAACGTGGGGGTTGTGGGTTCTACTAAACTAAGCACTGTCAACACTGTCAAAGCTAATAGGCCACCTTTTGAACATGCACTGTTCAAAAAACCTAGCAGAAAACCTCTGTAGGGATCTGGTGTGTCCACTTAATAATCCCTTTCAGATGACAGCTGCCTCCCAAATTATGCAACTTGCAGCTTTAAAACTTAAGTAATAAGTAAAAATAAGTAAACTTAACTTCAAATTTTGAGTTCACTGAGCTGAATCAGTTAACAAATGTAAAACATAATTATTCTTCTGTTAACTTAATATTAGAGGTTGAGTAAACTCAAAATTTCAAGTTAACCCGGTTCACTTGTTTTTTTTTAAGTTTATAAGCGGCTTATTTTTTACAGTCTAAGTTACTGGGGCAGCATTTTCTCCTCTCTGGTTTCTGCAGCGCTGCTGCTTTGCTCCTTAGCCTCTCCGTGCTAATGCTGAAGGAAGCTAAGCTGGCGCCGGGTTCTCACCTGCGACAGTAATGCAAAACCAGAGCAAAGTATTGGTGATATTTCGGTCTTAAAACATCACGGTAGACGTGTCAGAGTAGCATAATAAACGAAAGGAGCGTTCTAGCTGCGAAAATATGGAAAGCGTGAGCACCGCGTCCGACAGGCCTTGTGATCCCCGGTGTCTTCTGAAATCCGAAGCCGGAGTCAACGAGGGAAATATGGGCCAAGGCGCGGTGGACTTTCCGGTAGCTGTAGTCCTTCCAGCCGCTGGCTCTGGGGAAAGGATGGGCTTATCCACACCGAAACAGTTCTGCACCTTCCTCAACAGACCTCTAATCAGCTACACCATTGAAACTTTTGATAGGTAAGTCAGGCTGAAATGTTTTAATAATTCAGCTTCCAGCTCTGGCAGTTTCCCTTTCATCTGAAATCTTAGTGGGCGGGCAGCACACCTGAGTTCATATGGAGTAGGTCCATGTCTCATGTAGGTTATGAATCTGGATGAAATTTTTTTTTTTTTAAAGAAGCTACTAATGTCAATGTCTCCCAAATTAATACATCAGATTCCGTGGTGTACGTGTTATTATGTCTCGTTTAGTTGATCATAAGTGTTTTAGAATCTGACTTTAGGTCCAGAAGAAGCCATAAGTGCCTGTCATAAAGCACTTTGGTTTGCTAATCCACTATAAAGCAGGCTATAAATTCACAAGGAACACCAAAACCATGTGTGTTGGATGACTATGTGGGAGTCAAACGAAATCATTCATCATCTGCTGTTATCCTGACACATCAATTGATGGCCAGGCTTTAGGACTAACCCTGACTATAGACCAGACAAAACTACCTGTGTCTTATTGTTTTCTTCCTGCAGAATTCCATGGATCGAGACCATTGTGGTCGTGGTTGCTAAGGAGAGCCATGACCAAATGCTCCACATCATTCACAGATTTCATCACATAAAAGTAAAGGTGGTTGAAGGGGGAGCTACAAGACATAGGTCCATTTTCAGTGGCCTGCAAGCCTTCAGTGAGAGCGCGGAGGGTCCGTCATCACTCCCCAGACCAAAGGTGGTCATTATCCATGATGCTGTGCGGCCATTTGTGGAGGAAGACTTTCTGCTCAAAATTACCTTGGCTGCCAAAGAGCAAGGGGTTAGTGTGTTCTGCTTTTCAAGCCAAGTTCACTTTACCACAGCCCATCATTTACATCATTTGCTGTGGAACGGTATTGGTACATACATAGTAGAGCAGTTCCACTCATTTCTGTTCTGTTTTTGTTTTCCTTAGTAGTACTTTGATACAGTTTGTTCAGTTGTTGATGAAGCAAGCTAAAATTCATTGTTAAAGGCTATGCTTCATTGAAACTCCTTTGTAATCTATACTAGGCTTAATACGTATCAAATTTGTGTGTGCTGTTGCTGAGTGAGACATTCACACCGTGACTATCCATGCAACTGGCTGTGACCACACTGTTTGTTAGTGGAATCTCTCAGTGCTGGCTTTTAATCAGAGGACACAATTATGTGGCTTTGTTTCATTGCCACAAAAATGTTGAAACTGTGTAGGTGTTTGTGTCATAGTTTATCACAATTCTAAAATAGGAATTTGACACAGAGCTTGTTGGGATGAATGTTTATGCTGAATGGTCCTTACTGGAACAAGCCATAGTCCCACTGGTATTGTGTCAAATTTATGAGGTGAGTAAGAGTTTACCGTCCAGTTCCAGAAAAGGGAAGTATTATTACAGGTCACTAGACTCTCTTAGTGTCTGGTTGTGAGAGTGTAACTCGAGGTACTGGCTTGTCTACTTCAGTTTTAGTGTCTCTTAGCCAGTTGCCAGCTGGCCTTCATTATCTCTCTGTTACTCCTGATTGTAAAGGAATGTCTGTTTGTAGAGGCAGCCATTAAACCTTGCATAGCTTGAACAGTATATATATCACACAAAGCTTACTGTTTACTCACTCTTTATGCTAATCAAATAACATTCAGTAAAATACAGGGAGCTCAGCATCCTTCTTGAATGGTTTATTGTACAGTGGGTTTAGGAGGGACTGTGCTTCCATCAGTTTTTCAAAAATTCTGCATAACTTCACAGAGATGTAAACAAAGTCATTCAGAGTGGTTTTATGTGAAATGGCGCATTGTAAAGAAACATATCAACTCTTTGCAGTGGTGATAACATTAACAAGGGATAGGAACAACACAGATCTATCCATTGATTTAAAGTCCAAAATGATAAATAAACAAATCAGCTGAGCTTTTATATTAGTGCTGTAATATAAAAACACGTTTATTTGGGTTTTTTGCCTTATGATGTCCTGCGTGTACATATCCACCAGGACGGATTTACAAAAAAAACAATTTTAGTCCAAAACCTCATCCCAAAACTATCATAAAACAATGTTTCTGGCATGATGCAGTGTATTTAATATTTCATGTAAAAGCTTTGAGGCATTAAACACTTCAGACATCTGGTTTCTATCACAACCTTACAATTCTGACTTTGGTTTGTTTAGAATGGTTTCACATCAAATCACTGATTGACTTTTTTTTTCCATTAAATTATGGAGAATCTTTGAAAAATCTGTGCAGTTAAGTCTTGGGTTGTAGCTTTTTCACATCTACCTGGTGCGAACCTGTCTAACATTTTCTTGACAGGTGTGAACACTCCACCCGTTTTCAGTTGAGCACCAAACAAATGAACTGTGGTCTGCCTGAAATCGTTTGTCTCAGTTCACTTCTAAATGAACCCTGGTTCCGTTTGCTGCTGGTAGGAACATGTTTTTGTGATGATCCACACCAAACAAGGGAATTCAACATCAGAGCACTGTTTTCTGCTTCGTCAGCACTGTACTGTTCTCATAGTTTGACTGTACAGACGTTTGACAGGTGCTCGTATTCTCCTTGCCGCAGGGGCTGCTGCTATTTAGTCAGACAACCAAAACATAATAACGAGACAGTATATTTAATTTTAACACATGGATCATGAAACATATTGCATCAGGGACCTTATAGGTTAGATTCAAACTGACAAACCAATCATAAAAGAGCAGACAGCAAGTAAGTTTTGTTATTATTGTCTGATTATGATACACATAGAAGATAAACGTCTCTTTTTTTGATGCAAAGTAGGAGTTTTGCCGAATGTGTGGCAAGTGTAAAAGTAGCAGAGAGCTTACATTCCTGCAAAATTTCTGACCAATGAACAAGAATTCGTGTGTAATTTTGCTGCAAACAAACCGAATAAAAAAAGATACAATGTCACAAAAACCCAAACTCTGGTTCAGACTTTAGCAAACAAACTAGGTATGAAAACAGGCTCTTTTAAGAAAGTTGCAGAAATAAAATATGTTTTTTCTTGTGCAGGAAGAAGCCGTGACTTCCTCTGTAGTCCATGTTTAAAAGTATCTCCAATAGTGTTAAAATTTTCCATTGTGCTGTTTGAACCTGAGAATGAATAAAGCATGTAGACTCTTTTGTCAGGCTTCAGGAGCCATCCGTCCTCTGGTGTCTACGGTGATTGCCACTACCTCAGAAGGCTACTTGGACCATTCTCTGGAGAGAACGAAATACAGAGCCAGTGAAATGCCTCAGGGCTTTCTCTATGACATCATCTATCAGGCCTACCAACGGGTAAGGAAAGTGTATCTGTCATTAATGTTCCATGAAATGTGTACTGCATCTGCACACCCCATCATTAATGACCTGCTGTCACCATACCCATGTGGCAGATGTTTTTAAGGATCTCTTGATTTACCTGCTAACATTCCTTTTCAGTACTGTTTTCATCATCTTTAAACTATAATGTATGTCTTTAGATTGAGAATCATTAACAGCTCTCTGTATAAAAGGGCCTTCAGTAATGTTCTCTTGGACTAGCATGTTGCTTTTGTTCACAGTTGCTGAAGATTACTGGAACTTGCAGGCTCCTTTGCTGGTGAAATTGTGTGTTCAATAGTCAGGTTTCCATCCAGCTCTAGAATTAAATCCAAATATCTGAAATGTCACAAACAGTATGCAAATTAGCCTGCATTTCCATCACCTCTGTACAAGAGAATGAACCCTTTGTACCACGTTCATAAAAACACTTCTGAAAAGTAAAGACCATGTTTACAGATAAATCCTTAATGTCAAACGACTTCTTGTTGCTCTCTAGTTTAATTTTATGCCTGTATATCACCCATAGGCAAATGTAATGGCCCTGGACATGTCTGATAATCAGCTGCAGGCGTTTTAGGTCTGTTTATTGTCTAATCAGAGTTACATTTTTCTTTGATGAAGTACATTTTAATTTCTTTGTCAGTAAACTGATACACTGCTGCCTTTTGTTATGGGGTGGGGGAAAAATGTGAGCAGCCATGTGACTTCATTATTTATTCTGCAGTTGTGTTTCATAATCATAATTTACCAACTTTCTGTAGCCCCGTGTAGATTATCTGCACACCCTCTAATTGTTAACAACATAACATTGTTCTAGTGTTTGCTTGCAATTGGCATTGCCGCTCCAGTTCTAAAATAAATAAGCAAAATTTGGACTCTTAACATTTCTGGACTGTTTGACTACATGTGGGGTAAGTGGAAAATGGTGTAACCTAGATTTTTTGCCTTACCATTCCTTTAGAGTTAGGAACAATTGTAGTATCTAAATAAAATGTTTATGTAGTCTAAATAAGATGTTTATTTTTATCCAGGCGTGTAGCATCAAGTAAACATACAGATTTTTTTGCAATTTCTTTACTAATTCCTTTCAACATTAGCTGTTTCAGGTAAGTCTTGATGGAAACCTAGCTATTGATTTTGGACCATATTTCTCTGGCATAAAATCTCTCAAAATCTGTGAAATTTTTTTCAGTCAGCTCATTCTCAAAAAACATTAGTCCTGGTTGTTTTTGTGCTTAAGCTCACTTATCTTTGCATATATTTGATAGTACACCTAAGAAGGAGAAGGAAACTGCACAATAGGTATAGAAAACCAAAACTAAAAGGCCTTTTTCTGTAGATATATTTTATATTTTTACCAGTATTAAAAGTTCATGCATCATTTCCTGCACTCACTTTGGTGCTAAATTATCTAGATTTTTGTGCTCAAGGACTTGAACCATGACATCATGTGTTCTCAGGTTAGAGTATTTAAACAAGAAAAGGAAAACAGGCGGATATGAGCTAGACTTTCAGCCTTTTTTCATCGCTGGCACATTGAGCATATGCATTTACTGCACGATGTATTGTCTTTGGCTCTGTGGTAGAACATTAAGAGTCTTCTTGGTAAGCCATGATTGTCATATTGCATTTTAAATGAGAATGAAAGTCTGCAGATAACTGCCCTAGCATAGAGGCGTTGTCAGATGGCTAGCTCTGTCTGTCGAGGCATGCACTCGGGTGATATCCGACACTCTGACACTTTAGCACTGCTGGGCCTTTTTTCATTCATCTTCTGCAGTGAAATCCTTTTAAGAGTGAATATATAGCTCACTGCTTTTCAATCCAGAAGCTGTAGATCTTCCAGCAAATGACATGAGGTAGTTCAGACATCATTTCTACTTCATTTTAGCTGCATTTGCGACTTCGAGGTTGTAGGTTATTGCGGTTTCTCTTTAAATTTCAAAAAGAGCCTTCAACAGACTGTTCCATTGTGGCCAAAGGCCATGTGTCGGAGCTTTTGCTGAGGTGCTTTCTGTTTGAGTGATGTATTCACAGTGTGACATCCTTTGAGGCTGATGGAGCTGCGGTAGAGGAAAAATAGACACCCAACCCCCGGTGTGGTATACTTTAGTGAAAGCAAAAATGCCAAAGGTTAAATGACTGCAGGACCCAGAATGTTTTTTTCCACTAATTTGCCTTGAAATCAGTGATCCCTGTGAAGGAACCTCGCTCTTATGCTGGAGATAAAATATGGCCGTGCATATTGCCTTCATGATATCTCAGGTGGCATGATTTAAACCCTGTAATATAAGTGCTGTCTCAGAGCTGTGAGCTAACAGTTCAGATTTAGAGCATTTACTGGTGTCCTAAGATTCCTTTTGGGGAGGAAAAAAGACAGTGACTCAAATGGCAATAAGGGAAAACCAAATGATTGACACTGAATGGTTTAAAAACTAACATGGTAAATGGAATAAAAAGACCTCTGGGTGAATGGGTTTATCCTGTCTAGTTTCCAATTTCATTTTGAATGGACATTCAATCTGTGTGCATATTTACCTTCCTCCTCTTGTGGTCCTCTTTGGCTGTCCACAGTAAATAAGTAAATAGGCCCACTTCAGTATTTACTAAACATGCACAAATGGGACTGTGCTTGTTTCTGTTATGTCTTGATTTCTCTCCACAGTGTAGCGAGTTTGACTTTGAGTTTGGCACGGAATGCCTGCACTTGGCCCTGCAGTACAGCGGCACCAATGCCAAGCTCATTGAGGGACCACCGACACTGTGGAAAGTAAGAGATGATGCTTTCACTTTACTGAATCTCCATGGATTTAAAGTAATCTTTTCTTATTTACAGAATTGTTATGAGCATTAAGTGGACATTTATAATTTTAAATTCTTTTGTTTGTTTTGCTTCTGTTGCTCCTGTATAGGTGACATATAAACGAGATTTGGCTGCAGCAGAGTGTGTTATCAAAGGTATTTCTTTTTGAATTACATTACAATTTTTTTAAGGTGCTTAAAGTACAATTTGGGATTAAAATTTAGTTTTAAAAACACACTGGCAGTAAGTATTGTTAAACTTTGTAGCAAGCAGACAATGACAAATGATGATTCAGGCATAGCGTTACATTAAAAGAAAAACTACATAGAGCATACAATACACCAACAGTACTGTGCAAAAGACAGAGACCACCCTTCATTTATTTAATTTCCACGCAAAATAACCATTAAGTTCTTTATTAATTTTTTATGATACATTATGAGGAGATTAGATAAAATAATCCACTCTCATAAGGAAGGGTAATGTCAAAAGGAAATAAGTGAAACAACGGTAGTTTCCAAAAGTGGAGTTCAAAAAAATGATTAAAAGATATAGAGAAAATGGGACTTCCAACAGCCATGCAAGACCTGATAGACTACCAAAACTGAATACAAGCTTTTTTTCTTGAGAGATGGGAGAAGATCAGGCTCTGCTCTTCCACAGTTATCTGCATCCATCTTTCAACTGTGAGAAGAGAACTCAAGGCTGTGGATCTGCTACCAAGAAAAGGGAATGGACTAAAGAAAAGAAAAAGAAGAAAATTTGCAAAGCTAACAAAAAAGCTGCTGGTGTTTTCTGAGCAATGGACTGACCACCCCAGAGTCCTGACCTTAACATCACTAAATGTGTTGATAACTTGGATTGTGAGAAGCAGAAAATGCAATCAAGTTCTAAGACTAAGAACTTTGGAGGTGTAAAAAAAAATCCCAGAAGATTTCTGAAAGCAAATCTCTTGAAGAGAAAGGAAGCTGTAATAAATGCAAAGCGTGAACACACTAAATACTGAAAATTGTAATATTATATTTAATTTTTAATTTTCTTTAAAATGCAAGTTTACCACTTTTTTCCCTGATGGTGAAAAATGAGTAACTTTAACTGAATGGCTGTTTTGACTGGAAATTAAATGAAGGGTAGACTTTTTGTGAAAAATTGATAGATAAACAACGATGGTCCCTACAAACAGCCCACTTGATTCTGTTCAGTCCAAATCAGTATTGGAACTGCTGTGATAAATGACTTTTTCAAAAGGAATTGTAAATGCACCTCGTGTGCTTATTCTTCAGGAAGTCGGTGATATTTTACTGGAAAATCTCAGCAGTACCTTTGTTAGGCCCAAGATTATGAGGCGCTGTGTTTTTTATCACTGTTATATGATGGTTTAATTGTGTGTGCATATTTATGTGATTGTGTGGATTGATGCATTAAGGAAAATTTCCATTCTGTCAGTTGCTCTCCTGGCTGTTCTGCCTGGGTATTACTCTGTGCTTGGAGGGCAGCCCTGTAACATAATGCCAAACTAAGTTTAGAGTGGAAAAACAACAAATTCTTTTAAGACCCCATCCATGGAGTGCTCAGCTTAAGCTCACGGTTAATGGCTTTCTCAGGTCAGCCTTTATGATGTTGGATCTTTGTCTGCATTTAATCTTTTTGGAGTGAAGCAGTGCATCTATAGTTATGGTAAGCAAAAGATTTGGTTGAAACAGTCCTGTTAATTATTTATCTGATCATCAACAGATTAAATTCTGACTCTTCAATATGAAGTGTTGTTGAGTTTTAAAAACCTTCCAGAAATTTACTTTATATTCTTGTTTATTCTTTATTTGCAGCCTGTGAAGAATATTTCTTCATTGCAACTATTGATGCAGTTACTTGGTGTACATTTCTGAGTGAAGTAATGAGGTGTAAAATAAGTGAAGGGTTTAGTGATTCACCTTCTAAAATCAACAAACTGCTTTGCTAAAACATTAAATCACATGTTTTTTTGTCCAAAATTCATTCGCAGGTGTGTTGAGTGAAAGACTCTTCTGTTCTTTATTATCTATTTCCAGAGACTCTCTCGTTGTCAGCATGCCTCATCTCAGGAACCATGGCAGAGACCATTGAGCTGGCCAGCAAGCTCCAGAAAGACTTGGCAGCTCACAGCATGGTAGGTAATGAGAATGATTTTCATAATAAGTCATGAGATGATGATTATTGCCGTAATGTCTTTTGGAATCGGCACAACTTCACCTCTCTGCTTAGCAAAAAATAGTCTCTGCTTGGGTGGGCTTGGTGTGTCAGACGTTCCGAGCTGAATGTCTACTTGGGTAAGCTTGGGATCCCCCCCTCCCCCCTCAAAAAATACACACATGCCACAAACTCTCTTCTTATCCCCATGCTCTCACCTGCACCGCATGAAGAGTTGCAGATGGGGAGTCGCTGTGGCAGTGCTTGCAGACGTAATGCTGAAATGGATATGACGACCTGCAAAACTGTGACCGCCCTGCCATTTGTTTCCTTTTAATCCTGGAGCCGGCCCAACTCATCTCAGGTCCCCACACTGTGGTCCTGGCTGTGGTTACCCTGGACGTCTCAGAAGATCCATCCTTTGAAGGCAGGCATTGACAAAGGGCAATATGACGTGCCTCAGCATGGTCCTACATGCTGAAAGTCCATCCTCCTTTGTAGCTGTGCCAAGTTCTAAATCATACAGTGCCAAGTGCATGTCCTCTTTTTAGTAGTATTGCGAGCTTGGAGACACCACAAGTCCGTCTTCACCTGTTGTGACTGATTGTCCCCAGAAGTGAGGTGTCATTCAGGTGGCAGTTTGCGTGTTATCCTCCTTGTGTGCTTACATGTGACCTGATGCAGCCCTGCAGGACTCCAGGGAGATGAAAGAAAAGGAAGAAATGGTAGATGAGGGGCTAAGTTTGTAACCAAAGCCATGTGCAAATCCAATCCACATTAGTGGTCATACTCTCGCTGATACAGGACATCCATGATACAAACCAGTTCCACAAGTGCAGGTGGTGTAGTTGGCTCTGGGTATGTATTGTTTTTTGCCACAGAGAGCTGAGCTAAGGGAAGAGATAACGGCAGTCCTTTTAGCAAGATCTGATAATGTGAAACTGCATCTAGAGAAATGCACAGTAGCCGTTGAAAGGGACTGTTTTTGACATTTCATGTAATGATTCAGGGCAAATGAAGATTCTCTACATTCTAACCCAGTGGACTAAATCCAATTGATGTATCCATGCTCCACCCACAAATACTTTTACTCATAGTGACTGTTACTGGGTTGGACAAGCTTTATAGAACATTGGCAAAAATCCCATCAACCTAATGAGAAATTGGAGTGCACAAGTCATTTTTTGTGAAAATACTATGTTACTAATGTCATATGATTTTTATTTGTTATGTATATGAAATGTTCACACTTTTATGTTGAATATACATTAGAGCAAAGCGAAAGTTTATATTTTATTTATAGTTTATCTTAAATCAGCGTTGATGGAAGACGGAGCAGAAATAAGCAGCAATTTTTTTCATCAGACGAACAATAGAAACCAAAATCTTGCAAAAACTTTAATGTACAAACCTGAAGTTGGCTTCTTAATCAAATTTGTGTTCTGCCTGAAAAAGGTGCAACTTCATAGGAGAAGACAAAAATCTTCTTTACTTTTAATGTAAGTTAATGTAAGGAGATTTTATTTCAGGCAGTTTTGGAGCATTTTTGTTGTCCATTCAACATGATATTGTCACACAATGTGAAGAGCAGCTGGTGTACTCAAATGATGTAGAAAAATAAAAAAAAATTGAGGCACTGCTTTTTTGGACAGTGTTGATATGAAGCTGGGGCGGAAAAAAGTTCCCGTCTAAGCCTTGTGCTTGTTTTAATAGTTTAATGTGTTAATTGTTCAAATAGAGTGAGCACTGTTTCTTTTTTTTTTTACCACCACGAGGAAAATGGTAAGTTAGCCTGGTAAGTTTCTCCATTAAGACTTAGCTTGTTTGAAGCGTATGGAGACGAGCTAGCATACTGACAAATTCATCGTTGTGGTTTCCAGTCTGCTTAGTTTCAGTTACCTACACCAACACAGCTCGGAAGTGGACCCACACATTTGTGGGTTGAGCTTGGAAAGATCAGTTGTGATAATCCCACGTAAAACTATCGTTATAGATCATCTATTCGTAATCAAAAATATGACTTTTTCTGGGACATTCGAGAGGAGTATTTGTCTAAAAAGCCTCTCTAGAGTTTTATATTCCATTGTTTGTATAGTTGATTGAGTGGATATAAAACGGATGTATTAAGCAGCCCTGTAATTGTTACCAGTGTTTCTGATGGTAGTGTCATTTATTGAGGGCAAACAGCAGGCCTTATGTCCATTCACTTAGTATTTTATGATAAAAGCTGTAACAGCTCATGTTCAGTCCATAATTAAGACATTTCATACCCAACCCTGTTTAGATCAGCTCGAGACATTTATTCTCACAGTGCTACACTCCAGGTTTCAATGTTTTTGTTTTATTTGAAACCATGGTTGGTTACCTTTCAGAAACATTAAAGTACCCACATGTGTTTCCTGTAACTGTTTCATATTTCCTGTTTATTCTGTTCTTTCACCATTGATGTTGGTCAAGTTTGTGCCAATCACAGATCACACTTGTTTATTTCTGTTTATTTTATCTCTGTGTGAGAGGTTTGATTCGATTAGATTCAGACAAGGTACTGAGTAATATTTTGTTTATGTTGAAGTAAAGTGTAAGAAAGATTGTATTCATGATTCATATGCTGAGCATGTGTTCATAGGCAAAGAGCATACATTTTAAAATACTCTTTTGAGTCGCATTTAACAATGTGATTTACAATTGAAGACTGATAATTGCCTATTAGGAACTGAGTTATTGTCAATTTAACATTACATGACTGTCTTTTGGTTACTGAATACTTATTGTTTTGTGTTTTGCAGACATTGGATCTCCATCCATTTGTAAAGGGAAATAATGAGTTGCTGTCAAAGACCAGGAACTTCATCCAGATATCTGTATGTATATTACACTTTGTACTATATGCAAAGTTTATAAAGACTGCACACAGGTTATTGTGTTAGCTGAAAAAAAATCGTTAGTCATTAGACTTCTGAATTAATGTTGCAACTAAGAGCGAAGCCTGTTGTCAGACACATATGTTTTATTGTGATGTGCTCTATTTATAGGCTAGCAGGGAAAGTTTATCTGAAATCGCAGAAATGGTCAAGGTTTTGGAGGAGATGAACCATGCCCTTTTGTATCCAGTGGTAATTATATGGGTAGGTGTATATTTGTCATGTTGGCTTTGTCTGTGCCAATAATTACTAAACACAATAAATTAATTTAATTAATCTGTTTAAACAGGGTTTAAACAGTTTGTTGTCATTTATGTATTTGATTTTATACAGTACTGTGCAAAAATCAAAAGCATGGAAAAGCATATGTGGCATATTGTGATGTAGTTTATCACGATAAGACCTACTATTAAATACATATTCTTCTTATATTTTTAAGAAGATATTTCTGAGGAGATTACATATAATATAATCATAAGGAAGGAGTGAGTAATAAAGAAAAAAAAACTGAGAGCAAGATTTTGGGTGGACAAACTGAAATGTTTGTTAATTTGCTGTGTTTAACAGAAAATTACATGTTTTCAGCTTTTTTCTTGATGCAGAAAAATGGATAACTTATACTCAATGGCCGTTTTGACTGGAAGTTAAAAAAATAAAGAGTCTCTGACTTTTGCGTTGTACTGTATATAACTGTTTCTTTTGCTTATCTTAATCTTAGCATGCTAGCCAGTAAAATGCATGCAGTGCTGTGAGATTTTGTATTGTTAAAGGCATTTGAATGAGAAGAGTATGTATGGATACAGGTTTTTGGGGATGAGAAAGACCAAAATATTTTCTTGTAAATAAAGTATGGATGGATTTGCTGATAGAGCTATCACGTATGGACCTCTCTCACATAACTGTATTGCTCAATTGACCATTAAATCCCTGTAAACACTGTTGGAGCTGTTTACTAAAACTAGACTAACTATGCTTATATTGAAATTCCACAACTTAAAATTACTTTTTATATTACATTATACCTTCAACAAAAATACTAAAAATGCATGACCGCTAATCCATGATGGACATGTACTGAAGGTAATTGTAACTTCTGACTGAACTTTTTATCCCGTTCGGAGCCAAATGGCAGCAGCAGGAGTAGGAAAAACCTTGGACAGTCTGCATGTTGGTCCTTTTCCAGGTTGTCTACCGCAAAACAGATCTGTCTTAATCATGGGAAATGTCATCCCAGTGCGACTTGATTAAACCCTCAGCATGATTTGTGAAAGGAATCCTAGCTTCTCAAACATATTTTGAAAACACAACACTCCTTTGCTTGTGATCATAAGGCTCAGCGCCAGTGCAGCCAGTGCTTCAGAAAGGAAGTGTCTGCATTCCCATTATAGCTTTATCTAAAACACCAGGTGGAGGTGAGCCCATCGTTTTCTTTCACTATGATGGCACCTAGTTATCATCACATGAAACCCGTATGCTTAAGATAAGGTCCATACCTATATTACAATTCTGTTTTTGGTTATAACGCAAAGTTACCTGTACCTTTTAAGGTAATATATCTTTAATCCTCCAGCTAGTGCTTGCCGATTATTGCATTCCACTTTATGGTAAGGCATGTTAAACAAGCTTTCTTTGCAAAGTCACGTTGCTTAAAGAGCTCATATCTTACTTTTTTCTTGTATTTTATTTTTTTCCCTGATGTCCACTTAGGACATTTAAATGTTTTTTATGTACAAAAAACAGTCATTTTTACTTGAACATTTTCCAAACTCTCGTCATCTCTTTGAGTTAAGCAGAATGCATATGTTACTGTGCCTTTAAGACTGATGTGTGTAAATTAGCTCTGTTCTGATTGACTGCCCTGCATTGTATCCCATTTATAAAGCCCATCTGGACTGAAACGTACAGCTTCAGCTTGAATGGGCGGGGCTAAACTGCAGTAGGCTAAATAGGCAGATACATTTGTAAATGTATTGGTTTTCATCACATCACAAAAACAAACAGGATGTTTTTGCATCTTAGTTTTCATATGTGGATAGTATCTGTTTACAAAGTACATCAGACTCTTTTAATTTTTTAATAAAAAAATGAGAAACTTCTGTTTTCCATTGCATGGGCCTTAGCGGTTAGTTTCATGGTAATGGCAAGAACACACTTAATAATACTTTTGTGTCATTTGAAGTTTTTCCGTTCATAAGATTCAGGTTTAATTTGTTGTTTGTCAACTTTTGTTATAATGTGTCATCTTTCATCATTTCTCAGTACAACATGAGCTTTCTGAGGAATGTGCTCTGAACTCATGGAAAATGAAATGGTAGTTATTTCACAGTGTGCTCATAGTCAGCCTATGTCAACATCGTGCATTTTGTTCAAAATGGAGTTGCAGTGAAAACTCCAGTGTTCTTAATTGCCTACTTTGAAGTTTTTTTTGCCGTTTACACAAGCACCAAGTTTCTGAATAAACAGAGAATACTGCAAGATGGATTATGTTCTAGACACAGCAGCAGCTAATTTGAATTTTGTGTCAGTGGAAATACGTGCTAACATGCATCTTTTCACGCCCAACACCTGGAACTAACTGTCTTGTTGAATTACCAGATACTAAATGTCTTTTTAACAATGCAGGCTTTGTGTTTATTATTCCACGTATGAGTATTTATGGCGTGGTGGTCTCTTTTGTTGAGAGATGTTTTATGCTTCTCTTTTGTATGTTGATAGGTTCATTTATACATGTCAGAAGAGCCATCCCTTAGACAAAAGCCTGATGAGCTGAGTTCCATCATGGACCTCTCCACGAAAGCCAAACAGAGGAATGTGTTACTCTACGGTATTGAGGTTATTCACTCAAAGGTAGGTCTCCAGATGTTATTAATTAAATGTAAATGATCACGAGTTGAATTATTTATACTACACTTACATATTAAAGCACTCAAAACATGAGAAATGATCCGAATGTTCTTACATTGCTGGACTTTTAGCAGTACTTTTAAAGATTAAATGGCCGTGCTGTTATGCATGGGAATGTTCATATCACAAAACAGCTGGGAGCTGTTGGAGATTACCTAGGTGTCTTTTGACAGAGCCCGAGTCGGCCAGAATGTAAGTCTATGAACCACAGAGCTTATATGGTTTCCCAATTAGTAAGCCATTCTGCTGCATGTGTCTTACACTGACGTCAAAGCATTGTGTAATTAAAAACGCTGCACCCTACATTCGTCATCCGGAGGCCCGAGAGGTTCCCCTTCCACATGTGAGTTTGATTCGCCTCCTTGTAGCATGACCCTTCTTCACGATACAGAGCATTCCAGAGTTCAGGGTCGTGTCATCTGAAGCGATATTGTAATTCGGCTCTTCCAGCTGCAATCTCTTTTAGGCAAGGGAGTGGACGGAGATGATGTGTGTTCAGCATGATAAAATGCTTATCATTATGAGATAGCGAAAGTGTATAAATCATTCTTGTGGACCCAGCGATAATGAGTATAATTCCTCCCAGATGCTTCTTATTCATATTTTTCAAAAGAACTGCCAAGACACTTTTGTGAGCTCCGACCTCATGTCCAGCTAGGTCCGTATTTAATTTACGGTTTCATAATTTGGAGGCCATGAGTCTTTATCCTGGATGTATTATTATACACCACATTTATTTGTGAAGCAGTGCACTGAGTGTTGTTGCTGTGACTCACTGTTGTAAACTGTGCTCTGAAATGATTATGACAAGCATAGAGGTTATGAAATGGCAGGCAGCAAGACAGTTGAAGAATGTTTCAGTGGAACCGTTAAAAGACAGCTTTTAAGCCAAATGTTTACATGGTGAGTTCTCCAGTCCTGTAGAAGGATTGTTGTTTTAAAAACACTGGTATTTGATAAAGATCAGTAAACATTTTATTGTAAATACAGTTTCAAATGTCTTATTAAAACATCTTGCTTTTTTAATCTGGGACTTCCTTGTTTTTCACCGTTTCCTATTAGTAAAATGAAGCTTCTGTCATGTCCCTATTTCCTTCAAGGCCAAGATATGTTTGCTATTGCCTCTAGCTGCTGATGTATTTCATTATCCCACTGCTTTTTCAACAAATTCTGCTCGGCGAGTTGTATATAATTTGACAGATTCACTCAGCACTTCAGTGGGTCTCTTTCTGCTAAACCTAAAGGGACCTCATTGTGCTGTGAGGGAAGGTCTCATAACAGATTTTGCTCAAGATTTATAATTGAATTCAACTTGTCCTGCCACCCTCCTGGCCTTCATCTATAATCAGTGATCATTGTATGGTAGGAAACGCCATATTAAGTCTTGTTTGGCCCCTCCATGTACAATATGGGGTCCTAAATGTTTTTTTTTTTTTGGCTTGGACCACAGTTCTTGGAAAAATCTATTATCAGCATAGAACCATTGCTTTCTGTGAAGATTCTTTAAGACTTCGCATTTGCATATCTTATTAACAGAAATGATTCTTTAAAGGTGAATTCTACCTTTTCAAACTTTCTGTATGATTTATTAACCCAATTCTAAAAACGTTGGGACAGCAGGTAAAATGCTAATAAAAACAGAAAGCTATAATTTGTAAATTCACTTTGACCTGTATTTGAATGAAAACAGTACAAAGATGTGATTATTAATGTTTTACCTTGTCAACTTCATTGTTTTTTGTGAATATGCTCTCATTATGAAATTGTTGCCTACAGTATGTTCCAAAAAAGTTTGGACAGGGCCAATTAAAAACAGTTTAAAACCTCTCTAACAGGTGATGCAATCATGCTTGGGAATAAAAAGAGCATTAAGGAAATGTCTAGTCTTCTGTGAGCAAGGATGTGTCAGTGTCCCCCACTTTCGACAAAAATGCATCAGCAAAAAATCGAACCACTTCAGAATAAGGTTCCCCAGTGAGGGATTACAGAGATTTTAGGAATTTCACCCTGTGCAATGCATAATAACATCAAAAGATTCAGGGAATCCAGAGAAATCTCTGTGTGTAAAGAGCAAGGACAAAAATCACTGAATGGCCATGCCCTTCAAACGCTCAGACAGCACTGCAAAAAACTGGCTTGCTTCTGTGATGGATATTACCACATGGGCTCAGGAATACTTTTGACAAACAGTTGTCAATAAAATTCCATTCATTATTGCATCTACAAATGCAAGTTAAGACTGTATTTTGCACAGTGGAAATCATATGTCAACAGCATACAGAAGCATTGCCGACTTTTCTGGACTCAAACTCATCTGAAATAGACTGATACGCAATAAAACATGTATTGTAGTTTGACGAGTCAGTTTCTTCAGATCTTTTATGGAAATAATGGATGCTGTGATCTCTGGGCCAAGAAGAAAAAGACCATCCAGATTGTTACCAGCGTAAAGTTCAAACGACTGCATCTGTCATGGTATGGGGAGTATTAGTGAGTAACTTAGACATCTGTGAAAGCACCAATAATACTGAACCTATTTTAAAGCAACATATCGCTGTTGTCAGAAGAAAACCTTGTATCTCCAAAATGATGACTTTACAGGAGAAGGAAAAAACCTACTTTACTTTTTTTTACTTTTAAGTCAATGGAACCAGACATTTTTCCAAGTCATTTTGGGCCATTTCCTTTGGTCCATTCTTCATGAAATTTACACAATGTAAAGAGCAACAGGCATTTTCAAATTATGTTAACTAAAAACCTTAGCATGACAACGCCAAAAAAACATTCTGCATGTGTTACAATAGCGAGAGTGTGGGTGCTGGATTTACCTGCCTGTCTCCCATTGAAAACGTGTGGCACATTATTAAGCTCAAAATATGAAAACAAAGGCTCTGTTCGCTTACACAGCTAGAGACTTATATAACAGAAGATTGGCAAAACATGTTTTTAAAACTGAACCAGTTTGTCTTCAGTCTCCAAACAGTTATTAAGTCTTATGGAAGGAAAGATGATGTAACACATTGGTACACATGCTCCTGTCCCAACTTTTTGGAACCTGTTGCAAGCAGTAAATTTGGAATGAAATTTACTAAAAATCAATAAAGGTAAAACATAAAATATTGTGTTTGTATCATTTTCAGTTAAAATAGGTCAAACAGAACCTATTTTACTAATCATTACTTTTTTTTAATTATCATTTCACATACTGTCTAAACTTTTTTGGAGTTGGGCTTGTAATGGTTAAAATGTAAACAAAATCATTCACAGAGTTTTGATGTGAAGTGGTGCACAGAGGCGGATGATTGTGGGGCTGCAGGTAAAAGACAGGAATGGGGCCCCCTGGATGGACCTCACTCTATAGCAGATAATGTTGCTTGTTTTAAGGAGTAATGTATGAAATAAACAGAATTATCTGCCAGTATAATGAGATCATGTGGTACAAAGTAATCCAGAAATAATGAAATGAGTAATGAGAATACTTCTTCCAGGAAGTAAAAAGTAACATAATCCTATTACATGTTGAGAGAAGTTCTTAGTAACTTGTAATGTTTTAGTTTTTGAGTTAGTTGGGAGTTTAGATTTTGCATTTCTCTGCTGAACTTGTATGGCTTTATTTGATTTTCCTTCTCAACACCCAGAAATTACAAGGAAGAACCTCCTCTTCATAATGTAGATTATCACTTAAATGCCTTGTTCATACCAGTCTGTCAGTTGTGTCATCACGACCGGGGGTGGGGCTGCACTGAAATCACTAAAAATGATAACAAAATGGCAAAAAACAGCTGTTTTTAAAATGTGTACTTATGTTTAGGAATAAGTTATTTAACATCAACACGTACAATATCTAATTTGTACTTTCATGGGGCCCTTGGCTCATGGTGCATTCAAGAGAAACTGTATTACAAAAGTGGAGATAGGAACCAGAGTCTTGTGCAGATATAGCCATTTTATTCACTATCCAAAACAAGGAGTGATCCTACATGTCTGTTAAGTTTTCATATTTATTGTTAATAATGGTAAAATAGTGGTAAATACAAAAAAAATATTAATTGTACCTCTCCACCCTGGATGTATTAAAATTTTTTAGTCCAAAACATAATCAAAAATTGATTGTAAAAATAATGTCTCAGACAGCATATTCATAACCATTTGCTATAATAGTTTCAGTGGAGTTGCTTTCAGAGGCATTAAACTCCTAAAACGGCTGGTTCCCAGTTCTGACTCTGTACGTTTCACTAGAATGGCACATTTTATATCAAACCACACAATTTTCTGAAAATTAGAGAATTCCCCTTTAATGATCCGCCCATTGAGAGGTTCTTTAAGGCCAGAGTACTTCGATGGGGCAAACACAAACAAACACGAACATTCTGAAGTTGGCAGTTGTCTTGTTCAGCCGAAGAGCTACCAAGTAAAACATTCTAGCACCTTTAAACAATCTAACAGGAGTATGGCACACCAGCCAAAGTTTCTGTTTGTTTGTGTTTGTCTGGTTGGCGTACTCTGGCTTTTTGGGAACCAGAAGTGGTTTTCCTGTGACATCACTCCAAAGAACCATTTGTTTTTAAGAGTGTCAAGCTTGTATTGTTTTATTTTACCGTTAAAGTGTGCACCTCAGTTTTCATGGAAATCTTATGAAATTGTACTGACTACAAACACACACTTAACATCAAAGTCTGAAATCTGTTATTAAGACGATTGGATGGTGTGAGTAAGACGATTTTGACCCTATCAATGTTTCCAACAGTGACAGGAAGTGTCACCGGATCCCTGTTGCGCTGGGCCTCGGTGACCTGTCACTCGCTGAAAAGGCTTGTCACGATGATATATGGACCCACTAATCCCTTCAGTGAGAGCCCTGCTGTTTACCCTCCCTCCGCTTCCTTCTCCTCAAAGAGCCTGGCCAAGGAATCCTAAACCTGAGAGGAGATTAGCTGCTCCTTAAAAAAGAGAAAGAAAAAGAGAGAATAAGGGAGACTCTAGAGAGCCATTCTCTTACCTGCTCAGATCCACCACTGAATGGCAGGTTGTGAAATAGGACACTTGGAAAGTGGAGTCTTTTCACAGGAATTTGGCGCATCCTGAGTTCTATATTGCATTCTCCCATTCTCCCAAGATCCTTTAGGTAGTCTCTACTGTAACCTTCATCCTTTGTATAAGAGAGCTACACTATATAGCCTGCATTTTGTGAATTCCTGCAAAACCTATTCTATTCTACACGTGCATACACCCCACCCCCCACACAGTACTGTGCAAAGTACTGTTTATCTGGTCAGTAAGTGTTTATTTGCTCAGAAAAACACTAATAATAGAATACACACAAATAACAATGTTAAGTTAAATGAATAACATGAACAGTAGTGATTATACAAATATCAGTTTGTCCTTTTAACCATTTTCAAACCTCTCCTCACGGTTGCCCAGTATTATTTGTAGTTATCATCCAGTACATGGTTTGGCTCAATCAATGCTCCATTATGTTAAATCCAGAGTGCTGGTGATGGAATTGAACAAATCCATGTAATGGGGCATCCAAGAGACATCTGGAAAATTGTTCTTCAAACTATCTCAGAAGATAGCAACTGCTTTTTTGAAAATAAGAAATTCTTGTTACTTTTTACAGTATTTATATTTACTGGTGTTTATTGTAATATTACATGGCATTTTTACAGGCAAAACAATATCACTGCCAAGATAAATGGTTTAAACAATGTATTTATAGCATTGAGTGGTCTTCTCACAGTGGAAGGATGGACAAAAACACCCGTGTATTTTTTCAGGTGTGAAGCAAGAGTGGAGCTTAATTTTTTTTTCGGTCGCGCTAAGATGAAAGCTTTAATTACAGTTTATCTGCCGACAACTGTTTTAGTGGTATACCAGGTCTTGTAGTCCCATTAGGAGTCAATTTTTTCTACGTCATCTGATTATTGTAGTGTTTAAACTCCTACTTTTCCACTTATCTACTGAAAAATTAATAACTTGTGTCTTAGGAGAACAACAAAAGTTTTAGCTTCTGACTGGTGCTATTACACTTTTGAAGGGCTGCAGTGAGTAATGTTTGTTTATTTGAGCTTGAGCAAAAAAGTCATTTAAATTTAAGACAAGTCTATGTACGCCAGTGCCAGAATATAAAGAGCATATGTGTCTAAGAAAACAAAACAAGCACATTTTATCACGTTGGTCAATGAAACACGTTCCGTATCACTTACATCAATCAAACGGAAAATACACATGGTTTCTCCTCAAGGCATACTTGTGGGACACTCTTTTCTGCCTTAGATAGTTAGAGCATAATTGATCTGATTTACAGTCAAGTGGCCATCATTCATACCCAAAATATTTCCACTCTGTACCTATGCCTAGTTGTTGCACGTTTGTTTTCCATTAAGTGGAAAAGCCAGATAAGTCTCTCTAAAGGGTTGATACATCTACGCTGACAGTTCCAGAATCAGCCTACTGTTCCCTGATGTATTAATGTAGTGTTAGAGGGAAAAGCCACAGGAGATCACAGGAGACTGTGGCGACTCATGCTGGATATCACGAGCGATCTTTTTACGCCTGGAGTGCTCCAGATGTGTGCTGGCATGTGCGAATGTGAGCAGGCAGGGGAAAAATGTAACTCACTGGACCGCTGTTTACCCAGCTTTGATTTAGCAGATTACACAAAAACCATGGATGGGCTCTCCGAGCAACTTTCACAAATACTCGTGCTTAGGCTCATTGTGAGACAACATTCCGACCTGGAACAATCACAAACAAAAGATAAGTTCTTATGGAAGACATGAATACTTACCAGGTCCTCTGAATTGGTTTGTAAACATTTAATCAGCAAAAGAACACTGTGGTGCACTTTGTACGTGCAGCCTACGTTCTAGGAGCACTTGTTTTAAATTTGTGCCGACCACCCACTGTCATGCGCCAAACATCCAGTTGCTGGTAATCTTGTATTAAGTTTTCAGCATCTAGCATGAGGCTTGGCATAGGGTCTTCAGAACAGGCTTCACCTTCATCAGTCTACCTGCTCTGTATCTCTTTGTTCAATGCTGGTATTTTTTATTGTTTTAATATTTATTTTAAGGTAATAGTTTTGTTGCTAACACAATTATCTGTGTGGTTTTACACTGTTCATTACTTACTTTAAATTACAGTAAGATTGTACCCTTTTGCAGAATATTCTGACATCTAAAATGAAGTTGCTTTATGATATCTAATAGAGGTTTCTGGGGTTTTTTTTTGTTTGTTTTTTGTTTTTTTTTCTATCATATTAAAATACTCTCCTGCCAGGTTCCTGGGTGAGCAGTTTTGTCAAAACCAGGTTTGACTGCCTTTATGACCGCACTACTCTACTCTAGTAAAACAGTACGAAAGTAGAGCTATGGAACAAAGGGCAGTGTTGTCTTGGCTGTTTTGCTTAATCTGGCCACATAAATAATCAGTACTATTTTCATAGGAAGTTTAATCGGAATCTAGCCTTAGAACCTTGTTTAAGTAAAAGAAAAGCAAAGAGTAGAGTAGAGTAGTGCGGCCATCAAGTGCACTTCATTCAGGTTACAGTTGCTATATTATGTTTTAAATATCTAATCCTATTACATGTAATCGAGTAGTTGATTGCTCTTCAAACCTGTGCCTGTTCATAAGTTTGTAATCACTTGTCATATTCATAATCAGTGCTTTGTTATACAATAATAACTTTTACAATGCAGACTAAAATACTATAAGCCAAACACCGGAAAGGTGTTTTAAGATGTTTTATTCAAGTTTTGTTGTTTTTTATGTTTTTGTTTGTTTGTCTGTTTTTATGTTGTCAGAAACTTCAAAGGGTTATTAAATGATAAATATTCTGTGATGATATGTTGTTAGTAATTTCTTAGTAAGTTCCCTTAAGATTTGGTCACTATATTTAAAATATAATGCATTCTGGATGTGAGTTTAGTATAACTTTATTCTTAGTGTTTTATAGCATACTTTTTAATAGTCATTGTGGAGTCATATACAAATATATTCTATAGTCATATTCCATATATAATAGAATCAATTTATACATGTATCTTCAACAAACAGGTTTTATATCATTGACAAACGTGATTCCAAACTGTTGAATGGTGATTCAGTACTGGAGCTTTTTTGTTTGTTCTTATTAAACTTTAGTTGCCAAAGATTGTGTTACGTATCGTATATCGTGAAAACGTCTTGAAGTACTGTGATCCTATGCTTTTGTGTTATTGCCAACCCATAATTCCAAACTTTCAAACTGTGGTGTATGTTGTAAATATATCCGGTAGTTTAATTCATTAGTACGGTCTCCGATCAAGGTGCAAACAGAGTTGTAACAGATTTGCTATAATTCATTGGGCTGCTGTTTACCAAGCTTTGACCTGGGCTCTCAAACAACTCATCTGATTTTTGAATCTATTAGTTCACCATGTGTTAGGTATGTACTTTCCATTTCGACCTTATTGTAGTATTTTGGAGTATTCATTTAGAGTATTACGCATTGACCATCTCCACGTTCCCACACGTTCACTTCCGCTTGCCTGTTAATCACAGTTGTTTAGTCTAGGTTGCAGGCTTGTTTTGACAGCCGTGTAAAATGTGAACTCTGTCACCAGTTTTTTTGTCTAAGGCTGTGATAAAATACCTAACAGTTTTTCTTCCTGAGTTGAGGTGCTCTGCTGCTGCATGGTGAGCTGTGAGGGATGCTTTTTGGTGCTATTTGAAAAGTTTAGTCACTTAAGGAAATAATATACATGACCCTGTTTGACCGCTAATGTGCCGTGTGTATATATGTCATGTATGTTGCCAGTGGTTCATTGAGGGTGTAATAACTACGGAAGTTTTGTTTCTCCATGAGGGCTTTGGGATGTCATAACACATATTTCCACCGTCCCTTCAGCCCAGCAAATGTAAGAGAGCGTTGTAGTCATTATTGTTTGTAAGTGTGTCTGTCGCCAAGTTGTACAAACACAGTAATCACTCACTTGTTCAAATAGAAACGCATTCACTCGTAAGGCAACAAAAGCTTCCTGTATTTTCTTAGCTCCGGTGCAGTGTGTGTCTGATTATGACTAAGGAGCTCTAGGTAAAAAAGAAGAGGATATGGACCCAGACAGCGCAGACAGGGCATTGTGGAATCCTGTTTAGTTAGACGTGGCGAACTCTATAGATAGCCATGTTCTATTCAAGCACAAGGCGGAAATTTGCCTTATCACGTTTTTTTTCTTGCTTTACCTAGTTTATCTGAGCTGCTCATGAATCAACATTGTGGAGTGCAGGGCTTGAATAGAAATGTGAAAGTGCTGGTGAGTTTGAGAAGCGCACACAAAAAAAAGTCAAACAATCCAGGATCTTTTTATATGAGGTGAGAGTGATTAGGGATGACAGGGTCATCATAAGTACAGGTATATATTTAGGCGCAGGTCCACACAAGTATTATTCTTTGAAAAAAATAAAAAAAAGAGAATAAAGTTATTTTTTAAAAAAAGGGAAATTAGGCTATTAATTAAGTGAATATACAGTGTGGTTATATATATATATATATATATATATATATATATAATATATATATATATATATATATATATGCTTTTCTTTTACTTAAACAAGGTTCTAAGGCTAGATTCCGATTAAACTTCCTATGAAAATAGTACTGATTATTTATGTGGCCAGATTAAGCAAAACAACCAAGACAACACTGCCCTTTGTTCCATAGCTCTACTTTCATACTGTTTTACTAGAGTAGAGTAGTGCGGTCATAAAGGCAGTCAAACCTAGTTTTGACAAAACAACGTTACTTCACTCAGACATCAAAGATTGCCTGTTAATCTGCATGTTAACCTTACTGCTGGGATAGTGAGACAGATTTGAGCCCATCTATAAGGAAAGTACCCTCTTAAATAAGTGGCACTACACCAAGGACTGCAGTGGGGTTTAGGCCCATATCAAATCTCTAGAGCTGCCAGTAAATGGGCTTGAAATCTCTGTCATGGTCGTACCCTCCAGCTACTGCCCACTGAATGGGTTGGAGATGGGGTGGGGGCAGTCTGTACCCAGCACTATCATAATACCCTAAAAGCAATACACTGTCAGAGCAAGAAACGTAATACTGGTTAGCCAGAGACATGACTGCTTTTAAGTCTATTGTGGCTCCTGTTCTCATGATATAGTGCAGTGGTGTTGGGAGAAGTGCAATGAGAAGTTGTTTTGTAATTTTTCTTGCAGGTCACATACAGTCATGAGTTTAGCTTCTAGACATCACCTGTTTACCTATGGCTGATGTAAATAGTGATTATCCTTTTAGTAGTAGTGAGTTGTTTTTGAGGCTTGCATGAGGTTGTGTCTTGGTAACAGTGCAGTATATTCAATTGTATCGCAGTGTGTTATACTGTATTGTTGTATTGTGACCAGCATTTTAGCTTGTAGCTAGTGTGTCAGTTTGGCACAAATGTGTTAGCTTGTAGAGAGCTAGATCTGGACATTATAAAGCGTAGCTTTCGTTTCAAATGCTATACTTTTAGATGTTTAATTCTCAAATGAAATGAAAATGGAAACATTAACATACGGCACATTTTTTTCACCAATGCTTATTTTTACTGTGTTGAAAAATGTATCATATCAAGACACAATTGTATAGTATTGAATTACATTTTAAAATATTACGAATCATTACACCCATATCCACCAATAAACTACCTTCTTGTGGTACACTCCTATATTTAAAAGTGCTGAATGGTTTGTTTGGAGCAGTGCCATAGAACAACCACTTTTCAGTAGATGGCTCTTTGAAGGAATGCTCTGCTGCTTTTCAACCTAATCTCTATCTGCCACATCCTTCCTTGTACTTAGTAAAAGAATAGAAAACCTGTTCACTCAAAACACACTTACAATAGAAGCCAATGGGCAGGTGCTGAAGCAGGTACCCAGTGTCTTCTTTTATGTGTCTTTTAAGTTAGCCTGTTTTTGTTGAAATTGCTGTCCATGGTAATCGAGTGATACCAATGCTGCAGGTAGAGATTAAGTTGAGAAATGCTTTAAGGAACCACCCATTGAAAGGTCTTCTTTGATATCGCTCGAAAGAACCCTTGTGGTACCTTTATTTTTTAAGTGTTGTTAGAGGCCGTCACTCAGTCACACTTGTGATCCAGTCATAAGTGATTTATATAGATTCGGATTTGGAATATATGAGCTGGTGGTGAGCTCACTAAGTAGCGTCTCTCTCTTATTGATCTGGCGCCTGCGCTTGATATTAATGTTCTTCTCCCATCTTTCCAGTGTAGCTGGTCTTAGGAGGTTGAAGGCCATTACAGCAGTGAAGCTGGCAGAGATTTAGGGAAAAAGAACAGCAGAGAAGCTGGGCAACTGGCTGCAGAGAGGCTGATTTAACGTGACTGAGTGGTGCAAATTGTCACTGTTAAGTTCCTAATTGCTGAGGCTCCGTCTTCAAAGTAAGCGTTGGTGCGAGACGGTGGTGGGTCGCTCCGTGCTGATGGAAAGGTTGATTGCAGCTGTGGAATTTTCAAGGACAGTTAGAAAAGGGCTGCTCACTGTGTGGTCTGTTGGCATCACCGGAGTCCTCTTTTCTTCTCTGATTTTTCCTTTGTCAAAGAAATCTAGTCTCCACTGCATTTTTTTAGTAATGAGTGTACAATGCCACATAAATCAAAGTATGTATATCGTAATCCCCTACGCAATAGATATGTCAATGAGCTTGTGTTTATCAGACCAATCACTTATCTCAGTCCCTTCACTCATAAACCTTTCATCCTCTGTTGGCCTGAAAGCCTGAAAGAGCTACAGCCAAATTTTGCTTTTTACAATTACTCAGAATTGACTGACCTTTTTACAATCACACTAGTAATATAAACATAATAATAATAATAAATGGAAAAGCAATAATGTACAGTCCAAATAATAACCAAATATCCAGTAACCATCAAATTATTCTGATTTAAATAGTTTATGTTAAGCCATAACTTTGTCATTCAGTTGCCACTATCCAGAAAGTAGTCAAGGATAACACACAAATCTATTTTATGTCTTTCTATTCTGAGAAAATGAGATGAGTCATAAGTACTGCAATTGATCCAGAGTGGTGACCAAGTTATCTTCAGATGTGATGTCCATTTACAGAATATTTGCGGTCAGTGGAGATATTAAAAAGACGGGAGACAAATATCTGAAGGGACCTGTTCAGTGAATACTCTTTATTAAGGAAGCTTTGATGTATTGAAGTATTTTGTAATGTGTAATGAGCAGGAAGCAACTGCATAGGCTTGGAGCTACATGGAGCACAACTGAATGTTTTATCCATCTCATAAGCCTGGAAAAGACACTGAGAATCAGTGGAAAAGTTACGAACGACAAAGTCATTGCTTCTGATTAGATGGATACTTTAAGAGAAGTCAGAATTCCAAGTGTTGAATTTCCTCTTTCTTTTTAAGTATGAGCCATAACAATAGTCCAAAATAGAGATCATTAGCCAAGCCTCTCTCACTCCCCCTGGCCTGCTGTCAGTTCAGGGTGGAAATATGGCGGAGTGGGAGAGAAAGTGTGTTCTTCACACATCACTTCTTCTCCACCCAGCTCTGACTGATTTACAATGCGCTGAGTGCTCAGTGCTGGACCACTTCAGATCGGAGTGTGTTTAGCCACTAGCATGCCTCTCTGACCTCTCTGTGGTTCAGGTTCACTTTTGAGGAAACCAGTGCAAAGAGAAGAACGAGGAAAGAACTCACAAGAAAACCAGTGTGAAAATATGATTTTTTTTTTTTTTATTATTTGCCTGAAAGTATTGTTAGATTGTGTTCATTGTAAAAAATACATCTTTTAGTTGTAGAGTTGCACAAAGTTCAGTAGTTTTTCAGGACTGAAGTTTGGCATACTGTTCTCTACATTCCCAATATCCTAAATTTCAGTACTTTCACTTATTTTTTTCAATAAGCTTGTACCAAGTTGACATTTGACTTTGCTCAAAAAAAAGTTTTGTATAGATTAAAAAACATTCAGTCCACCTGCTATTCAGACAGAAGAACTGTATTTTTTCACAATACAAAGAACCCTTTTAGCCTGCAAATGATTCATGAGTGTTCATGGTTCCATTGTCTTTACTAAAGAACCCTTGAAAAACCACCTTTTTTAAGAGTGTGGTAACTTTCAAAGGTCAAAATATTACTATTTGTACTTTTAGTTAATAAATTGTTTTGGACATGTTGAACCTAATCTGAACAATCTTGACAATTTTGGATTTGGTTCAGGAAACTAGCACTTTCTCTGACTTTTTCGTATGATGTATGATTTATATTCCACTGTCAGTATTCTACAGTGGATATTTCAGTATACATAGACGTTTACATAGACTTTAAATCTTTGATCCTCCTTGGTGATCTTTCACTGGCTTTCATGACTTGTCTTCTTTTTTTTTAATTTGTGTTTTTCCAGTGTTGATGTCGTGTCACCCCAATAACAGAACTAACCACATGAACATTGTTGTGTTTAGTTGTGGTTACACTTTTTTAGCATTATAGACAAGGCTGAAAACATTACTGTGCAAAGTATTTTCCACTGACCTCAGTAACACTTGGGTGGCTTTCTCCTGTTTTGTTTTTGATTCCCTGACTTAAATGCCCTATTCACATATTGCAGAGCAAATTGCAACAAATTCTTTTGATAGTTTTATGTATGTATATCTTACTTCCATACAAACACACCCAGATCAAATGGAGGGACTCTATAGGGAGTTGAGGGTTAACAGGCTTTAAAAACAACTGTGCCTGTTGACTGCTCACAGATGTATTGGCTTCAGACCATCTTTTTTGGTCATATGCTTCTTACCATTAATTTAATAAGAGGAATAGTGACTTTGTCACATCCTTAAGAAAAACAGGAAACCTCTTTTAATCATTTCCATTTCAGGGTTAAATGTAAATTTTAAAAATGTACTGCAGTTCATGGGAAGTGCTTGGTTTAGGCATATTTTCAGATCATATTCAGATGTGCTTACAGAAAGTATTTATTTAAAAAGTGAGTGGTGATTCCTCTCCAGCCATTTTAAAAGACTGCAGAGAGAAATAAGATGTGTCTTTTAAGTCATATAGTCTGATATAGATGTGTTTGTTAGTCACATAGTGCTGTCACAATTGCTCAAGTAAACCTGTTTATTTAATTAAAAATTCTTAGTTGACAATTTGTATGATGATAATGCATAAATTTAAATAAGAGAGACATAGGAGAGAAAAAAAGAAAAACTGAGCCTGATAAACTGACCCATTTATATGCATTTTTTGACATAGTGTTTTTAAATTGTTTAAATGTTGTCATGGTTTGTTAAGTCCATTAAGTTTCAATACTTGACTTTCTTTGACTTGAATTATTCAAATATTTGCTCAAATAATCATTAAATTACTGGATTACTAATATAATCAGTTGTAACAATCATACATTTCACTCTCAGCACATCCTTTCTACATCCCTAGTCACTACTTTATAAATGAGATGTTCTAGATTGTAGCATTAGGTCTGGGCAGTTATTATGAAAACCATGACCAAACCACCAACTTTAAAACCAATAAAGCTGTCAGGGTGTGGTCAGTAGCCCATAGGAGGCCAGTAGTGCTGTGCTTTAAAAGGATATTCTACCAGTTTTTCAAAATTTGTTCATAATTAATGTAAACAAAGTCATTCAGAACGGTTTGATGTGAAGTTAACCATTCTAGAGAAACTTACTTAGTCAATAGTGTTCACAGCAAGGGTGACAAGAGCCAAATGTCCAAAGTATGTAAAAACTACATGCAGAGCAAAATATTACCCAATGATTTTCCACTGTTTTACCATTATGAACATAACATATAAAAATTAAAGGTCACATGCAGGTTCACTGGTCATTTTGGATAAATAAAATGGCTGTATTTGTGTTGTAGACACCATGACTCCTGGTCTCTATCACCACTACTGTAAAGATGAGTCAGTTCAGTTTCCCTGCAGTTGTTGTTCATCCCTTCTCTCCTTTTTCTCCTACTATATTTAATGCTGTTTTCTCCTGTTGCTTTTATTTGTGTGTTATTTTATCACTTGTGTTGAAAAGCATCCTTGAGTCTATGAATGGCATTCTACATTTTATAAGGAGTGTTTCAGCATGATCTGCTTTTTGAATAAATCAGAAGACAGACGAGCCAATCAGAACAGATATCATTTACATATATCAGTCTTACGGACACAATAACAAAGGCAGCCTGATTAATTCCAAAGGACAATGTAAAAATGAGTCATAAGTGGAGTTTAGAATAAAAAAGAAAATGCAAAAAAAATGCAGGATATGGGCCATTTAACTTTAATGTGCGCTATACGTCATTAAATAAAGATATTTTTACAACCCAGTTAGTATATAATGTTAGGAGTCAATGCTTTTGTTTTAATATTGAAATATAAGTATCAGAAGTGGGATTTCTATCATGAGTCGCCAAAGCGTCATGCAACTGGAATTTATTTAAAATAAACCCTGACAGTATGATACAGTTTATTCCTGAGTGGAAGTGACTTGAAAGTAGTATGTCTGTTGAGTTCAAATGAACCTGAACAGGGAAAGTATTTTATGTGGAAACTCCTAATATCATATCCAAATGGATGTTCCATTCGATTTCTACGTTTTTCTTTTATTTCCACACACTAAAACAATTCAGGTGACAAATTAGAAGCTGAGAGACTTGGACGGACTTTATTTGTAAGATGCCCATTAGCAGCTGGTGCAAGGCACTAAAAGCTCTATAACTGGCCATTAAAAACATACATGCCACAGAAAAAGAGGCTAGACAAAAGACACAAACGAAACACGAAACCAGAAGTCCACAACAGGAGGGCAGGCATTTTAAAGAAAGTGGAGCATGACTGACTAAACGAATAAAAGCTCTTTGGTGTCTAGTGTGCGGTTTCTTCTTTGCTGCCTAATATCACGGCCTGTAAACTGTAAAGAATGCTGAGGAAGTATCAAATGAGACATCTTTTCCATGAAGGGCCTAAAACACTGTAGACACTGATCTTTCTCTGATGCTGTTTAGGCTAAATATCAAACATCTGTGTTGTTGAAATGAACTGGGCCAGATTATATAATAAACTTGATTATGGATCACTTGTTTTATTTGAACTGCTTTCTCACAGTGATTGGGGTGGTTCCTGTTGACTCCTTCAGGCATTCTCTAAGCTTGTGTGGTTATCTGAATCATGTCTCTGTGTTTTTTTTCTGTGTTTTGTACCTCTGTGCCTGAGTTTAACGTCTTAGTTAAAGGATCAACCTTCACAGAAATTTTCAAGTAAAAAGCTGACATAATGTGTGTATTGTTTCAGATTCCTGAGCTGTGGGAGAGATCTGTAGAGAGACTGTCAGAGATCACAACAGCTCTCATCAGAGACAGAAACCCTGCATTAACTGGACAATTGCTACATGCCTGAGATAAACACATACAGACACACATTACGCATCAGTCATTCACTAAACCTGCTCTACTCTTTATCGAAACACCATACATTATCAAGCTCTCATACACTAAGATAAGTTGTTTAATAAAAAGTTTGGTTGTATGTTTAAAATTACCACAAGATTGTATCCTATAGCCACTACATGGAAGTTAGGCTGGAGTTTAATCCTTTCAACTTTAGCCTAATCGTTTTATTATTAACTGTAAAGGAATGATTCGGTGAAAAACAAACCTTTTCCACCTTTCCTAGATGTCGGCGATCAGCCAACTTTTGCTTCTTTAGTTTAGTGCTGGATCTACAAGACTAACGTTGCTAAAAATCATTAAGTCAATAGTCACCCAAATTCCCAAAACATTCCCAAAACTTCTCTCAAACCACATCCAGGTCTTCGGTAAGGTCCCGCAGACTTGTCAGTGTGGTTTAGAACACAGCATGACTTACTGTTAATGGTAGGTGTTGTGCCAACTCCCCTTCATGTGCATGTATGTTATACAGGCATGTGGACACTACAGATAATGTGATTTCTGTTGTTTCTTTTTATACAATAACCGTTAGTCTTTCAATTTTTAAAGCAAAGATATGTTCATATATTAGAACAACGGAATATAATGTAGGGAGTTTGCCACAATGCTGCCTAAAGTGGGTGCCTGCTGCATTCATGAAAACTTTGTTTACTTGTATAGCTTGTATAAGTTGTTCAGTGTTTTAAACCACATCATCAGTCTGTGTGACTTTAATGAAGACCTGGATGTGGTTTGAGTGGGTTGAGAGAAGTTTTAGGGATCAGTTTATGGAAAGGTCTGGATGACTTTTGTCCTCTAGTGTTTGTTAGTAATGTTAGCCTCATAGTTCCAGCGCTAACTAAAGAAGCAAAGTTTGGACACCAAACATGTCTTGGCTGATTGTCCACATCTAGGATTAGTGGAAAAATGTGTAAATTGTTTGTTTGTTTGTTTTTTGTTTTTTGGTGAACCATTCCTTTAAGGCTTATTGTGCAGTAACTGCTATGAAACTGCTTGTACGTTATGTAGCTAGGGAAGTCTAGTCCCATCAACAGGTCCATAGTCATTAAGGGATTAAACAGTGACTCACTGGTGACTCACTATTAAAACATTGTTCATAAGTGGTCATGCGCCCTAGATATATCACACTTGGTCTAAATCATGTTTTATGGTTTATGTATTATTCTTTGTATTTTCCTTATAGCAACTGCAGAGTTCAGGCTGAAAGCATTAAAGACCCAGTGTTTCTAAGCAAATATTGCCCTCTTGTGGAATAGCATGAGAAATGTATCCCTCTTTGGCACATCACACTATCACCACTAGGGGCAGTATGGGCATATCTTTCTATCAGGAATCTGGAGGAAGTCTATGTTTTGTAACAGTTCTTAGACAGAAAGAGTCTAAAGAAAAAGAAGAAGAACAACAAAAATGGTGCATGTTTTGCTCAGACTTTAAGATCACAATGAAAATGAAATATTTTAGTGAAAAAGTGTGACTGTAGTTTGAATTGAGTGTACACTATCTTCATCATCATCTTTGTGACTAACTTCAGGCACAAACTCACTACTCTAATAACCCGTTATAATCATTCTGGAATTTTTTCTGTGTTGTTGTTTTCTTGTGAAATTTAGTCACTGCTTTTCAGAGACCCTTTTTTGCTTTAATATATAACATTTTTATTTTGTATACTTTAGTTTTAGTTTTGACAGTCAAAGTACACTACCCAGATTTGTAGCCTTTTATATGCTGTAAGTACCATTTCTATGTGTTCTTTTGTTTTGAGCAGTTGTGCGTTAGTGGTGAATCAAATGCCTGTTTACTATGCAATGTACACATTTTTTTTACTGTTTTTATACTGCTTCCCTTAACTTTAATGATAGTGATTATTCATTTAGTTTTCATTTTGGTGTGCTTTATGGTCGAACTCACTCATGACAATTTATAACAGTTTTTGACAGGATCATTTATACAGGATTACTTCTAATGGAGTGAATACAATTAAAAACATGTTTGACAAAATTACACATGCAGTATTACTTGAATTGTTATAATGGGGAGAATATAATACACTACTCTTAATACTGTCGACGCAAAAAAAAAAACTTTGACCACATTACTGTAACAAAGATTCTGTTCTCAGGTGCGTTTAGTTTTCAGTATGATGTTATTTCATAGCAGACACTGCTATGCTAATGCTTCTTTGGGACAAACAGCAGCTTTCCAATTTGTTTGGCGGTTAGGCTTAACACTAGCCAGACCAGAGGGATCCTGCTGACCACATTTCATAAACTGGGCTGTTTTTATAGCGTTACCCTGGCCTGAGGAAAACAGGGCCTCGGACGAGCCCCTAAATTTGTGTCTGCACTCTGGGGCCAGGCTGGCCTCTCGCTCCTCCTGAGCCAACCGCTGATTGCTAATTGATTATGGCCTTGGGTTTCCCGTCGGCTGAGCCAGAGTGTGAGGTAATTATGGAGGGTGGCAGGAGAGCAAGAGCGTATTCTAACCCCCCCCCCATCACTTGAGCTAGCCATGGAAAAGAACAGTGCATCGAGCAAGCAGAACCCAACAGAAATAATCAGGAGCCTGAACTCATCTTTTAGTTTTCTTTGAGTGACGTCTACACCTTTGGCAAGAAATGATGGAAAAAAAAAAAAATTAAATAATGTTTTTTTTTCTGCAAAGCAAGACTGTATGCACAACAGTATATTTTCATCAAATTCAAATCATAATAGCATATCCTCTTCTACTTACAAACACAATTGAAAGGTTAGAATCTGCAAATATATAATATCAAATATAGAGAGGCAATCAATATCAGCGGGAATCAGTGTTGGGCCGATATCAACAGCGAATGCTGAATTGGACATCAGAGGGAGAAAAGAATGAATACAATGCAATCTTGTAACAAGTCTGTCCTGAAATAGCTTGTGCTCACTTTGCCATATGTTGTTAGCTATGTATTTGTTCTTGTGGGCTAGTAGAGTGTTTCAGTTTAAGCATTAGCTCATTTTAAAGCTAGCAAGTGAACATATCACACTAAATCCTGGCATCATTACACTGGCTTCCAGTGTCTTTCAGGATGGTTTAAAGTACTGCTAAAAGCAGTAAATGGATTAGCACCATCATGCATCATGGACTGTCTGTCTCTACAAACACTGAATCATTCTTTAGGATCCAGCCCTGCAGACCTGTTTAATGTATCACAAGTCAACAAGAAAAGATGTGATGAGGCAGTTTTTTGTTTGTATGCATCCAGAAAAATGTAACAGACAGACAACATTAGAACATAATTTTAAGAAGCAGTGAAAGACATAATTTTTACAAACTTTATTTTTTGTAAATTTACTACTATTATTTCTATCATTATTGTTGCTGATTTTACTTTTATTACTATATTTCTTTTTATTCTTGTGTTTCTTATATTTATGTTATTTTACCATACTTTTGCTGCTATTATGTGTTTGTATGATTTTATTTTTATATCTTTTTTTATTGCCTCTTTTTTTGGTTTTTAACCCTCTGTGAAGCACATTTTATGTATTTGTATTTGTGTATCTTATGCATAGTATGTGTAAAGGGTACCATAAAAATAAAGCTTATCATAAGCTTATTAGTAGTATTTAAAGAGACAATATAAAACCTTTATTATTATTGGCTAATTTCAGCAACGGTATCAGTATAGGTATTAGAAAAATAAGCAGTATCTCTAATCAAATTAAAACATGCTTTTTGTTATTACTGGTGAGAACTATGACTTCTAACGGTTAATGTGCTCTGTTTTCTATCAAAGGCCCTGAACAGCTGTAGCTATGGAAGCTAAAGAAAACAGCTCTCAACTTTAGTGCTAAAACTTATTAATGTGCTGTGTTGCCCTCCCCTCACTTATTTCATTCAGTCTTCCTATGGGCATTGTTTTAATTTGTTCCACATTTTCATGTGGCATATACATATGTGAAGTGAGGTTTTTTTTCTTCTTCTTCTTCCCTTGTTCTTGAGAATCAGCAGGGTACAGGCTCGGTGAAAGACAAGAACGGCTCTCAGTGTGAAGCCACCGCTCATGATTGAGATGGATTAACCACTTCTCAGGCGCTCTGGATCATATGCCTCTGAAGCTTCTTGGTAAAACGCACACAGAAAATCTCTCTGCTAATTCTGATAACACAACACAACAAGTAAAATAAATAGATGTATGAAGACCAGTTTTTGTTTGCATAATAGCATAACGGTACCCAGTCATTATACACAAAGGCACTAGGGCAGATTCGGAGGGACGGAGGGGGCATGTCCTTTCCACTTCGATATCATGAGAGATAATTTTGGGGGTTGTGCGGCGGTTGTTGTATGTAGCTGAGTTGTCGGTTATCAATTATTATATAAAACGGCTGTCAGTTACAGTTTAGAACTCTTATTAAACCCAAAATAGTTTGTTGTTTTGTTTAGTTATAGTTTGTAATGACAGAAGGAAGAAGGTTTAACCTGTCCTAGAATCATTTTCAACACTTCTTTCCTGTGCTGTGATCATTTGTTGACTAATGCCATGACTGTTACAGGTAATAGTACTTCTTTTTTCCTTGATTATCCATATTTATCATTATTGGGATACTTTGCAAGAATGTTTATAACAACTTGCAGATTAACTTTCATGACACAATAGAGAAAACAAAATTGAATCGCTATACTTTTTTAATATTGACATATACTGCATTAGATATCAGTGTGATAACTACAATTGAAGGTGTACTTTGTTCATACGGTTTTACATTTTAACTGTTGTAAGTATGTTGTAACCCCCCCTCCTAAATTTGCTCAAACGCAAACGACTGCTGATTAGCTGAGACTCACCAATGGCTCACATGAACGGAGTGAATATCCACTGATGCTTTTCTCTTTAAGCCATTCAGTAGATTTCCCTGCATTGACACTCTTTAATGAAACACAGTCACCTGCTATGTTTTCAAAATGCAGTACTGAGTCAAAATCACATCGAGGCGATCTGATTCCCATGTTCTCCTGTTCTCCCAGCTGTGAGAGTTTGTGGGAAATTCACTGTGATAGCTGCTAATTGAGAACAGCTGTGATTCAAACTCTGAAGTGCTTGAGATATTTATTCATGAGAGCAGCTTCAGTCATTTTCTGATGTTCGCGTTGCAGCATGTAAAATGCATGGTGCAGTCAAGATGGAGTTCAGCTGAGGGTTCTGCTCCCCCTGGAGTTGTGCATTTCACATTCAGCAGTTTAACTCAGTTTGTGTTCTGCACTTCCTTTGAATTCCTCTGGTTCCCACCTGCTTAGAATTATAGCACAGGTCCAGCAGAGGGAGAAAAGACAGGAATAATAGAGTGTATGGAATGTATACACCTAATGTGTCTGCGTATGTATGTCTGGGACATGTTTGTTATTTATTTAATACAGGTGCATTTTCATAAATATTATCTTTTTTGCATTCCATATGTATGAAAAGTAAAAAGGTTGAGTAGAGCATGAGTGGAATGAGGGGGTGTATGTGAGATGGCCTCAGCAGAACATGACTGATGCTGAGTGCCTGGCGGCCTCCCACTGTCCTGCAGAAATGATTTATGACTGCAGATCACTCACACTCACCGTGGCCTCCGTGTAGAATCTGCAGAGACACCACTCACAGTACACCGTATTCTCTTCTGCACAGTCTCGGCACAAATGCACAAGCCACAAATTTCATATTATCAAAGTTTACTCTTTATATATTTTTAATGTAATTTATGTAATTAGTTAGACAACATTAGTAAAACATTAGTAATACCATTTGTCTTTCATACAACTTCCATTCTTTTATAAGAGACTTGCTTTCAGTTTTTCTGCAGGGATTTTTTTTCCACACCTACAAAGTTCAGTAACATTGGTTGCATTTCCTGTTTCTCACAATCCAAGCAATCCCAAATACATTCAGTGATGTTGAGGTCTTTGTGTTTGATAAATACATCTTGATCTTCACAGCAGTTTGACTGGGGCCATTATCTTGCTGTAGAATAAATTTCTTCCCAAACATTCCTCAAACGTTTTCCAGAAGATATTGCATGATGAGTTGTTTGTACTTGTCAGCGTTCATGATGCCTTCCGATTAAAAACAAATCCAATCATCAACTCCAGACTTCTTCCAAAGATCTCACATTCTCACAAAAAACCTTACTCCACATCTCAGATGACCAGTTTTTTGTGTTCTAGTGCATCATTTTTTGGTATTGGCTTCTTGACAGCTACACATCCTTTCAGACCCATAACACAGTTGTCTTTTTCAGATCTGAAGTGAGAGTGGAGCCAGAATTTTTTTTTTTTAACTTATTTTTCCTTGACTTATACTGTCCTTATGCAAGCGTATTATCTTACATTTGGGCCTGTATTTACAAAGTGAATCAAAGTACGTGTGCTGATCTTGGAAGGAAATTTGAAGGCAGCTGAGGTGCGTTTGAGTAATTGCTTGTGTGAATGTTGGCGTCTCTTTGAAGGGTAACAATGTCAGTGAAACATTTGGAAACAGCTTTTGTTGGGAAGAATTGGCTGTAACTTATTGGTTTTAAGATTGGAAGGATGGAGGAGTTAAACTGGCAGTAGAAGTGGACATATTAAATGCTAATAGACTCAATGTTAAACTCCGTGTTGGAGGCTTTGGTGTAATTTTCTGTAAAATATGTTTCCTGCTTTTTTTTTTGTCACTGGAAAATGAATAACTTGTACTTAAAGGCCATTGTGACTGGAAAATGAACACAACAAAGAGGTGGTCTCTGACTTTAGTGTGATGTGTTCATGTTGATAGTGTTTCTGTATAACTGTTGAATGAATATGGGTGACTCAGCTGCTGAAACTGAAAACATTTTCCAGTATTGACACTTTCATACAACAAACTTCTCAAGATGTGATAATAACTGTGTTGTCAGTTTGTAAATATAGACCTCAATTACACAAGGCAGTATTGTACTGGTTTCATGTCACCACGGACTTTAAGGCCCATTGCCAAGCCAATATTTGACAGTTTCTGCTGTTCATGAGAGAAAATCAGCTTAAGGAGATAGAAAGTACAAAACTTTAAACAATTATAATCCAATTGTAATAATATAAATAATTATAACATTTAAAAGACATGGCGTTGACAGTGCATACTGATTTATGAAACAAATAATTCTATGCCAAAAATATTCAGCTATTATTATTTTGCTTTGCCTCAGTTTACCTGCACTTGACTGATCCTCCAAGAGCACTGGGCTTTCAAATTGGCCATTCTGGCCTTGACCTGGCCATCAGGGCTCCGTGCCCTGCCTGACCATAGCGCTGCATGCCTCTCCTCTTGGGCAAGCGTTACTCACTGCGCCATAAATCCTGGTGAGGACTGCCGACTTCACAGAAGCGGTTGTGTCAGCACACCATTGGGTGTAACAGAATCCCATCTGACCGCCATTTAGGTCATTTCCTCCCTTTAAGACCCCATATTACAGCTCTAAAGGTAGGGTTTGCCCAGAGTGGAGCCCTGCGCAAAATGGAGAATCTGGGTAATCTAATTAGAGGCCGAGGATGGAGGCCCACAGGGCCCGAGGCTGGGGTGAAGTGGGGAAACGCAAGCCCAGAAACTATGCACCGCAGGCTGCAATGTGGTAATGTCTGAGGGGCTAATTCTTCCGCAGGACACAAAGCAGGACCCTCGTTGGCTCTGGGGACGACGGCCACTTCCCCCTACCCTGATGAGAGAGAGAGAGAGGCAGAGAGATGGAGGGGTAAAAAAGAGAGAGACAGGCATGATTTATGCCCTGTGATTGAGACACAAAAATAAATGCAGGCTCTTAGAGAGGAAAACACAAGCCATAAAACAAAGTACGAGCTCAGACGTTTTCTCTCTCGCAACCTCAAATGATTGCAGTCCCTCTCCATCATGTCAAAGCCAATCCTTTTGGGTTTTGTCACAAGGGCTTTTATGATGGCATCTTAAGTGAAGAGGGCATTGTTTCCCTTTAACTCCAGTTTGCCTGGGATGGAATAATTACAGATGTGGAGAACTCTTCACTTTTATCAGAACTGCAGTAATAGTAAGAGAAACCTCATTTAAACAGTGACGGTTTCCATCATTCTTCATTAAGCTGCAGTGCACTATTAGATGATCCTGCAAGTGCACCTCATGTGGCTCCGTGTGGATGACAGGCAGAGTTCAGCTGGAGCAATCAGAGAAGGGTCCATCAGTCTTTAGATAAACATGGCGGATGGGCGTGCTACAGCCCATTTAGCGAGAAACTAACACATCGTGGGGTGTTTGATCAGCATTATTTATATGACTCACCACAAGTGTGGCATTGGGAGTTTCCCAGGCTTTCATGTGCTGGCAAGCTTTTAAAACACACACGTCCACAGTGAGACACACACTCAGCATTCTGCGCTCTCGCTTCAAGGTGTTTATTTATCGTGAGAGAAGCGTAATGATGTCCTGATTACACATTAACAGATCTGACATCGTTTTTGGTTGCTTGAAATGACTAATGTGGCAGTGTGAAAGAGTTTGCAAATGATTCCACCACTTAAATTGCACCTTGAAAAATAGAATGTTAAGTTTAAAGACTGATCCATGGATGCTGTTCCATGTTTTGCATGTACCATTTTCGTCCATCTTGAGTTGAAGAAGGGGGCTGACTTTCAGCTTTAATTTTAAGGGGACCTTACATCCAGATCAGGTGAATGGTGTAGGAATTCCAACCATTTTCATACATAACCCTGCCCATTTTTAGGGGCTTGGACAATGTCCAGGTTCCATAGCCAGGTATTATTCACTCATTATTTCACTTAGGAGTAGCAGATAAAATGTCTAGAGTTGATTTAAAATTACATTCAGACTCTGTTGCTATTAACTTTTAATATGATGTCCAAAGAGCAGTCACTGCTCTCTAATGAAGCAAGCCATCAGTAGGCTGAAAAAAAAAAAAATCAAAATAAGCCCACCAGAAAGACAGCAGAAACATTAGGTTTGGCCAAATCAACTATTTGTTACGTTCTTAAAAAAGAAAGAACACACTAGTGAGCTTAGAAACACCAAAAGGCCCAGAAGACCACATAAAACAACTGTGGTAGATGACAAGGAAATTCTTTCCCTGGTGAAGAAAAGCCCCTTCACAACAGTTGGCCAGATCAAGGACACCCTCCAGGAGGTAGGCGTATCTGTGTCAAAGTTAACAATCAAGAGAAGACTTCACTAAATGCAGAGGGTTTACCACAACATGTAAACTATTGGTAAAAACAGGAAGACTAGATTAGAGTTTGCCAAAAAAACAACATCTAAAAAATCCTGCACAGTTCTGGAACAACATATCATGAACAGATGAGACAAAGATCAAGTTGAAGAAAAGAAGAAACTGCTCATGATCCAAAGCATAGCAACACATCTGTAAAGCATGGTGGAGGTAGTGTTTTTATTGATGATATGATTGCTGACAAAAGCAGCAGGATGAATTCTGAAGTGTATAGGGCTATATTACCTGCTCAGGTTTATGCTTTGACATTTTCACAAAGCTCATGCCAGCATTTGTAATAAAAGAGAATTATAAGTACCAAATTCACAGAAAATTGACAACAGCATTTTTTAATTTGTTTTCATCTTTGGATGTTTAGAAAACAATTTGCTTTAAGTGACAGACATACTTTTAAATGTTCCTAGTTACATCTTTGACCGCAACTGGTGCATGATAATGAACTGAATGCTTGAAGCAGTGGCGCAGAGCAACAGTTGCTAAGCAGGGCTGAGGAAAATAAGGCAGATCTTGGCAGAGAGTGTAATGATTATCCTTGCCTCATCTGATTTGGTAGGTCTATGATCAACCTGTGGCTATGCCCCTGCAGTAATATAAAAAATGTAATAAACTCTGTAGAGCACTGCCTGTTTTGTCGGCCAGTACCGGATTGGATGATACTGTGGCCAGATTCACACAGTTGCACTGAATTTGATTCACTAATCTCCCTAGGCTGAAGTTAGCTTCTTATTCAAATATCCAGTTAACCTTAAAGTTAAATAGTGCAGCAGTTGAACACAAGCGCTTGTATCTGAACATGATTGCTGCATAATTTAAGGTGTAACAGGAAATGAAAACTTCAGCTTCATCTAATCTCTATCCACTCTATGAGTCTCAGCAAACCAGGGCCATATCGCTTGAGGTGGGGGTGCTGGTTACATCCCTTAATTTCTACAAATATACACTTGGATGTAACATTTATAGTTGTGTTTATATGAAAGAATTTGTGTTTCTTTAATTATTTAAGTAATGACACTGTTGCGCCCCGTCACTGGCTTGGGCTGCTGGGGGAGCATGGGAGGTGTGGCCATGCAAAGCAGCCACATGTGGAGGCTCTCAAGGGGCCACACTTGTGGTAGAAGAGACATTTAATGTTCATTGTTGCTGTTGTGTGATTGTTATTAGCATAGATGCTGTTCTGTGCTGGGCTGTGGGGTCTGTCACCAGATTATATATATATATATATATATATATATATATATATATATATTGTGTGTGTGTGTGTGTGTGTATGTACACCGATTAGGCATAACATGCTGTGCCTGATCCACTCAGACCAGCACAACACATGCTAACACACCACCACCACGTCAGTGTTACTGCAGTGCTGAGAATGATCCACCACCCAAATAGTACCTGCTGTGTGAGGGTCCATGGGGGTCCTGACCACTGAAGAACAGGGTAAAAGGGGGCTAACAAAGTATGCAGAGAAACAGATGGACTACAGTCTGTAATTGTAGAACTACAAAGTGCACCTATATAGTAAGTGGAGCAGATTAAATGGACAATGAGCGTAGAAACAAGGAGGTAGTCATAATGTTATGCCTGATCGGTGTATATATATATATATATATATGCTCAATTTGTGCTGTTGCCCTCCATCAGGCATATTTTTGGGGTGGTAAACCAGCAAACCCAGCTGTGACACCGCTGTGCCTGATTGGCTTCTACCGGTGGCACAAACACTTCAGCACCACTACCACGTCACTGTTACTAGCTATGGCCCACTACTCAAATAATGTCTGGCAAACAGCTGTTCTGTGGTCAGAAATTGACCAATAATGAATTAGGTAGAGGATGGTTGACAAATTGTGGATGACAACAGATGGACTACAGTCTGTAATTGTACACCTATATAGTGGACCTAAAGTGGTCAGTGCATTTCTCATAAAGTGTATAAACTAATGTGGGTATTCGTCAGTGAAGCCTATAGTTTCAGACTGTAATAACAGGCCTGTAATGAGAGAGTCTTTAATAAGCCAGCTTTGGGCATTGCTTTAGATACTGTTTGATTGTAGGAGTAAAGTTAAGCAGCCTTGATCAGTCTCAATTACAGCAATTATTCTGTAAAGGAGTCTGGAAACAATCTGAACCTGGAACAGACTGGAATTGAATCTGATTAGTGTTCACAACTGAAGCAGTCAAGGTCAGAACAACAGTGTTAGGTAGTGTTTAGTGTGATTTTTGCCCTATTGTCTTTAATGACTACTGTGCAGCCATGGGTAGAGTAGATTCACTCATATTCAAGCAAACTTGAAATTATTTCACTTTGGTGAAAAAATGACTGAGGCAAAAGTAACTTCCCAAAATAACTTGAGTAGAAGTAAAAGTAGCAGCTCAAAATACTACTCAGGTACTGAGTAGAACTGAAGCAGAACTTCTTAGTACATCCAGCATCTGTCAGCATGGAAGTGAAGACAGTTAAGCTCTATTCTTCTCTGATTGACTCTCTCTTATAACATCACATGTACAGCAGTACAGACACTGTCAACAAAATACCATCATGGAATTAAATACAAAAAAGAATTAGTAGCTAAATTACAAAGATATACCTACTCAACCAATGTGTAACTATTCTCTCTCTCTCTCTCTCTCTCTATATGTATATATATATATATATATATATAATATAATATAATATAATATTAAATAATATTTTGGCAGCAACTGTGCAATATTGACCAAGAAAGTGTCAAAACCATCTTATATTTTCATTCTTCACAGTAGTGCCTCCTGTACCATAATGCAGCTTTACACCTTCTTAGCTTCCTCTCAAGCAGCTTGGTGGAGGAGATATTTCAGAAAAATATTTTTTAGCTTAAAATGTTTATTTTGGAAATGAATTCATAAATCAATTTCAGTGTTTATATTTGTTTTAGAAACACAGATGCCACAGATCTTTCCATAATTTAATAATTAAATGTATAATTATGCATACATTTGATGTGATGTATGTATGATTAAACAGTCATTCAGAGTGGTTTACTGTGACATGCTCAGTTCTTGAGAAACTTACAGAGTCAGATGTGTTCACAGTGGTGGTGATAGCAACCAGACGTCTGAAGAGTTTAGAGTATGTCTGTGAGAAAGTTAGTACATGAAATGGTTATGAATTTGCTGCCAGATGCCTGAAACATTGATTTATGATAGTTTTGAGATAAAGTTTTGGCAAAAAGTGTATTTACTAAAGTGTATTTTATCATCTCATTTATAGTGGAGAGGTACATGCAGGGTGTTGCAAGACAAAGTAGTGTCCAAAGAAAACTTTTCTTTTTCTTCTTAATTTTATCATTATCAACGTTACGCATAAAACTCAGAAGCTATGTGTAGGTCCTTTTGTCATTTTGGATAGTAAATCAAATGGCTATATTTGCATTATAGACATTGTGACCCCTGGTTCCGTTCACCATCACCACCACTGTAAAGAAATCTGAATCAGTAAGTTTCTCTGCAGTGCACCATTTCACATTAAACCACTCTGAATGACTGTTTACATCTCACCAATTGAAGCATGCAGAAATTTTGAAAAATCACTGGAATTCCCCTTAAAGCATAAGCTGTTTTTTTTTAAATAAAAATATATTTAAGAGTTGAAAACTCTGGAAATGAGTACTAGTATATAGAACTAGTATGAGAAAGTATAAATCCATCAAAATGTTACTTAAATACATGACACAGAGTACATGTAACTAGTTACAACCCACTTCTACAGCTCTGCCAAGATGTTTCTGAGAAATCACGACAATGGAATGAGTGGCTTGAATTTGGATTTCTTTCTGTCTTTTTCTCACAAACAAACACGCACACAAACAAACACGCTTACGGCCGTACACTTGGACACATGCGGAACTGAAGCTGATGAGGTGAAGCACTCTTAACCTCTTCTGCATTCTCCATTTGCCCCCTAGCTGGAGCTGGCAGAGGCTTGAGGGGACTTTCATGCAGACACCAACGCATTTCAATATCCTTCCATTGTCCTGAGGCTGCGTCATGGCCTGAGCATGTGGCTGGAGGTGGGATGAGGATGGAGCTGGCTACTGGTCCAGGCCTGATTAGGGCCTGATGGGATTGTTGTGTAGGGAAATGCTCCAGAGCCCCGCTTCCCACTGTAAGAGAGGGAAAGGCCGGCATAACGACTCCCCTGGGCAATATGTGTGTGTATGTGCATGTGTGTTTGACCCCAGCCAGAGAAAAATGCAAGGGTCACTGAGTTCTGTTGGCTTGGATCTAAATTTGACTGACAGCACACGAGGCGAAACCAACCATTTTAGCTTGGCTCATTCCTCGCAAACCATTACACTTCCATTTGATGGAGGTTATTTTTGTTTCACATGCCAGATACGTATACAGAGCTACTGGATCATCAGTCGACATGCATACTACACTTCTGTTATATTGAACTGTGTTGTTTTTTAATTCACCAGAGGTTGATTTAAATTGTAAAATTCAACATCAGATTTTACACGAGTGATAAAAACTTTATTAGCATTTGAAAGTAACAATGTGGTGAAACATTATAGTTCTAGTGTTGAGACTCGTACTGTATGACACACTGTTATCTGTTTTTAAGGACTGCTGTGCAAACCTATACTCTAGTAAAAGCACTGTTGCTAATGTAAAATAATTCTAAATAATTATAATATCAGATTTTCAGTATTTATTGTGTCCACGCTTTACCTTTATTACAGTTTCCAATCTTTTTGGGACACTTGCTTTTGGTTTTACATTTTCTGCTTCTCACAATCCAAGTAATCTTAAATACATTCAGTGATGTTGAGGGGTGGTCAGGTCAGTTTGACTTGCAAGTTTTCCTTCTTTTCTCAGTAATGGCTTCTTGGCAGCTACACATCCTTTCAGACTCATAGTGTTGAGCGGGCCTCTCACAGTGGAAGGATGCACAGAAACACCTGTGGATTTTTTCTAATCTGAAGCAAGAGTGGAGCTTGATTTAATCCTCAAATATGACAGCACTCTTTCTCATTTAATATTTTTTTTATGATTTTAATAATTTTTTCAATCTCTAGTTTTAGAAAATTCACGTTTTTCACTTTTTTCCTTTCACTTTCTCCTTCCTTATGCAAGTAGGTTATCTTATTCTCTCTTAAATATCCTCTGAAAAATGAATGTCTTGTACGTAATGACCATTTTGACTGGAAAATAAAAAAATGTTGGGTGGTCTCTGACTTTTGCACAGCACTGTGCCTTTCCAAACAACAACTTGAGAAGAAATACAACATGCAGCTATTTAAATGCTGAATAGAACCACATTGGAACTTCTTCCAGCATGTATCAGCTTCCAGCCTCTATAAAAATCAAGCTACAGCTTCAAGATGGCTGCTATAGCAGTGTTTAGCTCTGCAACATACTTTCTCCTCTTTCCATATGTTATCAGGATCCACAGGAGTGTGTCTGTTTGAGATTGCTTAACAACTGAATATTCCATTACTTGTTAGCAACATTAAGATAATAACAGTAGTTAAAAAAGCAATCGTCAGACACCAAATATGTCTTGGTTGGCCAACTATATTTATGGTAAAGGCAAAATTGTGCATATAAAATTGAGTGTTGCTTTAATTTGCATATGCAAGCCACACCGGTTAAATCTGCTATTGTTTCTGTATGCCATCCACATAAGCCTGCTCACTGCAAACCTACAGCAGTTAGAGATTACAAATAAAGGCAGGGGCATTGCTAGGCCAGTTTTTAAATGTTATTTAGCCCACCCTTCCCAAATAAATGTACATTACTAGTTCAAATCACCTGTAGTTTGTTCTCATTCATTTTTCAGCTGCATCATTGTGTTATTATTGACCCCCTAGTATGAGCTTAGCCCCCCTATTCATGAACCCCTAGTGACACCCCTGAATAAAGATGATTTTCAGACTATTTAACAGTCCATCATTGTTTTCCTATAGATAAAAGTCAAGTTTACAGCTTTGCTAAGTAATTTGTACAGTGTTACATTTTGTAAATATCTGAAAGCAGCTGAGTTTTGCTATTATTATCTAATTGATCTAAGTGCATCAGAGTGACTTACTGACTTTTGCATTTCGTTTCAAAATATTCATAAACTTTTAACTTTCATAGAGTAATGCAATGTAAAATGAACTCAGTGACTGCAGTGGGTTGTGCACCAGTAGGGGTCACCAAATGCATTCAGAGCAAATTACCAAACTATTAAATTGCTGAGCATAGCAATCAACACATTTAATATTAGTTCACTGGCTATGATTAGGCCATTTACAGCATAATGACCAGTCAGAGGCTATAATTTTTCAGGTTTTGTACATGTTGATTAATAACAGAGTCACCAAATATGTTCTTTAAATTTATTTATTTCTTCACAGTTTACCTTGCTGGTGTCAGTATCAGTGTGTAATATAATGACAGATGAAAAACTAATTTGATGAGCAAAGCAGCTCAGAACTCTGTCATGCATTAAAGTATTGGGATTCATATCAAATCAAAGCAATTTGGTTTTATTTCCTCAGAACTGAGTGACGTGTGGACTTCATGAATGAAGCGTACATTTGGAGTGGCGCCTACAGAAAGTCAGAGCTTATGCGGCTGTTTTTTCTGATGAAGTTCTACCTCCACATTGAGAATCCATTAGTCTGCTCTTGGAAGGAACGTCCCCCCCAGTAGTGCAGTGGGAGACCTCCGGGCCTTGCACTAAGGGACTTGGCCTGCGCCATAGGCACCAAAAGAGAGAAGGAAGCCATTAAATCATAAAAAGTTGACTTCACTTTTCAAAATGATTGGCCTTATTGAAACAGTATGGTGAATTGCGAATAGGGGGCTGGTGGGGGGGGGGATAAAAAAGACTCAGTTGGTGATGCAGTTGGCTATTACTGTATCCATGCAGCAACAGTAAAAGGCGTTTGCGGGTGAAAGGAATTAGCCGATTTGTGTGACAGACAGCATAAAAAAATGCTGCAATTGCACTCAAAAGCTTTTATGATTTAGTCACAAACTGTAGTCAACACAATGGATGGACAGGCCTATTTTTTAAGTATCCACACTGTGAGGCAAAACAGGATGAAGGCGTGCAAACTACACCAGCCAATTAGTCTCAGAGGACATGCGTTTAATGCCACAGTGAACACGTGGAATCTGAGGCTGGGGCTGCTGGGTTTTGTAGTCCCAATTACAGTACATTTGAGTGGTGTTTGTGGTGAGCCAGTGCTATTGAGTATGTGGTGTGTATAGAATACATCTCGGTTCAGTCTCCGTTGAACTCTCTATGTTTAGAGAGTATGTTTAATATAATTTTATCTATCTATCTATCTATCTATCTATCTATCTGTCTATACGGCTGTCTGTCTGTCTGTCTGTCTGTCTATACACAGTAAACTCTTCTATATCCTGCCCATCAAAGTTTGGGGACTAGCTTTTTAAAATGTTTTAATATAAATGAGCATGTTTTGTATATAATAACTTAACGTCTGATTATAATTACTCAACATAGTAAAGATCGACCATTGTTCCTTTGTTTTTGTTTTTTTTTAATAAGCAATATCACATGTATAAATATGTGTGACACTATCTGTGACAGTACTTTGTAGGGAATAACCAAAGGCAAAGTCTACACATTCTGTCCCTTTGTTTTGATGTCCATGCTCAATCCTTACAGGTGTTATAGATCCAAAGAGTTTCAATAAGTGCTTTTTTTTACAATATATTGGAACATGTAAAATCAAAACCTGCTCTTAATATAGAGTAAGATACTTTAATGAAGCAAAATAAACCCAAACCATGAGAAAATAACTGTTTTATGCTACCTAAACCTTTGCAGGTATTGTTTCTCACTCTTAAGAAACCATGAAAATCAGACATTACTTTACTTTTAACAGGGGGCTGGTAAATTGCTGCTATATTGTCATGATTTAAAAGCCTCCATTGTTACAGTACTTAAATTATCCTGCTAGTTATATTGATTCTTCACTGGAGCTTAAAAAAAATAACAAAAGACGAGTACAGTCTTGATTTGATCAATTATAGTTAGCAATGCGTAGTTAGAGAATGTGCTATATGAGTAATGTCCTATGATCAAAAGCTCTACATGGCATTAAAAGAAAATGCAACAAATTATTAAGAGCTCAGATATTAATGTCTAGCATACTGTAAGGAATTCGAGAGTATCTGTAATATTTATTTGTATTGTAAATATGGGCACTTTTTTAAATCATAAGTCTTATTGAAAGTCAGAAAGACAAAAGAAGTCAGTAAAGGAATATTTACATATGAGAAAATAAACATTTCATTGTTTGTATTGAGCACTTTCATCATTTTATGCAGTAGTATGTCTGTCAGGTCTAAATCTTGAATCTTTTCATAATTTGCAAATACCAGCTGCCCTTTACATGGTGTGAACATTTCATACTGAATGGTTTTTACATTAACTTCCATTATAAGTTAAGAATTTTTTTTTTCCTTTTCCTGAAAACTTGCCATTTTGGAGAGTTTTGTTATGACCTCAGTGATTTGTAATGTATAATCAAAATGAGTCTCAGCCAAAAACAAATTAAGATGAATATCTAGAGGTTTAAAAAACATGCAGATCATAAAATAGAAAATAATAATACAATTATAATCTCTGCTAATGTATTCATATATTGGTGTGGCATTTACAGACGAAGGTAAAGATTTAAAGTCAGTTACTGAGCTACATGTAAAAACGCTGAATAGGTTTGCAAAAATGATGTAAACAGCTATTCTGTTTTTACTGTTGTAGTGTAGAATGGGGCAGAACATTTGACATCTGGAAAATGGGCATCAAATTGTTTAGTCGCAGTATAAAAAGCAATTTTTATATGTACATTATTACAAATCCCTAATAATAACAGCTACATGTTTACTGTTATAATCCATCAGATCTTCATCCGCAGTGTGGTTGTCAGATCAAGTCTGGATGACATAAAAGAGTTTGAGCTTAACTGATGTGGTGATGCTATTTTTATGATTAAAACAAGACAGGATCAGGATAGCTCATCACTTTTCAAAGCGTTTTGACAAAGTGATCACAAGTCACTTGTGAGTCTCAGTTGGAGCGCAATAATGAATGATCTCAAGCCACATTTGACAGACTGTGATCATGTGTTACATAATACAAAGTTTGTAAATTATTCAGACTCGCCAAAGAATTTCATATATATATAGAAATTATCTTTTGTTTTACAGGCTGTATTACACATTAGAAGAGGATTAATATATCTGACTGCAGACTGATATTCACCCTGTGATAGTCCATAAATTGAATATACTGCTATTGTGCTGTACTGATTATGAATCAGTAGTTCATAAACTCACTGTGACATAATGCAAGTCTAAAATGTGATGTAGGTCTTAAAAGCCTCCACAGGAAATTTTACAAGTGAGTAAGCACAATTCACTCACAATTAGTTTTATTTGTTGCAGTCTTAAAATGTGCCACTTCAAAAGGGTGCTATAATGCTTTTATTATGATGTAGGTATTTAAACATGAAGGCTAGCGACAATAGTTAATAGTAGCATAATGAAAGATAGTGGCTTGCGTATTGTGATTATGTGGAAACTTTCATCATCAATATCCATATGTGATGAAGAGCCGCATCTATTTGTAGAGTGAAAGCAGACAGTGAGGTTTATTTGCTATAGTGTTACTTCTTTTCAGTGAAGATCAGTGAAGGAACATCAGCGTTCAGCGCCCTCTCTTCACTAAGCCTGCTTTCCATTTCATCCTCCGTTATTGAGTGCCTTGCAAAAGTTGACATGACAGTGAACTACGCTGTGCTGTGTTAACTTAGCACGCACAGAACACACAATACCCCCTTTTTTAAATGATCTAATTATCCTTTCAAGACAAAGCGTAATATGCACTTCATTTCTAATGCTAGCTTTTCCAGACATGCTCATGCCCTAAAGTCAAAGCTATATACATTTGTTTTGATTTATTGGTGATGAATCAAAGTTCTTCTTTATGTCTGTTTTTACATATACTTAAGTCTGTGTGCAGTTCATGTGCTCAGTGCCAGACAATATGATAAATATTGTAAATTTATGTACAATACTATACCAAAAGTCCTTGGCAACTAAAAAAATTGTTTAAAAGTAGTTATCTCAGTAGTAAATGTGGTTTTGCTGGTGAAAACACAATATAACAATAAAAAAAATCTATAATTACAGTATACTGTTAAAAAATTAAATGTATCTTATTAGGCTGTGTTAAAGTTTTGAGTTATTTAAACTTCAAATAATAACCAATTTTTTTTGTTAGCTTACTATTTAAAGTTTAATTAACTAAAATTTTAAGGCAGCCTGATAACTACCTTTCCAAAATCACCCCCCCTCCTTTTTTAAGTAAAAAACGTAATAGGACTTGTTTTACAAAGTGTTGATTAGAAGAACACAAAAGAAAACAGGTTTAGTTCCTGACTTCTTGTTGCACTTCAGCTATTAGATGCATTTGTAAATTTATATCAGCATCACACCTGATTTCATTTGATTAAGAATTAATGGCAGGAGTTGAAGGGCAACTGTAAATACTGCGCTTCCACAAAGAGCGGTTCAAAATCACAATGAGTTGTTTATTTGTTTATTTTTATTTATTTGAGTGGACGTTAATGCTCCCTGCCCAGATAAACAGCATCCCGTTTTCTCATTTACCTGAGTCTTTTGCACAGTACTATATAGTATCTTCTAAAATTACACACAAACTGGTGCTTTAACAAAAACTTGCACACACTATCCCCACTTATTTCTTTGGCCTTAGCCAAACACATATCATTCCTGTGCCCAAAAAAAAAAAAACTCCATTTTTTCGTATTTCTATATCACAACAGTGTCCTTTACATTGTGTGAAAATTTCATGATGAATGGACCAATAGAAATGCTCCAAATTAGCATTCAGTTTTGGGTACTAGGAGTATCTTCCCCAACATTACTTTCATTCACGTGGATGATTGATATACAAAAATGTTTCCCTTTCTTTTTCTCTCTCTTTCTGTCTCTTTCTCACCCATTTCCAGCTTATCATGCGAAAGACATCACACTGCAGGTCACATTAGTTCAGCTGACTTCATGCTGAGAGCAATAAGGTGGTGCCGTAGGCCCGTGTCTAGGCCCACAGAGTGCACTGACTTAACAGACACCCTCAAGCCGTAGAATTACCCTTCACAAGAGAGCAATTTCTCATACACGAGTCTAATCTGCATGTACTGTGTGTCCTCTATCACAGTTAACAAAGAAAACAAACAGAATTGTACAAGCACTCACCTTAGCTGTGTTTTATGTGGCACATCGTTCCGAGTGTGTGATGAGAATGATGGTCTTCCCTCGTTTCTTTTCTCCTCTTTTCTTCTTCTTCCTGCAGTTCAGGCTTGTATCTCCCCCTCAACTGTCTGTTAAAGCCATTTCCCCCAGTGCTGCCTTTTATTTCCTCTCTCTCACGGGCAGAACAGGCCTCAGTCCCTTTGCTGTGGCCGGGTGATGCTGTCAATGGGGGATGCCACTGTATGCTATTAAGACACTTTGTGTTTAGGGACACATGCAGAATTATTGCCATATGGTCATGTGGAATGACTCTGATGACGACATTTATTTCAAATCATAAAATAAATCAAACAAATCTAAGAAGAAAAAAATGACAAATGCAGTACTGTGCAAAAGTCAGAGATCACCCTTCATTTATGTAATTTCCAGCCTCAGTGGCTTAATGTAAGTTATTTATTTTTCAGGACATGTTTCTAAGGGGAATAGATATTAAATGATCCACTTGCACAAGTGAAAAAACAGGACTTTCCAAACCTGGAGTTCAAAAAAATGATTAAAAGATATAGAGAAAATGGGACTCTTAATAACCATGCAAGACCTGGTAGACCACCAAAACTCCCACCATCAGATAAACAGTACATTCATCTTTGAGAGTGAGGAGAAAATCAGACTCCACTTTTTTCCTTCAGATCAGAAAATATCCACAGGTGTTTCTGTCCATCCTTCCACTGTGAGAAGACAAAGACGTTTGGAAATCATTGGCCTGGCCAGACCTCAACATCAATAAATATGTTTGGGATTCCTTGGATCATAAGAAGCAGAAAATGCAACCAAAGACTGAACTTTGGAGGCATGAAAAAAACATCCCTGAGGCTTCAGTGTAATTTTCTGTTAAATATGTTTTCTGCATTTTTTCCTGATGCTGATAAATGAAGGGTGGTCTCTGACCTTTGCACAGTGCTGTGCATTAAACAGTACTAGTGCTTTAGGGATACTGATACATGAAAACATCGGTTTGTGAGATCACATTCACCTTCACACTGTCATGTATGTAATCAAACTCTACAGAATTACATTCAGTTACTACATCTTATTATACAGTAATTACTATAAATATTTAGTAATAACAACATGTAAGTGATACAGTTATGTGAGTGAGGAACTGAAGTGTGGGCTCATTTACAGGCCCTTAGTGTTTAGGGGTTAAATTCAGCAGGTTGGTAAACATCCTTGCATTTGTACAAACAGCACGGGTGCCTTGGTTCATTACAAATGGCTTCAGTTCCATTAAAAGTATATATTAATACAGCCAGCTTGGCTCACAGTCATATAACACTAGTTGGTTGTGTAGTTCAGTATCTCACACAAACACTTTACAGTTGCCAATAATTACAGAATAATCAATAATATTTTGATCAGCAATGGCTGAAAATATTCAACAAATGTGTGAAAACTACAGATTAGTGCTATCAACATAAGATCAATTATAGCAATAAACAGTAAAGATTATACACGCATGTAGCTATAAGCTGAGAGACTGTCTCTATATGCTTGTAATAGTGGTAAACGTCACAAAATGTCAGGTTGTTTAGTCATATCCTGCACTAATTTTCCAGTCTTGATAGTTTCAGTAATCATTTTGAATACAAGAAAGGGCTCAGGCCATATCCCTGCCTTCTATTCCCTAAAATGAAGAATAATTCTGAGGAATATTGACTCCTTTGTACCAGATTAAAATATGCATCCATGCCCTCCTTAGCTAATTTCATGTTTTCTTTAAGATCCAAATGACACCAAAAGAATACTATAGTTTTAGAGAAGAAGAAGAAGAAGAAGAAGAAAAAGAAGAAGAAGAAATAATTAGAACAAAAAGAAACAGGTTCCACCTGCAGTGCTTGGACCCCTAAAGGGGAAAAAATAGCAAAAAAAAAGGCAAAATAAATTAACAGTGTCTCATCTATTGGTACAGATGATGAGAATCAGATCACACAGTCTAGAATGGATCTTTGTCTGAGCTGTGGCCATTCTCATGGCCCACTCTGTAGAGTTGCTCTGAGCCGATGGTGTGTATGTGGTCAGTTAGTAGTAGCATGGGCTCCATGACCCAGCCTCCCTCTCACATTACAGCTCTATTTATAACACCCCCAACACCCCCCCCACCCGTCCATACACTCCCCTCCCAGCGTGCAGCTCTAAGCCACAGCCCATAGCCCATAGCCCCAGCCCCGGGCACTGTGAGGAAGCACCTTCCCCTCCCGTCCTGCTCCGCTCCGCACTCCGCTTCAGCTCGCCAGCCGACATTCTGTTCTCATACAATCCTCAGCTGCTGCTGCTGTTTACCCAGCGCCGCCTCACAGCTCTCACCCGCCGCACGCTCTGGATTATCACATACACACTGGGGCATGCAGACTCACAGGGGCAAACACACACACACACATATGTAGATCCAAACACTTTTTTTCCTTTTTTGTCATATTTTTTATGAAGTCAGAGGAAAACTTTTTTTTGGTTGAAAGTTTTTCTTGTCTGGGATTTGACTTTGAAAGAAGAAAGACTTTGGGTCTGTCTGTGTTTTCAGTGCATTTTTAGGAGTCTACTTTTCAATATCAGTATTTTTTAACATTGTAAATCGTACAAAGTGCACAAAATTTGTTTGATTGCTGAGCAGTCTGTAAGCTTTAGTTTTTTTTTTTGTTTTTTTTTTATTTGAAAAGGCTCTAGTGACAGATTTACCCTGTGCGCTTAATATTCGTGTTACTTTTCAGGACACCTTTTATGAAGTGAGAAGAAGGGAACTTGTTTTGTTTTGGGGAATTTATTTAACTCTTATTTAGGAGGGGCTTTTTTGTGATTTTGCATGAAGAAATAAAGTCTGGTTTTGCATGCAATGGATCACAGTCTGTTCGGCTGCCTGCGCGGCCCTCATGCCCCTCCTCAGGCCCTGCACCCGGCCTTTGCTCTGCATGGACGCTCCGAGCACCTCTCTTACTCCGACCTTTCCTCTTCCTCCTCCTCATCCTCCTGCATTGTGAGCGGTTATCCAGGTCAGGATGGCCTGTTCGGGGCTCACGGGCACCAGCGTGGACCTCCAGTCACCCAGCAGCATCACCCTCCGCCACAGCAGACCGGCTGGCACATCCCGCAAATGCCCAGTGTATCGTCGGCCAGCGCACGCCTGGGCCTGGGTATGGCGGCCCCTGATTCTGGCTCCTCAGACATGGCCCCTGGAGGCCCCAGCCTGTGTGCCAGCACACCCAGCCTGGTCGGAGCCGTGCCTTCCGGGGCCTCCTGCCTGCCCGGTGGAGATTTCGGGCGTCAGACACTTTCTCCAGCTGAGGCAGAAAAGAGAAACGGCAAGCGGAGGAGTGATAGCTCAGGTAAGGGGTGGAGAAATACCTGATTTTAACCGACTTTCTAAAAATTGTAATGAAAGGTTTTTAAAGAAAGACTTGTTTATGCATTGCATTTTTTAGGTGGATACATAATCAACATTATGGGCCAGGTTAAGGAACATGAATTAAGCCTAGTCTTGGACTAAACTGCAGGTGACAATGGTGACTCACCATTGGAAATCCTTTCATCTAGGAATAGGCTTAATCTGAATCTGTGGTTTTCATTTTTTTTATTATTTGTTTATTTAATAAGCTGTAAGAGATTTTTTTAAATTTATTTTTACTCAAATAAGCACCAATAAATGCATCTTTATATTAATATTAATATTAATCTTAATCTTATTATAATTATTATTGCTTTACTTATTTTACAAATTAAATTGCCTATCATTGAAGAAACTGCCTGAAAGACAAGCATTACGGAATGTTACTTTTCCATTCAGTGTTAAACAAATAGTAATAAATTCTCCCAGACTGCAGGGTTTTCAGTCTGGTTTGTAGTAGCGTTTTTGGAAAATTAGTCTCCCACTGCTCGGAAATGTGGAGCAGTGTTTTTGCGCGAGAGACTTTTGTAGGTGTTGGCTGACACGCACAGAAGCAATTATTTTGACTAGAGCCGGGAGCAAAGGCCAGACTATAACTCTGTGTGGGCATCTTACTGTTCGCATGTTTCACTTTACAAACCATCTGTTTCATCTCTGCACTTTTTAGAGAGCAGAAAATGAGGCTTACTGTAAAAAATAATGACAAGGACTGTAAAGGAGAACACCACACCAATGCAGCACCTATGAAGATGCTGAGAGAAAACAGTCTTAAAATAATGTAAAGTCTTAATGCAACACATTTTAATTCAGTGTATTTTTTAATGAAGTAGGTTTAACTGCAGAGAGAACGTAATCTCTATAAAAAAGAACAGAAGTACTCTAATAGGCTTCTGTACCACATGTGTTCTTTCACGTTTTTATGTTTCTCTGACTGTGGAAGCTGTTCCTAAAATGGAAAACTGATGGCAATAGTTTTGCATTTAATTCTAAATACTGAGTAATTATATTAATAGACAATCAAGAGTGTACATGATATAACAACACCTGTTATCAGAAAAAAATAATATATCTTCAAGTGTTTAATATAGGTTTGTTTATCAGCAGTTATATATGGCAGATTCTAAAAGCTTGATAAACCATAATTATCTTGTTTGATGACATACTGCAATATTGTTAATTTTATAATTTATATACTTTTATTTAAAAATCTATAATTTCAAAATTGACCTTGGTCATTTTTCTCTCTGCCGTCCTTTTGTGCTGTACATTTGTAAATCTGGTTGAGGCATACACTTGGAATGTCAGGGAAAAGGTTCAAGTCACTCAGTGAGAGCTGTAATGTTTTCTTTGTGTGGAGAGTGCATGTAGCAGCTCATTTTTGGTGTTTGTGGAACTTGGCTTCTAGGCCTCTGTCAGTTTAACTGGCCGGCATGCGCATAAACTAACAGTAGTTGTGAGGACACCACTTGAACGCTGATTGAGATTTCCCCTCCACAATCACTGCCACTGCTCTCCTGTATGTCGGTATAGAGTGCAGCACTGAAGAATTACTTCTGACGAATGAGCTGTTCAAATCATTTCTGCTGTGCTGCTGACTTTAGGAGAACTGTAGGGAATATAGGGTGGATTATACAGCCTTTAATACGCATTGTAGAGCCCATAGATGTGAACTGAAGAACACTAAACGGAGATATTTTCCAGATTTTTTAAATATACACATTTTAAGAAATGCTTTATGTTTGTGTTAAATGCTCTAACTTAAGGAATCCTACAAATGTAGAACTACCACAACTGATGTTGCATCAGTCTGTCCCATAAATAACAACCCAATGTCTTGAAAAGCATTACTCCCTTCCAGGCCCTGATTCAGTATATAAATGCATAAGTATAAGTGCATAAATTATTATGCAATGTTTCTTCCTCTATATGTGCATTAATAACAAACTGCATAGTCCAAACAGCATGAGTCCTATAATAATGATCAATAAAAATGGTGAAATTTACCTTGTACACAAATATCTGACTAATCACAATAGTAGACCGTCTGGTTCATTCAATAACAATAACAACACTGAACTAAACGCTTATTTTATGAAGTAGGCCTTTGACCTCACCCTGCGTACATTCACACACACACATTTATTCACGCTTACTAAATATGGTGCTGATGAAGGCCTCCTCACACAGCTGAGGCAACAAGCTATTTAAACAGGACTGTTGATTGATTCCACTGAGATGATGATGTTTCTCTTCTGGTCATGCAGAAGAGCGGAGACGAGTCCAGCACAGTTTAGTCCAGCACAGCAGAGAAATCATCAAACTGTAGAGGACTTCATCTCGCTAGAACCTGAATTGGTCACTGCTGGTGTTCTGGAAACTATATTCTTCAGTTTGATGCCTTTCAAATGCATAGCGATGTATGCATCAGACTTCCACGTGTTAGCCTGCGGTTTACTGCCTTTATTAGCCTTAGTAGGTGCACTTAAGAACCTGCATTTTCCTCTAAAGTGTGGATGGATGCTTTGAGTGACAGGTTAACATTTTTTTTCTGGAAACAGGCCCATATTTGTACAGTTACTTTTTCAGTCTTGTGCAACAACGCAAAACTTATACACTCTAAAAAGTAATGTATTAAATAACAACACATTTACTTGTGTTACCTGTTTTAACATTTTTTGTCATATCGTTTTCTGATTTAACGCATTCTGTGTTAAAAATAATACAAAATGTGTCATCTCCAAATGAACACAGTGATGTGTCTAGGTAGAGACAGAATGTGTTGTTTTTAACACATCTGTTTTACGAGTGTAGCCTATGTTATCACAATACAGAGATTTAAGAAATGATTTAAAGGAAAAGAAAAAAATGAGATTTTTCATTTCTTTCAGGCGATCACACTGTAAAGTAATTATAATGCACCGTGGCTGGGGAACAAATAAAATGGAACACTTATTTTACTGTTAAGGCCAGATAAAACATATTCACATTAGGACATCTGGAGATACAACACTGTGTGTCAGATGTGCATTTCTTTAATAAATCTTCTTCAAAGTAGACTTAAGGGCAAATTAAAACCTTCTGCAAAACCAACAGTGGAACAAGTGAAAAACAAATTACTATTAGACTCATCAGCTGTTTTTTAACTTAACTTCTTCTGCTGCCTAAAATCAGCAGCGTTACTTGATGATGTAATAACTTCAAAATAATCTACAGAATTTTAAAAATCATCTACAGACACACAAAGGCAAAGAGGCAAAGTGTGGCACTTTTTTCCAGTGGTGCTTTTGAAGTGAGATGAAAGTTAAGGCGCAGGCCTAATTGCTGCGGTGTAGCCGCTGCGTCGTAAAGCTGAGAAAAAGTCGTTTTAACTTGTGGCAGCGCTGTTCGCAAACAGCTGCTCGTGTTAGTCTTTCTTCTTCCACAATGGCCGTGTTTAACCCGCAGTAACTGTGTCTCTCAATGCCTGTTTCAATCAGACCAAAACGCAGCTAGACACAGCGGCCAGAAAAGGCCTGCTAAAATTACAGACTGCTCCTACCTCTGGAGGTCAGAGAGAAACGTGACTGGTGAAATGGACCATGCAGCGTACAGGCCATGGAAGAAATCAGTACATCTATAATACGCTGCACCTGACAAAATCATCAATTTAATGAAAGCATCATAGCCTAAAGTGCACATTTGGCATGATTTCTTTATTTCAGTAATCTAGGCTGTCCTACATTACTCCAACACTCCTTAGCTTTTTTTAGTTGCTGGAAGAAATGTACTTTTAAGAAATATTTTGTAAGAATTATTCTTTAGAAGAAGTGCTCATATGCAAATATGAAAAAGCTGAGGGTTTTTTTTTGCCATTCCGTATGTTTCTGACCAAGTGCACATTACATCCACATAGTTATGAAGTGCTTCTAAAACCTTAATGGTCTCTTTCTGAAATCCGTCACTTTTGGAAATGTCTCTGTGTGTTGAAATAGCAGAGTTGTTCCCATGACTTGTGGATGGGGCCTTGTTAAAGTGGGCTCTATTTACAGCTGGGTTTAGGATTGCCAGTTGGATTAGCACAGTCTCTACAGCCACATATGAATCAGAGAGCAGAGGTTTTGTTGCCTTGATGTGCAATTTGCAACTGAGGCATGGCCTTAAAAAACATACCGCAAGATCTAGTCATGTGAAGGGCATGCATTTCTTCTTTTCTTGCAATAATAAAAAAAGACAAAGAACTGATTTTCTTCCTTGCAGTTTCAAAACAGCAGAAGCCACTTTCTTAGTTTCTTAATTTGACTTTTCGGCTTTCTCTTTGGCTTTCTGAGTCCACTGTTTGACATCTGTACTAACTCATTTCACTCTTTAGAGCAGCTTATGGCTCAAACTTAAACAGTAGTATCACATATGTGTATGTGTGAGCATTATGTCATCCATAGAAAATTCAGAAAAACAGAGAAAATGCAGTGAAACAGAGAGCGAGGTGGGGGGCTGAGAAAAAGAGAAGGGAGAGAAAGGGAGTGAGAGAGAAAGAAAAGACAGAGAAAGAGAGTGACAGAGAGAGAGAGACAGAGGGAGATAGACAGGAGAGAGAGAGAAGATTGAGGAAAAAGGAAAGAGAGATAGATGAGATCAAGAAAAGGGGAGAGAGAAAGAGGGAGAAAAAGGAGGAGAGAAACACGATAGACAGTGAGATGACATTGAGAAAGATAGAATAGATTGGGTAGAGAAATAGTGAAACAGAGAGAGAAGAGATCAAGAGAAGAGACAGAGTGAGGTAGAAAGAGAGAGGGACAACAGAGAGAGAGGAAGAAAAACAGAAAGAGATAAGACGGAGGTGAGATCGAGAGAAAGGTAGGGAGAGAGAGAGATGGGGAGACAGGAGAGAAAGAAAGGGAGAGAGGAGATCAAGAGAGTGGTAGAGAGAGACAGACGATAAAGAAAAACATAATGAGAGAGAGAGAGAGAGACTATGAGTGAGTTGGCAGTTTGCGATCACACAGTGAAGACGCTTGTAAAACATTGAGGTAAATAAACTAAGGAAACATATTTTTACACTTTCTCCAGAGCTGTTTTGTTCCATATTAAAACTATGAGGGTAACAGATTCCATTAACAGTAAGGCAAATTAACTCCACACTGGAAAATGCTTTGTCGAAAGCCAGCCCATTATGAGAACTCAGTGACCAGCAGCAAGCATATGACCCCTCATTGCTGGACACGGCAACATTCAGCTGGCATTAAGAAAGCTGATATCATAGAAGAGCACAGTATTTTCCCTACTTTTATTTTCCTTTCTTTTTTTAATAATGTTTTATCAGTTAACACAGCCTCTTTCTACATCTCTATTTATATATTTATATACTTACATATGGTGGTTAATTACTGTCTTGTGAATGCAAAAGTATTAAGATGGAAATGTCATAAAAGATTGCTGAATTTTCTTTTAAAAATGTGTTTTTTATTATTTTTATTTTTACTATTTATTAATTGTATTAACCATCTTTCTGTCAAAGACATTCTGTATTTACACCCTTTTAAACAAACATTTCAGAGAAATCCTTTTGTAACTGTCCTCTTGATGTGACCATGACAGATATATTATCATGTATAATCTATGAGGAATTTTGTTCTTTGCAATTCCAAATAACTGGAAAAATTGTTTTTTTTTCTTCCCTTAATCGCTAAGATTGCGTCAAGAGAGGACTTCAGTATTTGCTGTTCTTCTTTTTTATTAATTTATAGCAGTTGTTTTATGCTGAACACAATCTTTTTGTCATATTAAAGTGACAGACAAGTCATTTTATTTGCTTTTAGATGAAAACATGGCAATCGTTTAGAATGATTCAAAAAGTCTGCTCTTTATGTGTCATAATACATGGAAATATTTTCCTCCTTTTTTCATGCCCAGAATCCCAAGATGGGAATTACAAATCAGACGCGAGTAGCAAGCCCCGGAAGGAGCGGACAGCGTTTACGAAGGAACAGATCCGCGAGCTGGAGGCGGAGTTTGCTCATCACAACTATTTGACCAGACTGAGGCGTTATGAAATAGCAGTAAACTTGGATCTCACTGAAAGGCAGGTATGACAACACCATGCAACTTCATACCTGGCCATCCATCATTATGTCTAAAGCTACTGTGACTCTTTTTTATGGTTCAGTCTGTGTGCTGTTCTATGCTGCTGTGGCGATGTAGAGGGACTATCATATTCCAGATGTTTCTGCAAGCTCCCTCAGTCAGGCTATAGAGAAGAAATGGAGACAGGCAAAGCATATGCTGTCCAGCTAGACACTTCCTCTACAATCTTACAAATTGGCCTCAGCGTAGGAAGTCCCTTTGGGTAGCCATATGTGAAATAAATAACTCAGGACACTTTATTTGGCTAGAAGGATACATGGAATGCTGTAATCTTCAAATTGCATTGTAACACATCTTTAACCATGAAATAACTGTAGATCATTGACTCCTAAAGAACTAACCAAAGTCTTACTAGATACATGTACACTGATTTATTGTTTTGGATCACTTAGGTGGCTTATCTCTACAGTTCTAGGATCCAACCTACTGTCCAAGTACCTCAATTTGGAGAACTTGTTTCTGTCTGTATAATTCATTATTCTTTATCCAAGTTATATATAATAATAATATGGTTACTTATATCAGTAACATGAGAATTACAGGGTTTTCAAGATACCAGAATTTTGATTTTGATATTGATACCAAGTTTAGTAAGACAATTCTCCATACAAAAACAATAATATAAGAAAAAAATTAAATCTGAAAAAATGAATTGCCTGAACACCCAGTATTTATAGAATTGAGCAAAAACAATATTAAGACTGTTAAAGTCTAATAATAACTCATTTTCAAATTCAATTTCTTTATCAATAAAAAAATTCTAATTTTAAAGAAATAAAATATGCAACTAAGTACTATATCCTAAGACATTTTAACATGTTGTGAAGGAATGTTAACAGTGCGATGAGGAAATAAAATATAGCCTAATATTAATCTAAAATAGCAGAAGAACAGATTTACAATAAAAAAGAGAAAGTAACAAACAGTGACAGATTATTTCAAAACTTATATTAAATAGATTATAGCTTATGTCTATTGTTTTAGGAGCAGAAAGGCCATATGTTATGAATAAATCTCCTCACCTGTATGTTTCAGATGTCCATCTGAGTCAGTTTGATGCGCTTATAGGCCGAATACAGTGTCAACATAGCGTTAGCCCAAGTGTTGAAAGTTGTGGTTACCATGTAGTCGCACTGAAAAAGCATGTAACGTTTGATAAATCATGCAACAGGGGACTTCCAGGCCTCGGTATTTCACGTAGCTCACAGCTCACACGGTGGGTTTGACATGTGAAGTCTCTGATTTGGAGACTTTTTTCTGGGGTCACATTCTGTCAGCATAACATTAACCTTGCCACACGACGGAGTAAGTGAACCCCATCTTGCTACGTGATCCCTGTGTGAACCAGTTCCCAGCGAACGAGGCCGTGCAACCTCTGGAGAATTATGGCTTTACTGGGGCCACCAACGCTGAAGCTACTAATCACATCATAATAATTACAGGAACAATAATACCTTGTAGTAGTCATAATAACATCTGTAAGCCTAATTATAATAGCCAGCCTTCTGGCTCACTCTGACCATTTTTTTTTGAGGAACCAACTGCTTAATCACCCACCAAGAGGACATAATAAGTACTCTTAACTTGTCAGGAGTGGCATGGAGAACTCTCCATGCTGTGGGCAAAACTGCAGAGCTGGCAGATATATTTTAAGGTCAGTCGTCTTACCGTGCTGACAGCAAGGGCCCCAGGTGGCACATCATATGACAATATTCAAAAGTACAAAATACTTTTAAACACAATTAACCTCAATATTGCTTTAAAACATTCTTTTAATTCCTTATTTTTTTTCGGACAAAACTTGCATTTGTGGTAGCATAACTACTTTTTAAAAATACAATTAAAACATTCTTTTAGTTCTTTAAATGTTTAATAAAAACAAGTGGTCTTGTTAACTTTGCATTTAGCCAAAACATGCAGTTGAGATGACATGGCTAAAGCAAGGCATCAACAAGTGAGAATATAGCTGTTGCTGCTTTTGAATACTGAAAAAACATTGCTCTCATTTGGCTTAGCAAGATGGATAAAGTTTGAAAAAATCCGTACTGATTGATGGCACTGCATGCACATGCCCAAGACCAAACACTAACATTTGTGCTGTTAGCTGACTTCCGCATCACATGATCCTCGTCTGCGTCCCACCAAAAATAAATTTTAGAGGAGGGAGATCCAGTCCCCTGCACGCTGACGCTCATGGCCATCGAAGCCTCGCTCACACTGCACTGACCATTTAAGAAACAGCTTCATCATCATTCTGGGAAACGTAAATACTGGACCCGACTTGACGAGTAAGGGGAAGTGTTTGATATCACAGAACAGATGTGCTCTGTCAGTTAATTACTGCTAATATGGAAATGCCTATATTAGACCACCTTCTGTTACTATGTTATGCTATGTTTATCAAACACCTTTAACACATAACACTTCAAAAATTTGTGTATGAAACTGCATACATGGACTGCACTCATTCGATCACGTCATTTAAGCATTTGTTCACCCACTAAGGGATATTAGCTTACTTGAGGTTAGTGAGTCATGCACACTGCATGTTTAGCTCAAACGCTAACTGTGCCAAAAGTAAAGCCCATCAGGGTACAGTGTGGTGAGGCATACTGTACAACCTTTACTCCTATTAGTTAGTTAATGTGTTGTGCATTTTCAGGGCAAGATAACTGCACTTTGCTACTCTTTTTCACTCTCCAGGTGAAAGTGTGGTTTCAGAACAGACGAATGAAGTGGAAGAGAGTGAAGGGTGGACAGCAGGGGGCAGTGGCAAGGGAAAAAGAACTAGTCAATGTGAAAAAGGGGACCTTGCTGCCCTCCGAGTTTTCGGGCATCGTTGGACTTCACCACACAGTGGACTCCTTGGTCAACGAAGACAGTCATGACAGCGACCAGAGCTCTGAGCATGCTCAGTTATGATACAAAGAAGCAACAGTTGCCCCTGAGATGCTGCTTTGGGGTCACGTTGTGCCCTAGTGCCACGGTGGTCAAGGCTGCTCTTTATGAAGAAGAGCCTGATAATAGATCAGCAGTTCCCCCAGGGCTGCAGAACAAACCACGCCTGCCAAAAGAAGACTATGCCCTTGTTTTCTCTCAGGAACGTCCCTGTTAGGACTGCTGGTAGCTGATAGCTGAGTGACAACATGTATGTGCACATGTACAAAGAACTGGTGTGTCATAAGTGACCTATGGTAGGACTGTGCCATATACTTTGACATTAGGACGCTAAGAGAAAATTTATGATTATCAGGGTCAAAGGTCCTTGCCATAAATTGATAACCATAGTTTACAAGCTGAGAGTGGGCATTATAAGTGTGTTTCAATACATTGCACTCTCATAAGGTTTAAAGAAATGGCTCATAGAAACTTCAAATATTCCCAATTTACTCCTTACCCCAAACATACATATCTACCTCTGTCCCAGCACAGATTCTGAGAGTTCTTTGTTTATCCTAAAGTAGAATTTAAAACTCTACAATCTTGCAAACTTGCAAAAGATGACTGCAGACTTCAGAATCATCCATCTCAGAGCTCTCACTCGTCTCCTCTTTTCTTAGTATTATTTCTCAAACAGCAGTATCTTCACATACATTAAAGCAGCTTACACATGATCGTATAGCTTTGTTCTGCATTTTAAATAATCCAAAATTAGGGACAGAAAGCTGCTTATGAACTATAAAAAATGACAACAAAAGAAGATGAAAAATGCTCAACGTTGCATGACTTTAGCAAGCAAAATGCCTTGTAATGGTACACTTTAAAAGTTAACGAGGGAGAAATGTGCATTGACAGTTATGATGTTATGAAGATGCCCTTATCCAGAGTGACTTACAGTTTTGTTTTGTTTTTTACAGAGGTAGGTGAAGTTAATAACTTAGTAACTTAATTTATTTTTTTTATTTTTTTCTCCCAATATATTAAAATCAATACAGAAGTAGTAATTGTGCATTAAAATGTGTAGAAGTGTGTTCACTGTAGAGGATGTGCAATTTTTTTTATTTAGAAATTCAACAAAACATGCCATTTGACCAGGTGTGCACAAACGTTTGCATACAAACAATTCCCTTGGTTAGGAAGAGCATAACAACCTGGTAAGATATTAAACCTAGAAGAAGAGGGATGTATGCGTAAAGGGCTTCCTATAACTTATTTCAACTGTTAAAATGAACATTTTACAAAAGTAACTGGCATTTTAACAGTAATAATATAATTTTGTAATCGCTTATTGTATGATATGTCTAATTCTAACTGTTACACATAAACTTGTCTTGGCTGATCAAATATGCTTGGGGTAAATGGAAATGTTCTGCGCTGAAACCTAAGACTAATGTAGCCTTGTAATGGGTGTAATGGAGGTCTGTGTCACACAAAATCTTTACAAAACTAAAGAAAACCAAATAGGTTTTGGCTGATCAAGTATGTTTGGAGTAAGGATAAATTGTGTAAATTAGATTTTTTCTTGTGTCATTTCTTTAAAATGAATTGTTAAAAAAAATTAAAATGTCATCTGTAATTTGGTCAAAAAGTTGAACATTCCACAAAACGTACCTTTCATTGAAACAATGAGAAGAGGCCAGGTCTGTGCTTTGGTTTGCACTGTTAAATCGTGCCTTCATTGGTTTTTACTGTACGTTCTGAAACTCTCAGTGTAAACAAAGCAAAGATGCTACCAAGCCTGTGGGAGAATCGAAACGTTTTCCAGTGTGTAAATATCAGTATCAGTATTTTCTTATCACCCATCAGCTGTCAGTTTCTTATACAGACTTATACGACTTACATCATAAATAAAAATGCCTTATGTTGCTGCCTTTATTTTTTTCCCATCTGTAGTTATTTTCTGCAAACTGGGTTTAAAGATATCCTGCTGAACATCATCTGAATACAGTTTTAACACTTGCTGCACATGCACTTCGGACTGCTTTGCCTTATCCTGTCTGTGACTCATCATGGCTAATGTATGCCAGAACTCAGAGTGCGACTAACATGAATAAACCATTGGAAGGAATAGCACGTTAGCATTGGAGAGAATGCTAAACTCGACTTCTCCTCTAGGCTGGGTCAAGACTTCTGCCAGAGACCTAGAAAAGGGCGTGCAAATAGATCATATTCTATTACAAAAGTCTGTTTGAAATTTTGTTATATGATACACCCCCTGTCACCACAGTGTGAGTACGCATCCTAATTGGTAAAGAAAATTTGAGTGTCTAAACACAGGTTTTCCCACCACCATGTGACTCAGGGTCTCAATCAAAAGAACCATATGAAAAGTTATGTTGTTATTCTTAATTAGAAAGAAGAGAAAAAAAATAAACAGAAAAAGAAAATTGTGAAGGAAGCACCGCATGAAACGTTGTATGAATAAAAACCCACCAAAATTAACGCATGGCCAGATCTGACATATGGGTGACCTTTGCTGACTACCCTGGGGCACCCATTGTCCGGGGGCAACAAAATGTTGCTAATTAATTTTTTACTTAAACATTTTGAAACTTTCAATTTGCTTTAAATCTATTCAAACACCGGACTAGTCAGTCAGGCATAAATATCCAATAATTATCATCGTTATGTGTGCCTTAAATTTGGTTTATGGTGGCTTCTACATGTAAAACTTGAACAAAATACAAACCTAAATTCCAAGTTGGGACAGTATGTGAAATGCTACTAAAAAAAAAGAAGGTAGTGATTGGTTAACTATGTTTGACCCGTGTTAAATTGAAACAGTACAAAAACAAAATGTTCTGATGTTTTACTTTCTGAACTGTATTTAATGATTAATTTATTTTAATATATGCTGATTTCAAATTTAATGGCTGCAACAAGTTCATAAAAAGTTCGAAAAGTTCTAAAAAGTTCCAAAAAAGTTATAAAAAAGTGGTAAACATGTTTACATTACCTTTTAACAATGCTTAACAATCTTTAGCAGACTGAAGACACCAATTAATTAATTATGTTACACAAGTCTTCAGTTATGCAACCACATGGGTCTTTGCTGCATTCCAGTCTATCACCTGCACTCTCTAATCGCCCAACCATGCTTTTGTTTCATGTGCAGAACGTGGTGTTGTCCTGTTGAAATAGGCATGGACTTCCATGAAAAAGACATTGTCTTGAAGGCAGCGTATGTTGCTACTAAATGCATATTTATACTTTCAGTGTTAATCGTGCCTACTTAGGTGTGCATATTACCCATTCCATTAATGCTATTACACCCTTACACCATGACAGGTCTTAGCTTTTGGTTTTTATGCTGGTAACAGTCTGGATGGCCATTATCTTCTTTGGCGTGGAGAACAAGAAGTCTATTGTTTCCATAGACAGTCTGAAAGGTTGACTTGTCCGACCACAGTACATGTTTTCACTGTGCATCAGTCTATTTTCAATGAGCTTGAGTACAAACAAGTTGGTGGCAATTCTGGACATTGTAGACATTTTATTTCAGATGTGCATAGTACAGTCTTAACTTGCATTTCTGAATGCAGTGTTTATTGACAATGGTTTCTCAAAGTGTTCTCATGCCTGTGTGGTGAAATCCATCACAGAGGCATGCTGGTCATGCTGAGAGGTCGAAGGTCACGTGCATTCAGTTGTGGTTTTTGGCCTTGCCCTTTACTCACAGAGATTTCTGTGGATTCTCTGAATGCTTTGATGATATTATGCACTGTAGAGGGTGAAATGCTTAAAATTCTCGTAATCACTCATTGAGGAACATTCTTCTTAAAACAGCTATTTTTTGGCTAAGTAGTGAGCCTCGGCCCATCTTTGCTTATAAAGGACTAGGCCTTTCCTGGATGCTCTTTAATCCTAAAGCATGAGTGCATCACCTGTTTAAGATGTTTTTGAAACATTTCACCATGTTTATAAAAGATCATTTTAGCATCTTACCCACCGTGCATTGTGTACACGTGTTATGTCTGCAGACTTTGTGGGGATGAGATACCATAACTCCTAAATCTTAATCTGACCTTGACTAAATGGCTCTATAACGCATAGGGTGTCAGCATGTTGTTCAAAACGTAATCACTAAAGTTTGTCTAATTCAGAAGCAAAGGCTTATTCAGAGTTGTGTTGGTCTGTAAATTTATATGACACAATCACAATCTTAGTCAATCCCTTCACTGTAACTCATTTGGTTTCATTCTGAGAAACTGTTTCTTCATCAGGACGTGTAAAAAACAGCACTGTCCACTGAATACTACTCCAAACTGTGCCTCTTCATAGTTGTGATAGTAGTTATTCAGTAAATGCTTTTGTATAAATGTTAACTGAACAGTACACAATATACACCATTGTTTAATTGATAGAGCCAGAGGCCAACTACAAGCCGAACCTGACCCTTAACTTGAATAACGACAAACTGATTTTTATAGCTCAAAATAATTTCAATTATGAAATTATTTTTATTCATGTCCAATTCATCTCTCATCTTATCTTAGATGCATCTTACTCATATAACTAGTTACCTACTGAAAGTAATACATTTAACTTAACCTACCTGTTTTGCTGAAAGCAGGTAACTGATCCTGCCATGTTTAAAGGATTAAGTGTAATTTGTCAAATATGCTACAGGTCACAGTTTCTAAGAACAGATGAACAAACAGGTGTGTTTTATCAGCATGCTGTGTGCACTATGAGCTAATATATGGATAGGAATATTTGTATTAAGAGAAGTAAATATGATACCACATGCACTAATAGATAATAATGATGATTAATCTGTTACACGTAAGTATTTGATCAAATTATTATTCCCTGTTTTCCAAAACGTGAACACTACACTACAAAAAATGGTATCCTGGCAAATGAAAACATCTTAAATCTAGTCAAGAGAAGCTGACTTATTCTGCTGGCAGATTGTTTTTCCTTTTTCAAAACATAATGGAGAAACTTTAGCTGAAATGCTTGAAACACACAAAATTATGCCTATTTTTTTTCCCCAAAATATTTGCAAGCAAACAGTAATTGTGTATTAAAAAGTAATCGTAAATTGGCTGGATTGCAGATGATTTCACTTGCAAGATATAATATTTACAAAATAATAATTTAACTTAAAAAGTAAGTAACATGGGGACCTTACAATTTTACAATTCAATTTATGTGTTCAATACATTTTCTTAATATTATTAATTAACAAAATAAGATGTTAGCAAAATGTACGGCATAGATTATTCCTCTGTTAGCGTACTACTTGAGGTTCAAATCAAAATGTTAAGGCAACAAGTTTACTTAATTTTTAAGAGCAATTTTTATTGCAGTATGTAAATTTGCATCATACTAAGCAGAAAGTTTATAGCAAGTGTGTCATATTATGGGCCAGTTTACTATTGCAGTATGTATATCTGCTTTTTTCCCTTATTCTCTGTTACCAGCAGAGGAGCTCACACTCACTTGTTTACTTGTTTATGTGGCCAGTGTGAAAGCCCATTCCTGCCAGATAGAGATTATTTCAAGAGACTAAGTCATTATTTCGACATTATAAAAAAATATAATTGATGCAGTAAGTCAGCATTTTGAGAAAGTCATTATTTTGACATAAGAAGTCAACCTTTTTTGAAAAAATAAGTTTCAAGATAATTAGTCAAACTTACTGCTTCCAGAAACAGAGACGGGAAAAACGTCGTAGCTGATTTTTTTCCCTCCTCTGCCTGGCTGGACTGCAGGCCACACAGTCTGTGTGTAGTTATCACTGCAGAAATCTGATGCAGTAGGAGAACTTCTGGTTGAGCTGCTCTGCAGCGCGTCTGTGGCCTGTGTGGTGTCTGGGCCAGACTCGCTCTGCTGCGTCATGCAGGCCATCCCACAGAGCCCGAGCACCACGGTAAACATTCACCATACAAAAGTACAAAAGTCAGGGCGGCTGTGTTGAGAATATAGCTCAGTGCACAACAGCAGGTTGAGAACGCGTTGTGGGAGCCGGTGATCAACAGCACTTCACAGCTCAGCATGGCCCGAGTGGAGAGCAGCGACGTTACCTTCTCACAAGGTACACGCATGCTGTTTTATCTGATGACGCCGAATGAAACTTCATTCTCAGACGTGGACGACGTGCCGCGGTACGTTCAGAAGGTACGTTCGGGTTTTAAGTGACAACGTTAATCTGCGGGACAATCCCTGTTTAATACACACTGCGCTGCGTGCGCCTGTTTACGCAACTTCAGCGCCACAAAGCAGTCATGGCAGCGTAGCGTGGAGGCTCCTGGCTCGCCGTGTCTCAGCAGGCGCGGTCTGCTCTGCACACTGCGAGAAGCGCCTGCAGCCTGTTCTGTGAACATGAAGGCACTTCTCTGTTTACATGTCATCTGAGAGTAGGAAGTAGTTTTCGACAAGCCAGCAGATCGTCTGTGGTACGACTCAAGACGTGGGGTGTGTCTTAAATCGACCCCTAGTTCCATACGTAGTGCACTACGGTCTAGGGGACTAGATTTACTGAAACACTGGCACCCGCCACACCTCCTGAAACCCTTAACGTCGCGTAAACAAACTACATGCTGGACTTCAGCTTTTACAATGTTTGGTCAGATACTTGTCAGTTGTCAGGAAGGGCCTACAATAACGTTCATTAATATGCAAATGTATCTGGCCACCATTGAAGGCAATGCACTGATAAACATGTGAGAAGTAACCTAACGACTGGTTTGCTGCATTATATATAGATGCATACAGTTATATGCAAAAGAGCACCTCACTCAATTTACGTTTTGTTCAATTTCTAACTGAAAATAAGTTAACACATCCTCACAGAGAACACACATCTGCACATTTTATTACACAATGTGGGGGGATAAAACATAAAATATAGCCTGTGCAAAAGTTATAGTGAATTTTATATTTTGTTTAATTTTTTTGTTCATAGTATGTTGAAGAAATCGTGCAGTGAAATTTTCAGAAAAATGTCATATTCAGATTCGTTTTTTAACTTTCCAAATCAACAAAACGTGTAATTTGACCAGGGTATAACTTTTAAATGCAAACGTGTCTGAATACTTGAATCCATAGTACCTATAGAAGTTCTATGGCAGTTTTATGGTTTTCATTTGTGAAAGAACCTGTGCATAAACAGCCTCAGCATGATGAGCAGGCTGAAATGTAGTGTGGAAGAGCTGTAGGTACCTCACGTAGCTTTACTGCTTTACATTTAGTCATTTGTTGCATTAGGCTGGTTGCAGGAAATGTATTTTCTGGATCTTAAGACATATCAATGTGCTTGTACTTGGATGTAATTGAAATAGAATATTGTGCACTGTAAACTACATACTAGTCATACAGTCTAGAGCCAGAGGTCTAACAACACTGCAGAGTTTTATGGTCTTCTTGAATCACATCATTAGCTTATGATAAAGCCTTGAATCATGAATCATGTGCAATTAAAGGATAGAAATCTTGAAGCTATGGGTGGCTGGGACTCCAGCACTGGAGTTGGGAAACACTGCTTTAGGCCAGAGTTTCTCAGTCTTGCTTTTGGGTGGGTTCCGCTGCACTGATTCAGCGATTTTCCACACCTGATCTAGTTCAAAAAGCTTTGATAATCAATTGATGAGCTGGATTGGGTGTGTTGGTACAGGGAAGATTTTGGCAGTGGGTCCAAAAGGGTCTAGCCAAAAAAGTATTTTCATGTTCCTGCTGCGGAAAATGTAGAATCCAAATCATCTAATAGTGTACTGAGGGACTGTCTTGCACTGTTTAGCTTTGTCCAAGGCCCAGAATTAATTGCTCTCAGTGGGAGCACTTTTCTCCAGAGAGGAGTAAACTGAAGAGTGCTGATAAGACTATGAGACTGCTGTTGCATGGTCTCTGAATAATTCTGTGCAGCATGTTTACATGTTGGAGTAATGTGGCAGGAAATCTGACTGTGGAAATATATATATATATATATATATATATATGTGTGTGTGTGTGTGTGTGTAGTTCTCCCCTACATTTTGTCCATTCAAACTAGTTTGCAAACCTCAGAAAAAAAACAAATATTGTGTATAGTGAAAGTATCAAGATGTCATGTTGATACATTCTCATCCACTTTTTCATTTTGTTGGTCACTCTAAGACTGCATTTGCTAAAAGAAGGCCAGTATCTTGCTGAGCTGAAGAATACGTGCTAACAAATTAGTATTTCATCCATATAGTGTTGTTGACATGCTTTTAACATATACTTTCAATCTTCACTTTCACTGTATTTTCTCTTACAACGCAGTTCTACATGACTGTATCACTGTGAGAAAGTTATGAGAGCAGTTTGCAAGGCATTTACTGAAGGATTTCTATTTTATCTTTCAGTTTCAACACACCATAGAAATCATATAAAAGAAATATAACAGAGCAGTCAACAGAGTCACCTGGGGCACCTACATTAGAAAATATTTGAAATGAATTCCTTCCCCTCAGAAATAATTGCTGGCTGTCTTGACCAGTCATAAATCATGACACCGCATTTGGCCAATGTGAATATGGGTTTTGAATTTAAACAGTTGTAGACTGTCAGGACATGAGCAGGGGATTCCAGAGGTCCAAAGGTTGGGCTATATTTGTAGACATATATCCGGTAGGATAGATGCGGTTGCTTTGCCTAGTATGAGCATCTATGTTCAATAGTTATAGTTCAATCTTAATCTGCTTGTTTAACAGTTTAACAGACATTGAGACTTTTGTGTGGAACTGTAGCTGTTGAATGAGAAACCAGTCTTCGTGCCCAGACTGTAAACTCCTGTACCTGTTTACGTTTTAAATGGCTGTGTGTTTTTGGTTTGGTTATAACCGAATCAACACATGTTTGTTATTTGAGGTAAAAGGCTGATTTTTAAATAGACACATATAAACACATAAATAAAGAAGAGACAGTTAACCGCACAGCAGGACTCCTAATTGTTGTAATTTTGTCACAAACATGCAGTCATTAACTTATGTAGTTCACTATTGTTGCACAACTTTATTTGGTGGCTGCATATATACACACACAGCCACTGATAGAAATGCTTATGTTTTGCATTCTAATACTAATTCTTATTTAATACAAAGATTTTGTATTATGAGTGTAACACTATAACTGAAAAGTAGAAGCTTTGGATGTTTACACGAACTTCAGAGTTTCTTAGTATTTGGTATGTTCCCTCTTTTTCTTTAAAGACAGCATGTGCTGAAATGGGCAGGGGCTCCATAAGTTTGTGCAAAAGCCTCTGATGAGTTGATCAGATTCACTTGAGAATCTTCTTAACATGAGCTTCAATAGAAGAGATAGGACAAAAACAAAAATTATGACCATTTGTACAAAGTCCTTAACATGGTCAGTTTCACAGATTTGCTCCAATTTGAATAGTGATCTAAAAATTACTATTCAAATAGCATATTTTTTTTGTTTTATTGTGTGATCTGATTCAATTTACCACCAGATTTACTTGAAATCAGCTTGTTGTGACTCAGCTGTGTTTGTATTTTCACTGCAAAAACCAGTTATATGAAGCTCTCCACAATCTAACCAAAAAAACAGAGAGCAAGAGAGAGAGAGAGAGAAAGAGAGCGAGACTAAAACACTAACATCTGTTTCACAAATGTAATTTTGCTGATGAGATCTGAGTTCACAGACACAGCTTTCTATAAAACCATTAAGAATCCCTCAACAATTTTCACAAGCCCAGAATATGTTACTGCTCGAATAATAGCTGTTTTCATTTATCCTTTTTTGTTTTCAAAAAAATATACCACTAAAACTGCATGATCTATGGGATCAAATAAGTCTTTATGAGAAAGAAATGAAAAACATTATGAAGATGCCAAAAGGGTTGTTTGGAGTGATGCTATAGGCAAATCCATAGCCTCTTTCTGCAGGAAACACACACACACACACACACACACACTTCCCCTTCCACCTGTGTGTATCTGCCGTGCCTTGTCCCACGCTCCTCTTAGCTCCAGCCAAACACTGTGTGTGCATGTGTCTCACATTCCACAGTGCGAAGGGGGACCTGACGCTTATTGTTGAGTTTAACCAGTTTGGTTTTACAGTGGGTTACATTACAGCATTATAGACAGGTTATAGAGAGTGATCAAGGACACTTCCTTATCATTTTTCCCAGGTTTTGGCTTTTGCTCATGGAAATACTGATTTACTGATTTTAGTCTTTTGCAGTATTTATAAATAACAAAAACCTAGTTAAAGGCCCAGAAAACCTAAATCTGTATTTTCTTTCTGAGAAGGTTAATCTTAGAAAAAAATACAGATTTAGGTAAACAGATATACAAAGAATGTCCAGTGAATAATTTTCCAATGACTAGCAAATGTGTGATGTATTTTGCGAACATGTCCTCACCAATCACAAGGCTGGTGTGGCTTGTCCTGACCACACATCTTGAGAACACTGTGTTCCCCCACAGTCGGAGAACTTAGCCCAACTCTGAGAAACTTACCACAAGAAAGTTAATGATACACAAAAGCTAAACTAGCAAGCATAAGCTAGCAAGAACACCCATTGTCCATTTGTTCAGGTGGCCTCACCAGTATTCCCTGAATGCACAAACAGCTGTAAAGTGAATAATAACCTTTTATAAGATGCCACCATATAAAAGCTGATGAAGTTTTTAGTGAGGTGTGGACACTGTGGAGACAGTCTACTACACCTTCATATGTTTCACTCTTTTCTCCTCACCCTTGCTGTGGTGTTCAGTTGTGATTTAGTGCTGTAGCAGGCTGGGACATTGAGGGATGTCAATCACGTGCATTCATCAAAATATTAGGACCACACCCAGACAGGTCTGATCAAGGTTTTTAAACTTTGTTTTCTTAAATTTTATTACATTTTAAAATTTTCATTTGAACATTGCTGGATATCAAAAATATATCTTATTACTTATGAAATATGTACATTTTAGAATCCTACAAACATTTTTAATAATTACACTGTGTTTCCTGGGACCGTAACTGTAGAGATGCACCGATACAGGAACTGGGGGCCAATATCATAACATTTTTTACATACATATCTGTTGTTGCTGATTTTGAAGCAGATAAATATAAATAAATATAGACCACTTTTGATTATTTTTCATGATATACAGGTTGTGGAGGGCTTTAAACATACAAGAAATATAAATTTTAGAATTAATGTTATATTAGGATTAATCACATTACATATCATTACATATCAACTGCAAAGAACACACTTCTGCACGTGTTTATATACAGTTGCTGTTTATTTGCTGGATTTAACATATTGGTTAAAAAAATTAAAAATAAAATATGGCCTATTATGGCACCTTTTGTACTGTATGTTTTATTTTTTTTACTAATATGTTAAATAGGAATTGTGTACTAAAATTAGCCGAACATTCTTTGTAAAAGATGCAGTAACTTATTTACACGAAACATGTAATTTGACTGAGGATGTTCAAACTACAATTAAAAGGAGACTTATTTTTACTCCCCGTCATTATCTAAGACAAACAGTACATACTGTTACATACACTGACCAGCCACTTCAATAAGGATACCTCCTTGTTATTGCACTCTTTGTCCTTTTCATCGGCTCCGCTTACCATATAGGAACACTTAGTTCCTACAATTACAGACTGTATTCCAAATATAGAATCAATTCTAGGCTTGAGTTTTTTTTATTTAACTTCATCTTACTGACTTGTTCTTATGTTTGAGGGTAGTTTTCTAATCCAAAACATGCAATGATGTATACATGTGGCTGTATTTTAGGATACTACACTCTCCAAAAAATATTTCTATTGTTCAGCTTTAAAACATTGCAAAAAGTACAAATACATATTTTTCACCTGAGAAAACGTAAGATCCACAATTGGACCTTAAAATTACCATTGTACCTGTAAGGTTACATTTACATTGTTTGTACCTTGATGAATGAAAAATGTACCTGCACAGGACCATCATTTCTAACAGTGTACAGTTAAACAGTGAAATTACAGAAACACACTTGATTCACTTGTGTGTTGTGTAGGCTACTCCTTTCTTCATTGGTCTGGTCTTGTTAGAGGTGTTTGTGGGTTGGCTGAAGACTGGAGAGCTGCTCGTCAAAATCAACGATGGAACCACATCTCTCTCAGCAGGAATGACCTCCAGACTGCCCCAGTGAGTTAGCCAAAGCTTTGGTTTGACATGATGTTTATTTTTAACATAGCTTTGTGCCAGAGTGCTTACTCACCTTGCACAAGCAGAATACCAAATGCATTTTGACCTCTACTAATATCAGTTCTAACCTGAAATATCACTTTTTATAACTTGTATGTAAATGTAAACAGCTATTACACTCTAAATTGCTGTGATTTTGTTTTTCCCATTGCTGGTTAATCTTTGCATTTGAATTGCACATTCTGCTTCTCTCAGTGTCTTTGTGAGGAGTCTGGAGGTGTCCAGCTACATCTATGTTTGGAATAACTATCACATGCTGGAGCTACCCTGGGACTCTGCTTGGACGTGGTGGCTGGCATTTCTTGGTGTAGACTTTGGATATTATTGGGTTCATCGATGCTGCCATGGTATGTCATTACTCACCAAAAGTTGCCTTTAAAAGGCCATACAACTAAAATACTGTGATGGCTGTTGCATTTATATATATCAGTGGTTTTTCCAGAGTACTGCGTTTAACACATACCCAATTAAGCCAACAAGCACAGTACAAACGGGATGAGTTGTTGTGAAGTTATAGGTTAAGTTACTTCAGGACTAATATCTGTTGTAATCTCTTACATTTTTGTGCTTATCATTAAAACTAAAATATCCAGGAACTGCTGACAGGTCCACTATTTTATTACATGTATAATGTAAGAATAACTCAGCCAGTTTGCATTGTAGCCCATGTACACATTAAATAACAAGCCTTATAATGTAATAAGCCCAAGACATCTTCTGTTTCTAAATATGAAGCAAGCTAGCAGTGCTTTGGCACAGATTGCACAGTTGTTATTCTGAAAAGCTGAGTAAATTTGCTGATCAATTTGCCAAATTTCCCAAAACTCATAGTGTTTTAGGCTCATGGTGTCATAAGGTACAGTCCAAAAGTCAGGAAGCACCCTTTGTTTATTTAATTTATAGAGTCAAAACTGCCAATTCAGGATATATTTCTGAGGAGATTGGATATAAGATAATCCACTGCATAAGGAAGGGGGAAGTCAAAGGAAAATCAGTGAAAGAAGGAGTTTTCACACTTGGAAAACATTTTTTTAAAAAGATTTTTAATAAAGAAAGGGTACTTTCTAACAACTGTGCAAGACGTGGTAGACCACCAAAGCTGTCACCATCAGATACACAGTATTTAAAGCTTTCATCCTTGAGAGAGAGGTGAAAATTAAGCTCCACTCTTGCTAAAGATAAAAAGAAAAATGCTGTGGGTCTGAAAGTATGTGTAACTGTCAAGAAGCTGTTGCTGAGAAAAGGAAATACACAAAAACAGACAAACATTTACACCACATAGAACACCAGTCTAGGCATCTGAAATGTGGAAGCAGCTTCCAAGACTGGACGTTGGAGGTTTAGAAGAATATCTCTACAAGTTTCCTTGAGTCTTTTATACAGGACAAAGGCAAAGATGGGACACACACACACACACACACACACACACACACACACACACACACACAAATATTATATTTAGTTGTTGAGGCTTCTGTGTAATTTTATGTTAAATGCATGTTTTTTTGCCTTTTCCCCTGACACTTTTCCCCTGAATGAGTAGCTTGTAGTAAATGGCTGTTTTGACTGGAAATTAAATAACCGAAGGGTGACTTTTGGATACTACTGCACTTTACTGTATGTTAAAAAACATTTAACGTATCTGATGAATTTCAGGCATTACATTCACTGAATTTCATAATTCCAAGCATCAATTTTAAAACCATACAAAGAAAATACAATTGGCTGGCTTTTTCACCCATGTCGGTATGACACAAGTACTGACATTTTTGCTGTCCTGGATGCCATGCTTGAAAACAATAGGAGGAATTAGGTCCATACAATGACTTCAGTAATGTCGAGGAATGCTGAGGATGTTAGGTGTTGGCATTTACAAATTCAACACATGCATTTTTTAGAGCATCACCGCCTGACCCACCCATAAAGCTATTTTAAGTTAACATTTCCTGTACACGTGTGATCTACGTTGAGCGCTGTGTTTGGCTGGACAAAGCTCTTTAGGCCACCTTTCAAAGTAGACAACGAACTGTATTCTTATACCCATTCTGGACCCAATAATTTTGATTGGCCATTGGTCCCATAGAGCTTTCTGTTAAGAAGAAATATAGCCTGTGTGTCAAAGGCTAGTTTACTGACCTCATTTCTTACCGCAGTAGTTTATAGGGGTCATTGCCCTTTTCCTTCTAAGGTTAAGTACATGTTTACCATATGTTACATCTATTCCAGCCATTTAGGATTTCATTTTGATAGGGCAACAGGACGTTTTTCAAATTGTGCCTCTGCAGACTTCAGTGGGATGGAGTGGAGTGATGAGGTGCTTGTGGTTGTCATGTTATGTTTTCCATTGTCCAGAGCCTGTTCAAGTAGTAGGAAATGTCATTTATGCCGGCGGTCTGCTGCGTCCAATTTGTAGGTTTTTTTTTGAAGTTGGCGGAAATTATTTGTCGAACTTTCCTGTTCCATCATTGCTCAGGATGGCTTCTCCTACACATCATAGGGGTAGACATAGCTTCCAGTAAAGACATAAAGCCATGGCCTCTGCCTTTTTCCCCTTTAATATCTGTGTAATATCTGTGCAGAGGGTTATAGTGGAATGCGACCATATTAAAGCCATATGTTTGTGATTGCAGAATGCAGATGGGGAGGTTTGTCTGCTATAAAGTGTACAGTGACCTCCTCACCCCTAATGTTCTGTCTTTTGAATAAAGATAGAAAATTATAATTTAAAAAATGCCGGTTTAGAAAAAAATCCTGTAGTAAATGAATTGACCCTTTTACAAAGATTAGCAGTCACAGAAAAAATATCTTTTTTTTCCAGCACAAAACTATGAGACTGACATTGTCACAACCATTTTTGATTAATCCATGAAATATTTAGGAATAAATTATTCAATAACACTTAACTATAGGGCAGTGTTCATAAGGCTACACAACACCAATGTAAGCCCTTTATGGCAACTGACAGAAACCCACATAGACATATGTAGACCTACGCAATCACTTATTCCAGCAAGTGTCATTTGTCATTAAGTTCACACAACATCTAAGTCAGGTGACATTCATATTTCCAGACATTAGGCTATTATGAAACCTACTGGAGTGAATTAATAGACTTTATAGCACAATGTAGGTCACAGTGACACTTCTTCAGTATTATGTCACTGTAATGTACACTACGCTACAAAGCCAGTTGTTATATTGTACTATGAAACATTGGCATGATGAGTTTATGCAGGTATCATAATCATGTAGGCTTATTAATACTGCCCTGCAGTAAAGTGTTACCAAATATTCCTATCATAAAATAACATGGCAAGTCAAAATTCCATAACAAATGCTTAGGGGCTTTTAGGGCATTACAGTAAGACATCAAGTAAAGCTCTTTATTGCATGTTGAGATCATGAAACTGCAGTGATCTTACACAAGTGTATGTCAGGTTGCCAGTTTCTTTTCTAAATTTGTTACTGACCTTCAACCTTCCTAAAAGGAATGCTAACAATTTAGCCGTCTTTGTAGTTTCCGAGTTTCACAGTAATGGCTTCAAACTGGTTTTCATACTCAATTTAGCCTCCATTGGTGCATGGGAATATTTATCTATAATCCTACTTTTTTGGGACCTGTAAGCAGTAAATCTTTATTTTGAGCAATATAAGCTGAAAAAGGGCAGAAATATGACCATCATAAAAGCACACAGACCCTAATTAGTGCCATTGTAAAATATGAACACTTATTTTATTTATTTTTTATGGGCATTTCATATTTCTCCCCTTTATGTAAAACACTTAAAAGAGGTTGTTATTTGTTTCAAGCTGGAAAAGAATGAATGGAAGCACTTGCATGTTACAACTTCTCTTTTCCAATGCCATCCTTATTGAGAAGACATTACTGTAATTTGGGCAGTAGTCTAGGTTTACAGTCATATAACTTAAGCCTTTCAACCTTTTTGCTAGTCAGGTATTAATAATAATACTAATCTAATGTAGAATATGTAAACAAACTGCAGATTTAGTTTGCAGGTTTAGGAATCTGTAATGTAAATGTCAAATATCTGTATAATTGTTATGCAATACCGTTAAAACTCTATGATCATTCAAACATTGGTATTTTATTGTCTTCCTTTGAGTTTTTTAATCCACTTTCTTTGAAGTGTCTGTAAAAGCTGTTTGCATGCATTCTGGCCTCTTGCGTTTTTTCCTATTAGTTGCATTATTTTCCAGCTGCAGCTCCTGACTGGTCTTTCCCTACTGTCATCCACCAGAGCAGAGCAGTGCTGTCTTTCCGACCGTGCACTGCCTCTCGCTCCTCGTTAGCCTCTGGCTGCACTTAGAAGAGACGACGTTTATGGCTGTTTATGTCTGTTTCTGGACTCAGGGGAAACTAGCGTATCTTTCCTCAGTGTAGGAAGGAGTTATAGTGGTAGCAGTTTTCCATTATTGGTTAATTCCTTTAACCCTAGACTCGTTCTTCAGTTATTAATCTTAAGATTTATTATTTAGTACCTGCTATGTAGGTAATATGTAATTTATGTAGGTGTTGGAGTGAGCAACTGAAATTTAGGCCTGCACACTGTGCAAGACCTTGGGTTCATTGGTTTAAATTAAACAACCATTTCACTTTTTTAGCCTTAAAAACGTTTAGCCCAATAAACATTGCTGTTGGTACACTGCTGGGTTGCTGCAGTTTGTTCACCAGTTGCTTATGACTGGGCTATAAGTTTTGCTTTGTTGCGCTTCAGTTTTGTTGATTTCATGATGAACCTGTTTTAGCATTAGAATTTAGTCAAATTTAATGCATTTTCAAAAGATCTGAGGGCTCTGAACTATTTACTGTTTACTCTGAAGCAGGTCAGGGACAATATATAGACGTAGTCGAGTCAGTGACAGTCATCGTGGTTCTGTTTGCTTTCTCTCTTATGTGGGCCGACAAACAGCCGCTCTGCTCTCCATGTGACGCTATTTCCAGAAGGTTCTCTGTAAACCTCAACACAACAGCCTGTTCACAGGCTTTGCACCAGTGTTGTTGATCAGTGAGGAGGATGCCTCATGGACACTTTTAAGATTTTAAGAGGTTAAAAAATGACCAAGAAAGGAAGATAAAGTGAAAATGTGGGGAAGACGTTCAAACAGCTATCTAGACAATGTTCTCCTTCAAAGCTGGTGCCATCAGTGGACGGTTTGCATTATTCATTGATCATCTTCTATAATTTTATGCTCATTTTTCAGTCTTATGAGTTTTCAGGTCTGTGGATCAGAGTTAAGGGCCTGTTATAACGTGTACCTCAATATCACTTCAAGTGGAAGTGCCATTCTGTTTGTCTTTATAGTTTCCTCTCTGGCTTAGGCATTTAAGTGAGATGTGCTGTGTTTTCATGCTGGGTAGATCAGGGATTGTAAAGCTGAAGAGCGAAGAAAAACTAGTCACAGGAGATAGTACATCCTTCACCACCTCACCTTTGAAAATGGTTTACAGTTGGAGAGGTGTTTACGGTGCCTTGGCCACTGGGCTCTCCAAATAAAGACTTTGATCACATCAACACAGGCTTTTCTGCCTGTCATCATTCAGGATATTGAGGGTGGGTGGACTTCTGTGTCCCAGAGCCATTTTTTCTTTTTTTGCATGCTCTGCATTTGAGGACATGCTCATGCTCCAGTGTTTCCTAGTAAATATTAGTAGTTAAATAATTTGTTGTCAATAATAGTTAGTTAAGGCTGCACAATCTGACTGAAAAGGATCCTAGCAGCGTTTTTAATCTGATAACAGCACTTTTTTTCCACCATACACTCTAAAAGGTCCCTAAACTCTTCTTGGATATATGGTTCTTGGAAAGCCTTTAATTGATTCTTCTTCTTCTTCTTAAAAGGCTTCTTTACATTCACACATCTTATTTAGAAACATGGTTCTTTAAAGAACTGTCCATTAAAATGTTCTTCAAAAGTGGTTCCTCTGTGGCATCACTTTAAACCCTTTTTGTCACCTTTATTTTTAAAAATGTATTATTATCATTCCACTGACCACTAGTTGCTAAATAACAATGCTGGTCGTTATTCTCAGATGCTTGAAGTAGTTTACCGGGCAGAAGAAATCTCCAATATTAAAAACACACATGTGAAACAATGTCCGGGGCATTTGCATTTTTCTCTATGCTTTTCAAAACTGTTGCGCAAAACCAGTAAAACTTGAAATCATGTGTTATCATGAATAACATCACAGCTGTGATGATCTATTACGTCGTAATGCTTTTCACGACAAACTCCCTGTTGTGTTCAGAATCTTGTTGAAGTAGGTAATGATGGCTTATACGTTTTATGGTTGTCGGCTTTTCTATTTCTGTATGCTTTTCTGAAGGAATCATTCCTGAAAAGCTTGATTAAAACCTTGCCACCATGTGACAACAGCGAGTGCTTTTGTCAGTGTAGAACGTTCTCCTGCCTGATGCTGTGGAAGCAGCGAGGTGTTAGCAACTGCAGACAGCCGCAGTCGCTAAGACAAACAGATCGCGTCAGTGCCACTGCGGGACGTCCCAGAGGCAGCTGGGTCTGGATGTTATTGTTTTCAGAAGGAATCCTCACGGTGGAAGGTGGCGGGGGTTAACCCCGGGCCACGGGGGCTTCATAAATCTTCTCCCGCCACTGGAAGTCCCCGGCCGCTCAGGTTGGAGGGCGTACAAAAGAATCAAACCGGTCAGGATGTGGAGCCAGGGCTCTGGACGAGTGAGGTGTGCCCCCGGGATGCTGAAATAATATCAACAATAGCCAACGAATCAGCCTCTCTTCTGCAGAAGTGTGTGTGTGTGTCAGGGCCAGGCCAGTGCAGTATATGGTGTGTATCTTGCTGTGTTGAAGGTTTAATGTCTCTGTAGACGTAGTCAGCCTTTCCACAGTTACTTATATATCCATAGTTCCTGTTGATGCTATACAAATCACCCAGTTCTCCTCTTCTTCATAGCCTAACCAAGAACCCCCCCCCACCCCTTTTTTTTTGCTAAAATGATCTTTTCAAAGCTAAAAAACGTCAGATGACCTTTAAAACATGAGCACACAGGAGGTGTCAGGTGGAAATTGCCACTGGGGGGGATAACTGTGGTGATGGGCACATCCATTCTGGAAAAAGATGAACATGCTGGAAACGTTGGGCAAAGTTTAGCTTGTAAAGTGGTGCTGGTCAGATAAACTCTTTAAAATGAAAGATGTCTTAGATGTACAAGTTGAAAAAAATGGTATGGAACCTTTAAATTATGTGTAACATTGTGTGTTATTCAAACACACGTCTCATTCATAAAAACTCTTCTTTACAGGTTGTTTAGGGAACGAGTAGTTTACTGCTTATTGAGAACAAAAGGAATACAGTGACATTTGGAGAATATGAGTCCTGGTCTCTCACTGTCATCACTATTGATTCTGTTTGTAACTGAATGATTTATGATTAATCGGGTAATCAGAGTTTCAACAAAGGCGAAACAATAAAAAGGGGTGTAACTAAACCGTAACTAACCATGCAGTTTTTTACACATACCAGAATACTTTATGACACAAAATGCGTAATAAGGTCTTATAAAAGACTTCATTAAAAATATGAACCATTGTGTGACAAAGGGGGATATAAATGGGTGTGTCCTTCAGCCTCTGTTTATTACTGTAAAAAGAAGCAGTAGCTAAATTTAAAATATGTACTATCGTCATGCAACTGATCAGTGCTTATTACTTTATATTTATAAGCATTACTTATTTTATTTCATTTATTCATTTTAATTTACAGAGTAATTGAGTTTAATTGTCACAGCCCTTGTAGTGCCATAGTACTCAAACTCGATCTTGTGATGTCTTTTCTGTTGTCTTGAATTAGTCTCGGACTTGAAGGTATTTGTTGTCAGGCATGTCTTGGTCTCAGGCGCTGGTGTCGCCAAGGTGAATCTCTGTATTACTGTTGTTACGTATATCTGTGGTCAGACCAAGTCTAATTATTAACTGTCACAAAAGTGCACTAACTTGTACTCAAGCAACTCAAAATCAAATCACGGCATCTGCTTGAGTTTAATTTGCTAATTGACATCTGCATTGGTTGGATTCATTGACAGCAGACACTGAACACCAAGAAACTCAGAGCACTGATGCACTGTTGTCTTCTGACAAACTGAACAAAGCTTCCCCACATCTGACTGCATTTAGAAATGGACCCTTACAGCCGTTTTCTAGACTTTCCATCCGTACCACATTTGTGAGGGATTTTATTATGATTTCAACTTAATAAAGAGTTATTTTTATATGTACAGTTATGGTTTGTGTGGGGGGGGGGCACACTGCATTTTTGCCAATGAGCGTGACTCAAAGTGCAGACTTTGAACCTGTCAATACGAAATACAAATTGCATGTCAGTGTATTTCATTATGTAAAGTGTGCAATTCTACAATGAAAATTTGTCACAGGAGATGGTTACATAGCTCTGATTACATAGCTTTTCTTCAGTAAACTCAACTTTTGGACACTTGACTTCAACTCAACCCAACTCAAAATTCTTAGTTAAGCCAAAAGTTTTCACAACCCTCTTTTCAAGTTCTGCTTCTCAGACATGTAAACAATATTGAATTAGTTTTTTTCACTTAATGTCCCGATCAGCTGTCACTCCTTCCATCACACAATCCCATCAGGCATTTTCTCCTCATGGGCTTCCAGATATTGACAGCTGTGGCATTGCTGGACCTTGAACTCACAACCTCCTAATGTTGGGATTATTTATTAGACAGTTACACCTCACGTGACCATACTACTTTTCAAAGTTAAAACATCAAACATTTTCTACAGTGTATTAAATATTTAAGAACACAGAAATCTGAATAAGTTCAGGTGTTTCCAAGTAGTGCAACAGACTAAACCGTTGCTCCAACAGTGAGTTTGAACCCGAGCGATGCCATAGCCATCCATAAGTAATCACCCAAGAGCAGAAATGTTTGATGGTATTATGTGATATAAAGAGTCTCATGTGAAAAAAACTGAGTAAAAACTAATTTTATATTATTTAGGTAACTGAGATGCAGAACTAAAATGTGAGTTAGGAGAACTTTTGACTAAACTAAGAAGTTTGAGTTGGGTCTACTCTGTTGTCCTCATGTTAACTCGAGAAAAGCTGAGTAATCAGTTACTATATGATTTTAAGTTGAGCTGACTTTCATTTTTAATAGTATATTTAAACATATAGCAAAATGAAAGTAAGTTTAAAAAGGCCAAAAAATCTAGACTGGAAGTAGATAAACACTAATTAAGGCTTAGTCTTGATCCTGACTCAATCTTGCTCTTATTTATTCTCATTTTAGACTCGATCTCAACTAGTTACCGTCAGTGGTTTTGGCTACAGCCCTAAACCCTAAATTCATGCCTAGTAGTATTAGAAATCATAACTAAAGGAAGACCTAAGTAAGCAAGTTTAAAATTTCTTCATGACCCACCATAAATATTTTGTTAAGCTGTAAAATAATGGGATGGCAGTATTAGTTTTAAATGCTTTGAGTTGGCCTAGCTGCCTGGAAAAAATCACAGAGAATCTCATCATCTTTCTTCTGGAAAATATTAGAAAATGGGGAGGAGACTTGGATATCCTCTTTATTTAGAGGGTGCAGGAAGCGTGATAACTAACTCCCATGTCCTCGGAACTTTATTTTTAGTTAAAAGCAAACTTTCAGTGATTCCTTTGGCAGCTCTGGCGTTGGAGACAGGAATTCACTATAGTGTATGTGAGGGATGCTTGCTATCACTTAATGTAATCCCACAAATCTCTCCTGGTAGGTCCTTCACCTTAAAGTGTGTAATGGTGGCAGTTTGACATTTATCACACCTTTTAAAGGCGTCTTTAATATTTAACAGTTTTGCTCAGCAAGTGAAGACAGTGTAAAGTATTGCGGTGACACAGGAGGGATTGGTTGGCGCTGCTGTGTGTTTGTGTTGGCATTTCTTATTAGCAGTCGGCCTGTCCGCTCAGGCTGGGCCTTCACAGCCCATTGCTAGCGTGAGTGACGTGGCATGCAGCCTCCTGCCACTCTGTAGCACACTACCTCATTTACAGCACTGCTGCTGTACAGGAGAAGCACTGAGGGTGGTACTGGGGCGGACATGCTGGTGGGTTCTCACTGAACGTTCACAGTGGGCTTCCTCATGTAAAGTGGAATGGTGACCCATAATAAACTGAGTATGAAAAATATTTGTGAAACTTTGGCTTTATTTGGGACATAAACCCTGGGGGGTGGGTTTAAATAGCGTTATTAAGCGTCCTATAGGGGTGCGCAGTATATTGTTTGTAAATCATAATCACCATATTTACCTTATTAGTGATTTTGAGGAGGCTGTATATGCAAACGAGACCTCTAACGAATCACTTTTTTTGTGTGTATGCTGTGAGCATCTTGACCATTTCTAGTTCCAGATGAGTTTCTGTGGGTTTCTTAAATATATTGCATTGCAGGTGCATTGCATTTGCAATAGGTAGGAAGACAATAAACACAATACTACTGTTTTATCCATATTGTGCAGCTGTAGTATAGTGTTAGGCTAGAAATGATGTTCAGAGATGAATCTGAGTACAGTGATGTAGTCAGTAGTGGACAGTAACTAAGTACACTGGTGTGTGTTAGTACATTTTCAAGTAGCTGTACTTTATTAAAGTATTTCCATTTTTACAGACATTTTTTATACTTTTTAATCCATTACTTTCTGCACAAATGTATCATTAATTGTTGCTCTAAAGTGGATGAAAACTGAATAATTATCAGAAAAAATAACCAGTCAAATCACACTTTTCATTTAATCACTTCCCTAAATATCAGTTGCCCAATCATAGCTAAGCAACTACAACCAATGACCGGCTTTCATAATTAAATACTATACCATACCGTGTGTGTAGAGTATTTTTAAATTGGTATCCCAAGAGTTGATATTTAAAAACAAGCATTTTAGTATTTTATCACAAGTATAAATATAAATAGATGACTGCTGCTTTTACTTGAGTAGTGTTTCATTCAACTACATGATTTGTACTTTCTTCAAAACTGGATTTATTTTCATATAACAAAGAAATACACATAGTAATGCTTGCTTATTATTCAGTATTGGTTAACACCACCCGTCAAAAGTTTGGACGTGTGGACATGAAAGATTTGTCTTTGTTATCATTAAGAGTAGTTAAGATAACCAAACTATGAAATATTAAATGAAATCATGCAGTGATCAGCCCTCTTTGCTTTCATGCAGGTTTAGACTCCACTGACACTAAAGTGGACACAGGATCAAACACAGTGATAGCATGTGAATTGAGGCTTAATCTTTGTGAAATAAAGGAAAAATAAATATGCAGTTTAGTAAAAGTTGTGGTTATAGTATAGAATCATCTTTAAGTTGGCCATAACACTGTAGTTAATCTAGTAATAAAGAACAGAACTGTGAATGTAATATAAAGGCTGATGCTGCTTTGCTTAGCTTGGTGCTGCTTTGCTTAGCTTGAGGCCCTTTCACCTGATGTATGTGAAAGGAGACATGGTTTTACTCATGTTTTTCCTAAAAGCTCAAGCTGTTTTATCTAAAACCTGTCACTGTAATCTAAGAATGACCTAAAACTGTACCATACAGGTGGCTTCTTGTACAGACATGATATCCACCTGCAGCACTGAGTGTGTTCAACCAGTGCTGCTCAACAGCCACATTTCTAGAACAATCACACCTGTGTTAGGTACAGTAAATGTAGAATTAACATACCAACCCACCCAACATATTTAAAACTTCAGTTATGTCCATGTGTGGGAATACTAGTGTCTTCCAATGGTTTGCATGTAATGAATCAATAGATGAAATAAATGTTAAATGAGTTTTGCCCATTCATTTTGAAGAGCACTGAAAAATAATCTTAGTTTCCTCTTCAGCTTACAAGTTGTATCTGAGTTTACTGTACTGTTCTCAGAAAGACTCTTCAATTTTTTGATTATTCTGATTATTTCTTAGAAAAATCTCTGATGCAATAATTACATCAGTACTGCATGGTACAAACACAGCTGTGCCAGTTATATGGTTCAAGGTATCAGTATATAGATAATTTCCCTGATCTGCTCCATTTCTGTTATCTAATCGTTACATATGTTACAAAAACAAGTCATTGAGACTGTGGCCTTTACCATCGTGTGTTTACCTTTGATCCTTACCAGAGTTTATGTCCAAGGCTATATGTTATATAAGCCTTACATTAAGCACAGTGAGGGACAGGGACTCAGCAGTGATTATACATTTACAGTCTTGAAAACTACATTCAGTAGAATCATGTACAGATTAAATGAATGAAAATGCAGATTAAAGTAATCATTAGCAGTCACAGTTATTGGAAGCAAAACTTTAAAAATTTGCTGTTAATTATTTCTTACGTGTAGCTTATTGAACAAGTGGAGGGATTCTGGCAGATTTAAAACTTTCAATTCGTACCACACTTGAGTTTGTAATTAGAAGAGGAGATCAATTATTATGATTTGAACCTGATGACAAGTTTTTGTACTACGTTGGGCCTTTTTTGCCGAAAGGAAAATAACCTCTACGTTTTTTGACACATTTCTGTTTTTGGCATCAAAATAATTGGAATAAAATCAGAACTGCAGACTTGAACTTGCTGATACAGAATGTAAATTAAATGTAAATGTAATACAGTTAGGATTGTCAAACAACTTAAATATAAACTTAAATATTTTTTTACACTTACTGCTATATAAGGGGACAAAATGAGCTTCATCAGAAAGAAGCTATTACTTTCAGTAATTCAGTAACATTATTTTCGTCGAGTTCACATGCACTGAGCATGGAAATCACATGATTGCTTTTGTTAGTTACTTGTTGATTTATTCATAGTTCTCCTATGGGCACTGTCCAGTGTAGTCTCCTAAAAGTGTTGAAGGTGTTGCTTTAAAAGCGCTTATAAAGCTATATTTGGCTAAAGATCTACAATCACAGATCCTATCATGGGAACATGTAGTGCATCAGCAGCTGGGCGTCAGTCTGCATTACTATGATTGCTTTGAAAGGGTCAAACTAGGAAAATACATCAACAGTAGGGATGCACTGATATTTCAGCCACCAAAGCATTTCAGCTGAAAATGGACAAAATTGGCAAAAGTGGAAAAGTAGTTTTCAACTGAAAAAAAAGACAAAAATTATGACTGAAAAAAAAGATTAAATAGGACTATAACAAATTTAACACTTAACACCTCATTTGAATGATAATGAAATCCTTTGCTCTCCTGCACCGGCCAGGCCAATAACAACAGTGTTATTGATATATAACAGAGAGAGAGAGACAGAGAGAGAGAGAGAGAGAGAGAGTGAGAGTGCAAGGCTTGAAATGAACTTTTAATTTTCACTTTTAGTTTCTAAAATCTGCTACATTGGTAGAAACTGAAAAAGAAAAAGATTAGAAAACTCACTGACTCAAAATTCATTTGTAATACAAGCCAATGTTCAGATGCTAACTTCCATTAACTGGCCACTTTACTAGAAACACCTACCTTGTACTTCCACTAACTGGCCACTTTATTAGAAACACCCACCTTGTGCTTCCACCAACCGGCCACTTTATTGAAAACACCAACCTTGTACTTCCACTAATTGGTCACTTTATTAGAAACAGTCACAAATATATATATATATATATATATATATATATATATATAATGGTCAGTTTATTAGAAAATCAGTCACATGGAATTATTTTGCACTTTCTATGACAAGCCATTTGTAATTTCTGTTCAGGCCAAGTATCAGAAAAAGGTACAATGCTTAAGAACTTCACTACTTAAAAATGCCAACAGAATACAGCAAAACAACGGAAGTGGATATGAAAGTCCCCACTAGCACAACAATGGCATCTGAAAAAATTCACAAACAACAGACAGTGCAAAGTGCAAAAATATTAATGGAATTCATTGCCTTGAATGACCAACTGTACTCTATTGTTGAGGATGTTGGATTTTGTGGTACATACTGTAGCCAACATACTGTAATCGTTTCAATAAATATATTTTATGTATTTATTTTTTATTTTTATTAATAATAATAAAAGTGCATTTTCTTTATTACCTCAGAGGTTTTATGTTTAGTACGTATTTTCAAAAAACATAAATAAAGCACCAACCTTTCTTTCAGTTTTCAGTTTTTGGCTTGAATTTTAGTTTTGACTTCAGCCAGGAATTTTTATTTCAGTGCATTACTGATGTAATGGTGTTAATTTATCATGTGAAAGTGTTATTAACATGATAACTTTTACAGCCCTATATACTGCTCATAATTACTCATATTATTATGTAATATAGTGCATATAATGCATTTAGTATAGAAAAATGACAGTGATAACTTCTAGTGATTACTAATGCAAATGCAGCACTTATGCTTTACTAAAGCCTATTGTTATCTTTATAACATGTGTGAATGTGTTTATTCCTCTGAAGAGATTCTTAATAAGAGTATATTCAGCAGAAAAGGCTCAGCATTTTCTGACCACACCAGAACTCTTTTTTGTCCATTGAGTAGTCCACATGAGTTGCCGTGCTGCCTAAGTGCAGCTTGCCCTCATCTGTACAGAAAAGCTCTGGGTCTGTGTGCAGGCCTGACTGCTCAGGCTTGGTGGGAAAGGCTTTCTATGGCATCGGTTCTCATCATTAAAGCGCTTCCCCTCTGAATACAGGCTGCCAAACTATGCAGCGTCCAGCCGAGCCCAGCGCGCAAGGACATGGATTGCAATGAGGCCTAGCTGTACATACTTCCTACCAGTGACACCCCGCATCAATCTTCCTCTCTTCCACTCTGAGTAGGGAAAGCACCGGCTCATGCGCACTATCAAACAATGGCCAGTGTGTGCTTCTCTGATAGAACTTTCATCCGATAGCCTCTTACTGTGATAGACTCAGTGGTTGGAAAGTGTAATGGAATGGTTTTTGCCTATGCAGACACTTTGTTAATGACTTGCATGGTAGACGACTGTGGAATGTATCCATCAACCTGACCGGGGCCAGGTGTAATGATCGCTCTGCTGACAAAACTTTGTTGGAAAGTTTTAGGAGGAAATCAACTCAATCGATCAAAACCTTTCGGACAGCTTAGCTATAACTCAACACTTTCAACGGTGCCAAAATTTTAGCAATAACCAACAGTAAAAAAAAGTTCTTTTTTGTTTTTTTTTTTTGCATCAACTGACCTAGCTCTGCTCCATTCTTTCATAGCAGCTGTTCTGAGGATGGACAAGCTTTATTGAACGTTTCTCAAAATATGGAAAGGTCTTGTTTTTTTTGCTGTGTAATCAAGCTAACATTAGCACTGTGGCAAATTCTTTGTGGTTTTGATCAGCTACAACAACATAGTCCAGGTTGGTAGCTTAATGCTTTAAATTGGAGACTCAGTATAGTGTGTTGAATATAATGAAGCCTGAACTCATTAGATTGAATGGGATTGAATGGGGCTTTTAGCAGTGTTCTGTAAATCCTGTTCAGCCTCGCAGTCATAGCTATAAAAACACTAGTGCAAAATTGGGTGGGGTGGGGTGGGAGCAATGTCCTCTCCACTGTCTGACTTTAAGCAAGTTCATTTTGGCTGGTATAGTTGTGGAAAAATAGTACAAAGCTTATATTACTGATAACATATTTTTGAGAAACACTTCTTTGTGAAAGTCTCATAAACGGGTGATACAGCCTCATCATCGCAAGCTAAAACAGAACGCCTGTTGGAGTGAATAAGCACATCTACGTTCTTTCGTCTAAGGCAGAGCCTTCGCTTACCTCATATGAGAATACATTTCTGCCTGTTATCAACATTCAGTTTATACCCATATCCCCTCATCCAGAATGGCTGAGCTGCAAAAGAGCTCCCAGATTTCTTTCTATGATTCTCATACATTTTATGACTCTAATTAACCCCCAAACAGATAGTTATTTAGTTGCAGTGATGCAGTGATGACAAAAAAGAAAGAACCCCTAACCCTGCCTGTATGCTATGCAGTCATTTTCAACATCCATTTACTGAATGATGACCATTTGTTGACTGTGCCTTAACAGTTAATAAATAGCAAGTTAATAATTAATTAGCATCACTTCTATTGCCATTGAAGTATTTTTGCTAAAATATTTGACCCCCCCCCAGGGTCACTTTAAATGTTTTGTTGATTTTCTAAATGAAAATAAATTAACACATCCTCTACAGAGAACACTTTTCTGCACATTTTAATGCAGTTGTTTAACATATTGGTAAAAACATAATACATAAAATGTAGTGTTTGCCAAGTTATGGCACATTTTATATTTTATGTTTTATTTCTTTCCAGTAAAAACAAAATTGTACGGTATTTTTTAATGAAAATGCAATATTTGAATTAGTTCCCATTAAAGGATGTGCTAACATATTTAAGAGTATCATCTGATTGTGTAGAAGCATGCAGCACTTTTTAGACCAATTTTGTTAAAACACATTTGTAGGTTGGTGAATTATTAAACAAATAAAAAAGCATGTCGTTCCAATGACAGTGTCGTATAATATCAATGAAGCGCACACACACCAGAGACCCATCCAAACTGGAACTGAGGCATGTATCCTTGACTATAAGTCTAGCTGCTCAGCATGCTGTCAGTGGTGTGGCTGATGAAATTTTCTGAATGGAAATTGTGCGGTGCTCTCCCCTGAGCTTGGCTCTAGCCAGGTAATTTTGACATCTTGGCCTGGTGCCGCTGGCTGCTGGAGGGCAGAGAGAGAGAGGATAGAGAGCCGTTCTTACACTCTCAGCTCTCTCTGTTTGTTCAGCTGGTGAGAGACTACTCGCTGGGCTATCCGTTTCAATGGAGCTCACGTTGAAGCAGCACTCATTGAAGCAGGCACTGAAGCAGCAGGTCCTATTTGGACAAAGAAATAACTGAAAGGGACATGTGAAATTTATCTGTATTAGACATCTATACAAATATTAACCCCTTTTTTTCAGACAACAGCCACCAGCGGGCCACTTTATTTGAAACCTCTGCTTTGCTGGTGTGCAGTCAGCTGTAGCTCATCTGTTGTTTCACGGTTTGTGTTATTTATCATCAGGCCTTCATCAGGGGTCAATTTCTGACCACAGAGCTGTTCTTGGCTTTTAGCGTTGTTGGCTTTTTAACCACCACTTAACCAAGCAGTGACACTGATATATGTAAAAACACCAGCAGCACCAGCACCATACACACTACCACGTCACTACTGTGTCAGTGTCGCTGCTGTAACAGTGGATCTCCACTCAAACAATGTCTGGTCAGAAGGCGTTTCCTGTGGTCAGAAACTGACAAAAAATGCATGGAGTAGAGAGTGTGTAATTGTACACTAATATAGGGGACATACGATCTTATAAGGTATCCATTCAGTGAGAAAACATTGTGTTTCTAATATTGTTTCATTGATAGCACGTGTATTGTGCAATGATAAAGCAGTAATATTGATCCAGCAGAATCAGATATGCCTAAAATGCTCTGCTTCATTTCTTAATTTCCTGTCAATCCAGTAATGTGAGCTTCACCAAAAAACACCATATGGACAAGGTGGAACAAGAATAGTTCAGAGTCCCTTGAAACTTAGCAGGCATGGTTCTGTGGATGTGCACAAGGGCCAACACAAAGATTAATGTTCCAGAAATCACAACAAAACAGAAGAGCATAAACTGTTGTAATGCAACCAGGAGATTGCTCAACAGGCCATGTTCTTTTACTGTGGTTTATTACATCAGTGGCAGGCCCAAACTTCGCTCATCTTTGTCATTCATCCAAGTCACATTTAAGGTACCGGCAATGCTGTCCAGGCAGTACAAACACATTCATTTGTTGTCTGAAAGTGGACATACTCAGAGGTTTCTGTGGTTCACAGTTAAACCAATAGCTAAAAAAATCTCTATTTGCCCGTTGCCACAAATGCAGTCAATCAGCCAAGATATGTTTAGTGTTAAATGTTGCACTGTAAGTTATTAAATATGCTGAAAATACCAGTTAGCATTGTGCAAACTGCATCTTGTCACAAACCATGGTGAGTTGTTAGGTGTTCTCAATTAGACTTGCTTATACAAATTGACAGAGGTACTTTGCATAGAAAAAAGCAGAATCTGCAGTCATTTTAAAGTCTGAATTTTGTCTTCTTTTGTCTTTTTTTACAGTGTGTTATACAGTGTCAGAAAGCATATATTCTAGTAACTTAACAATACATTATGATACTGTGATTTCACAAAAAAATGCACAACTATGACAACATGCATTGTGGAGAATGGAAATTCTATTAATCATAAAATCTAATGCATTGTTTGAAAAGTGCAAACTGTCAGCACCAGTCAACACCCTCACTCCAGCACTCCTTCTGCCCCCCCAACTCTTGTTAGTAAGATGTGCAACAACATGATTATTCTTCATTTGAATTTCATCCAGAATATCACAAGAATATTGAATCATGAACCCAGTATGATGAATCGAATCAAAATTACTTAACGACTCTATGCAGCTGGCGAAAAGTGTGGGATTTTGGCATGCACAATTTGCACAGTGCTAATGAGAAATGATTAAGTGTCCATTAATTCTTACTAACAATAATAGCTAGTAGCTACATTAGCCTCATCTAAAACTAAAGAAGCTTCATACACCAAACATGCCTAGACTAATTGTCTACAATTGGAAAATGGGGAAAATGTTTTTTTTTACCATTGAAAAATCACATTAAGAGAGAACTAAAGGAACTGTGCACTGAAGAACTCAGTGTTCAGCAAAGGAACTGTGTAAAGTTAAACTGTAATAGTTCCTTGTCTGTGTGTGTTTTAGAGCTGAATATTCTGTGGGCCGCTCATCAAGTTCACCACAGCTCAGAGTACTACAACTTGACCACAGCGCTGCGGCAGTCTGTCACCCAGCAGTGTGCTTCCTGGGTAAGAGTTCCAGTTCCTGAGTGAGGCTCTCCCTAACTAACCCTGATTAACATGACCGCACTGCATGTGCACTGAAGTCAAAACAAGTCTTCTCCTCCTGTCGGTCTCAAGTCTTCTCCTCCTGCCGGTCTCATGAAATGTCTTTTGACCTGAAGTGCCGCTTACCTTTGCATAACTAGACCAGTGAAGAAGGTTTGGAAAGCTTAACAGGGCTTGAAAGGTTTTAAGAGTAATAATAATATTAAAAAAAGTTTCTAATCAATAATTAAAGCAGCCTTAAAATTATTTAAATTAGTATTTTAGAATGGTCATGCATTCATGATCCTTGCATTTATTACCTAATGTAGATGTAGTTGAATTTTGACAATCTGCTGGTTGAAAGTTTAAAAAATGAGTTTAATCTGTAAGCACGTTTACTGGTGTTACATGATGAGGGTGCTTTGTTCCTACTATAACCTTACTCATGCACTGTGTATTTTTCATTGTTAGTGTGAGAAGTGACCCAGGTTGGTTCTCTGTAGGTTTTCTACCTTCCAATGGCATTAGTAGTTCCGCCATCTGTCTTTGCTGTGCACATTCAGTTTAACCTGCTCTACCAGTTTTGGATCCACACTGAGGTAAGCCAATAATCTGTTAATGAACCCCCTTAATATTTTCAGGCTTGAGATATTTGCAGCATGCGGTACCTTGATACAGCTGGTATGCTAAGAGTGTTACACTTCTAAACACTAAAAATATTTTTTTATAATGGCATTGCTTTCTCTGGTTTTCTGCTGTCAAGACAAATGAGACTAATTCTCTCCTTTCCCACAACATTAATTCCTTATTGGATCTTAATTGGTTCTTTTGTATACTTCAAACAACTCCAAATGCTTATATTCCATATCACTTTCCAGCCCACTCCCAAACCTGTGTTCCATAAGAAATAATGAGCTTTTGTGAAATATTCCAAACAGAAGCATAAGCGTACTCTTGCCATTTGAGCAAAAGCTGGGCTATCAGTTTTACAGTTTGGGGAGTCGTTTAGGGGAACGGCTTTGGAATCACTTCCATCTTTTAGAGCACTATTAGTGAAAATGGTCTTCACATCCACGAGTTTCTGAAGGATATAATTTATGCCTATTTTACTGGCTTTTTTGATGTCATGTAATTTATTGGCATGGAATTCCCAGACATAATCCAACTTTAAAACACAAACTAAGCAGAGAGCAACCTTGTTTCATTCAAGATAAAATTCAGCTGCAGCCAGGCTGCTCATTACATGGAAATAATGGCCCATTGAAAAATCATGTTCACTTGTGCACAGTTCCCAGTTGCCTTCGGAGGTTTAGATTCAGACATCAGAATCATTACTCAAGTCAAACACCTAAGGGTAAACTGAACACCTGTGCAACATATAACTGTATGTACAGTTAAAATGGCTTGTTGTGTGGTGGGAAATGTAGTGGTGTGCTTGTGCATGTTCGTGTTCGTTAAAGTGAATGGGAGGGAAAAGTATCAGCCTTTTTGGCTTCTTTAAAGCTCTTGTATTTCTCTCCAACTTTGTGTTTGCTTTACTTCTAATCTGTATTGTTGTTTCCATCTGGAAATCTGACCACCACTCTCTTTCCATAGATAGCCTAGCTTCGAGCAAGCTCATCAGACAAGAAAACACTTGAAATTAATGATGTTTCATGTCAGACTACATTAGCGAACACGTGAACCATACAAGCTTTTGGGTCCTGCACAATTCCTCCTTAGCCTTGTTGGCCAAAGCAAAGACAAGGCAATCAATAGAAAAGATTAATGACATGTGTGAGGCTAACGCTACGACTCCGTTTACATCTCTGTTTAGCAGCGTAACGATTGGCACTGCAGGAGCCTCACAGTCGAAACGTTGTTTCTTTTCATTCACTTGTATACATGACACTAAACAGTCAAATCAACTCTGTTGATTAACACATGACACAAATTCTTTCTTTCACCAGATCATCAGAGATCTTGGTCCTCTCGAATGGATCCTAAACACTCCCAGCCATCACAGAGTTCATCATGGTATGGGATATCCATGTGAAAACTTTTTGCATGCACTTCTTCGATTTACAGCTCAAAACAATCAGTACCAACCATGTGTCAGCATTTGAATTCTGTTTGTCTTTTTTTTTTTCAGGACGAAACCTTTACTGTATTGACAGGAATTATGGAGGAACTCTCATTATTTGGGACCGACTCTTTGGTATGATGGGTAGTATACATACATAAACACAGAAACCTCCAGTACTCAATGTGATATCCAATCTAGCAGTATTTAATTTGTCTACTCTTTACTTTTGGGCACCCTACTGTCACTTTAACTCTTCCATCCCTCCAATCGTAAAATCAAGTTACAGCTGTGTCCTCCTAACAAAAGCTGCTCCCAAAGGACTCGGCAACATTATGTTCCCCTTCAAACCTTCAAAGACTCTAACATTCACGCAAGCAACTACCCAAACCACCTCAGCTGAATTTTTTTCTTATGTGCATCCAACATGGCTAAAGGAAATGTTACTGAGATTAGATATATGATATTCCACTTGTCTAAGGAATAAGTAAAAAAAAAACAAACAGAATTTCTGGCTCAAAAAATGATTAAAACATGTAGATGAAATGGGACTTTTGATAACCATGCAAGACTCAGTAGACCACCATCAGATAAACAATACATAAAGCTTTCATCTTTGAGAAAAAAATCAAGCTCCACTCTTGCCTCAGTTCAGATGTCTCTGTCCATTTTTCCATTGTGAGGAGACAACTCAACACTATCAGTCTGAAAGCATGTGTAGCTCTCAAGGAGCAATTGCTGAGAAAAGGAAATAGACAAAAAATAAGGTTTTATAGACTGATGAGTAAATTTGAGATCCTTAAAAGTGACAGAACACAGTATTATGACAAACTGTTTGACCATTTTTGGTCTATATGCAAATAAAATTTAATACATCATGCAGTGCTTGCAGAAAATACAGAAAAACCTTAGCAGGAAATTCATGCAGAAAAACCTCAGCAGGAAATTAACTATACAGCAAGATAATAGCCCCAAGCATACTGCTGAGAATGTCAAGAAGCCCTAATTAAGCAAAGAAGCTGTTCATGTTTTCAGAACAATGGACGGACGTGGAGTTAAATTTGTTCCAAAAGTTTAAAATAAAACAACAAAATCCTCAAGAAAAATGTTAAGTATCAAAATGTCCAAGATATGTTGCAAATACAATGATAGTTAAATCAAACCTAATTTTTTAAAAAGATTATTACTCATTTTCACTGATTTTTATATAAAAATAGTACTCATTTGCAAGTTACTGCTCTCTATTTTTTCTATTTTTCCAGTTTTGCTGTAACACTGTCAGGGTCCAGTGCCACCCCTGTTTAAAATATATAGTTTGGAAATTGAAGTATATTGGATACACTCAGCTGTTGAATAAAACTGTACCATCTTTCTGTTTTGCAGATGCTAACACTAACTACCCTAGCAGTGCCTGCTAAAGGGCTAACTAGGCGAGCTTTGTAGCTGTTTAAATCAGTATTTCTTAGCCCTGCTTCTGGCAACCAAACAGCTCCAGAAGGTTTCAACTATTCCTTGCCTTGTAACACCTAATTCAACTCATTATCAAGCCCCTTCATGAGTTGATCAGGTGTGTTGGGTAAGGAAATCACTGAATCTGTGGTACTTTGGGTCGAGGGAAATAACATAGCACAGCCATAAACATGGTAAAGAGTGGAACATACCACTGATTACTGCCAGCTATGTCTTACTGCTGCTGTGAGATAGCTGCTAGAAATTCAATATTTAATACTACAAACAACAAGTACAGACAACAAGTTGACCTGTGGCTGGTATAGTGTAGTGGGTAACACCTTTGCCTTCTACACTGTAGACTGAGGTTCAATCCCCACCTGGGTAAGCTCCCTACCCTATACCAATAAGAGTCCTTGGGCAAGACTTCTAACACTACCTTCACCTACCTGTGTAAAACGATCAAATTGTAAGTTGCTCTGGATAAGAGCGTCTGCCAAATGCCGTAAATGACCTGTCCTGGTTGGCCGTTATGATCTGGGGGTTAGGGAGGCTGTTGTCAGTCTTTTCTTTTTTCTACCCACAGAATCTCTCCAGTGTCAGTCACTGCGACAAGCTTTCTATTTTAGCCTACAACTATACTACGTACTGCATTAGGATATACTGTATACTGCATGCTTCTCTTCATAGTAGTACACAGTACAGTATCAAGTATAAGATGTAAGCCCTGTGTTGTGCTACAGGAAAGGAGCACAATTAGACTGCCTACATCAGAAACTGAACCAATCAAACTGATTTCACCCTGTTTTCCTTAGCCCTCCAAACACTGCTTAGCGACTGTTGCTCGCCACTTTTCAGCTTTTTTTCAGGTCAGGTCTTTTGCAAGACATGTGGATGTATTTTGGTCAAGAAAAGGGCCTGCTGAGTTTTGCAAGGAGGCGTGACACAATGGGGTGGGGGTTTTGTTTTCTACCCATCTCCAAAGCCAAAAGTCTTAAAATCTTAAAAAAAAATGTCAGCTTTGGATTTGTCTGTGTGACAAGCCTGTGTGGTTTCCAGACATACCTGCTTTCTTCCATTTGTGAGTCAGTTCATTTTCATTACATTTGTAGTTGTTAATAAGAGCTAAATTGACTGAATAATAAGCAGCGTAACTCCATACATAAGCCTGAAAAACTGATGCTGGGCATATTGTTTGGTTGAGACCAACTTTATTAAGTTACTGGCACATTATCTATGCAGTAAGTTGACTTTATTAAATAGACAAAGTAAGCAAACTCACCTCAAGACCAGCAGAGAGAACTGATGGTGCTTCAACATTGCACAGAGCACAGCAGGAGAAATGATTTCCTTTCATTCATGTATCCATATAAGATTGTAACAGGGCCCATTAAACTGTTCAAAGGAAAGTGGTTACATCCTCCAGAAACGGCCGTGTTGCATTGTGGGATGCAGTATATGGCTCTGGCTGTGTGCTGGAATATTTGGCTGGAGTGGTACGTCATCTGGGTATCATTGGTGTACTGGGAAAATAAATATAAGTTACATGCTGCATACTACTTACTACTTAATTAAAGCATGCAGGGAGGGTAGCACAAACATAGATGTAATTTATTAAATAGTTAAAGTAAACAAATTCACTTGACATTTTTAAGCAAAAAAAGTTTTGTTTTTCTGTGGGCCTTTATGCTTTCTGATCATAAATAGGTGGGCAATGAGGTAAAAAAGGTTTGATTCAGTATTGATTCAACAGTACAGACAGACTACTAAGTAAACATAGCTAGCAAGTAAGGTGGCTAAATAGCCAATTTGGCCACTTTAAGCTTGTATTTCAGCAGCTGCAAACAATGAAACAAGAATTAAATTAAATTAAATTAAACAAGATAAATTGCCGATGGCAATTATTAAAATGACAATTAATTGTCAGCTAAAATTTCATGATCATGACAGCACCTAGTCAAAAGCAAAAAAAAGATTCCAAAAGCAAAATTGTATCAGTAAAATCATCAAAAAAAAACATGCAAGCAAAGACTAGCAAAATAAGTAATACATTTATATGTATGAGTGACAAAATGAGTTATAATCTTTTTGAAAATTTTTATTTAACTGTCATTATTTGTAACTGCAACATATTTTGAACATTTTGTTTCCTAATATTCTGCTTGTGGAATTTATTATTTTATTTGAAACATTTGGCACAAAATTAACCCCATAGACTGGCCACCTCAGAGCCTAGAACTCAACATCTTTGAGTGTGTTTGGGATTACTTGGATTGTGAGAAACCAACTTGGATTGTGCAACCAAACTGATATCAAGTCTCCCGAAAAGAAAGGAATAATAATATTAATAGTAATAAAGGCAAAGAGTGGGCGCACTGAAAAATGATTTTATATTTAGTTGTTGAGGCTGCTGTGTTAAATATATGTTTTCTGTCTTTTTCCCTGACCCTGAAAAATAATTATCTTGTACTTAATGGTTTTCTTGACTCTAATGGCTTTCTCTTTCATTTCTCTTGAAGGAACCTTTACTCCAGAAGGTGATAAAGTTGTGTATGGACTCACACACCCTATTAACACTTTTGATATCCTCTCTGTTCAGGTTGGTTCAGTTTTATGCATATTACTTGAATACAAATTGTTTGCTTGGTCTAATTCACGTGCTGTTTTCTATGAGCCACATAGACGTCTGAATAACTTTTTATTTGCTTTGTTACAGTTGCTTGCTGCAATAAATCCACCAAACACTGCAGTACCCACAATAAAGTGATTACTCTCTCTCTGTATTGTATTGAAACCTCTATAAATGTAAAAGAAAAGTCCCTCTGTTTAAATATGAACATTGTAGTAAATGAGTAGATCATTTATAATGACTTGCAGCAAAGCGTACAGCCCCAATCTCAGAATGTCAGGATAAATGTAAATATGTGCTCTGAGTTCTCCGCTGCCTTTGCTCTCCTTACGTTTCCCCACCAGTGGAAAAGCTACACTGTAACCATAACATTATTACTCGACTTTAAACAAACCACTCCGGAGAGGTGAAAGAGTCGGGCAGAGACAAAATGGAAGTTGCGTTTGATTATTTTCTCTGCACTCACCTCTGGAAACGGACTGCGAGTGCAGTCTAATCTGTGAAAAGAAACATTTCAAATCTGGATTCAGTGTCACAAGCAATAAGAATAATGTTTGTCTTTTACTTTACCTTTTTTACTTCTTTGAAACAATTTTCAATCTGATTTTTTGTCACTTTGTTTTGTTTTTTCTCTAAAAGTTTCATTACTACTCTTACCTGTGGGATCAGTTCCTCAAAGCTGACGGCATTGGACACAAATTGTCCATCATCTTTAAAGGACCAAGCTGGGCTCCAGGGAAGCCTAGACTGGGGGACCATGCAGAAGTGCCAATAGTAAGAAAAATCTGTGCTTTCATAAAAGCTTGGTTCCTAGCAACATTGCAACTTTACAACCAAGGCATTTAAGCGACACCAGATGCTGAATCTGCATGTTCTGTGTTGTTATTTATACAACGGTTTGTTCAGACTACACTATCTGATTGGTTAAAAAATGCTCTACTCGTGTTGTTAGATCTGATAACAGTACGTTTGGTTACCATACCTTACAGAGCTAACTGCCAGTTGCTACTTAGTAGTGGTTGTTAATACCCACAACTGCTGGAACTACTTTTTTTGGCCAGTAATTAAAAACCAGGGATGCACCAAAATTTCAGCCACCGCGACATTTCAGACAAAAACAATACTTTCTGTTTTCAGCCGAAAGAGAAAAAGGCTGAAAGTTTTGGCCAAAAAATGAAGCCAGAAGTTTAAATAGGTCTACAATAAAGTACCGTAATCCAACATTTTAATGTTAACATTTTAATGTTAATAAAGATGAGAAGTAGTGAATAAAGTTTTTTTTTCCTTCACTCTCCTACAGCGATGACCATGTAGAACTATTTCACAGCTTCTTTAAGGGATATTGGTAGTTGGTAATCTCTGATCAACACTTCAGTACAACACTGAAGAACTTCTCCACTACAGCTTTGATAGCACTTAAAAACATGACACCCTTTACAATATGCAGAATAAACCAAAACAACAGAAAAAAAAAAAAAGATCATTAGCATGCTGCTGATATCTGTAGCCACATTTTTAAATAATGAAAAATTCATAAATGGCAGTGCCAAATGCAGAGCAAAGTAACAGTAAAAATGAATGGAATTCATTGTCTTGAATAATCAACCATTCTGTGTTGTCTGGACATGGATTTCACGGGTACATTCTTTGTTTCACTTTTTTAGTTTTCGGCCACATTTGTCCTGAATATTGATTTCGGTTTTGACCAAAATTTTAATTTTGGTACATAAACATAATACATGATATGAAAAATAAAATATATATATATTTTTTTTCAAATTTATTTAAAGTGAAAATAATCCAACGCATCCTCTACGTAGGACACACTCCTTTACATTTTAATGCAAAATTACTGTCATTAATAATTTTACCCTAACATATTAGGGAACATAAAAAAACATAAAATGTAGCATTTTCTAATATGTTACACTTAGTGAATAGTTGTGAGAGTAGAGAATAATTGTGCTAAAAAACTGCAGAAAAATGTCAAATTTAAGTGTGTTCTGAGTAGAGGACGTGTTATTGTCACAAAAAAAAAAAAAGTAATTTTACCAGGGATTTCATATGAAAAAATGTTCAGGCCTTCTTTGCTTTACTTTTTTCTTTACTTTGCACTCAAAATTTTGATCAGTGTTTGTGAGAACACAATCCCTTTTGTTCCGCTGCTTAAATGTTTAAGTAATGCTTGAAACAAACACAATTATCTGCTAATAGAGTGCAATAATTTCACTAGATTTAATTACTTATAAGGAACAATATCTAGAAATAAGTTGAATAATTTTCAAATATTATTGCAACAATTTGGTTTGTCTTGATTTATCTTGCCAAGTAATCATTTTTTGCAGTGTGCAGTTCTTTCTCAGCAGCAAAGTCCTGAACATGACCTCCTCCCAACATGAAAAAGGCAGGCTTTACAACTCTGTGCCAAAATAAGTTTTAAATGCCTTTGTGAAGTGAAGCACAATAGGCTCAATTTTCACTTGTTTTTAAAAAGCAAGGGTTTGTGGGCTACATCAAATGCCAGGCCCACTTCTTGGGCGACAGGGGTTTGAAGTCTCCTCATCAGGAGCAGCAGTGGTCTGCTTTGAAATGGGGAGTGTGGTTCATATTTAGCCATTCACACTGCAAGCAACAGAAAGCCTCTCACTCCGCGTTGCAATTAAAGCAGCCCTAAAAAGGGCCCTGGTGATCCTGAGCATGTGGCAGTGCTGGAATTTCACCGAAATACCTTTGAAAGGTGCGGGACGAGGAGAGCTGGGCCGTGCCTGTTCATACTCCTGTAGAGAATGGAGGTCAGGTTGGATGAGTTGAGTTTTGAGGTAAAGCAGAACAGTGCACACTGCTGGAGCTGCTGGGGCTAACCAACATGTGGCTGCACATGAGAGAACCTCAAGAATGCTTGAGAAACCACAATGACTTTATGGTATGACACATCGCAAGTAAATAAATAAATATATATTCACTATACTATAACTTTTTTTTGAAAGCGCCAGCTGCCTTTTACACTGTGTCAAATTTTCATGATGAATGGACCAACAGAAATGGTCTAACATGACTTACACTGAAAGTTAAAACCATTTTTTTTTAAGACAATTATCTTTGTAATTTTTAATGTAAATAACATGTATACGTTTTTATAATAAATATCGAAACAAAATAATTAAATAACATATAATAGGTATACTACATATAAGATATAAGACTGATTTTGAACATATTGGAAAAAGGAATCTTTTGCACAGGCCATGTTTTATTTGTACTTTTTTCAGTACATTAAATTCAGCAAATAAACAGTAATTGCATTAAATGTGCAGAAGTGAAGACAAAATCAACAAAGCATATCATTTAATCGGTTCACCTTTGCATGAGTCACTTATCTCCATTATCTCCATATATCCGTACAGTATACCATATAAACCACTTTTAAACATGTATAATAGAGACATAAGCATACTAAATTTAGTTTCCACTGAATTTAAGTGTTACTAACTGGACTGTATAAACGATAAATACAGTTTACTGTCTAGACATTGAATCTCTCGTCTGTCTGAATGTGTAACTAGGCTTCCAGTGAGTAAGTCAGATGAGGGGTCAGTTGAGATGCTACGTGCAAGTCTTTTCATGCTCTTTTGGTAAGCTGCCAGAAAGCACTGTTCTATGGCTGGCCCGCAATCTTAAAGCAACAGCCACACTTTAATTTGACTGAAATACCGCTATACAAAGTATAACATGGTACTGCATGGCAATCTAAACAAGTAATATCAGTTAGCAAGCCTCGGTCTTTATCATTTTAACACAAAGCCTTTGCAGTTCCTCTGTGCATTGCTTTCATTGGGAGGCAAGTGTTTACATCAGTGTTTTGATCATAATCTTGTATATAAGCAGACTAAACTTTAATGGAGCATTATTCATTTTTATAGGTCACAGGAGAGGAAGTGCCACACAATCCAGTCTGGTCACTTGGACTGCAAGCCTATGTGCACATACAGTTCCTGCTTGTGCTGGGTGTTTACAATGACTTGTTTGCAACACAGTGTGTAAGTATCAAAGGCTTATGTAATATACCCCATCACATCACTTTGATTTACCTTAAATGTTGATGGTAGAACAACAAAGATTAAACCTTTGCTTATGTTAAGGCTTTCATGCCTATGCTAATCTCTCATTGTCTTTACTGGTTCATTTGAAGCTTTTAATTTGCTCTGTGCTTAATACTAGTACACACGGTCTATTATCAAAGCTCAGTCAGACTCAGGCTCTCCCTCTCATTATCTCAATTATAATTAGGCCTTTCACTAGAATATAGAGACAGCCTGCTTTTAAATAACCTTTGTCTATTATTTTCCATCTCACTTCCAACCCCCCACCCCCCCCAACAAAAACACAGAGACCCTGTGTCCTCCTATTGGTATCATTGGAAGTGTGTGTTCCCCAGGCATAGTTTTGGTTAGCCAAAATGTGTGGACCCACCCTGCTTCCCTGCTGAAATGAAACGTCCTGTCTTCCTGTGATTCCTACCTCTGTGGCGTTCTCTCAGTTGTGGCTCACTGAGAAGTATCCTCTCCCGCTGTCCCTCCCTTTTACCAACCAATAAAGCAGCCATAGGTGGTCCAACAACCAATACAAACGGTCTGAGAGCCAAGTCAGCCATTTCCCATCACCCGAAAACCCTTCCTGTTGCATCAATCATCCTTTCCAGGAAAAATAGCAAAATAAAGCCTTCAGGCTAAGCAATAAATAACGTCAAAGTGTGTATTTATACCTCCATGTTCGGTACACATTTATTTGCAGTGACAAGTGATGCTACAGCACAGCTTAGTGGCACATCAAAGCAAAGAAAACATTTAGTTTTCGGGCCAGCTGAGTTACCTCTCAATTGCATCACCCATACTGGACCATAAATCTTGCTAGTTGTTTGACTAGCTGTTAATTATGGAGGCTGCATGAACTGACCGCTGTTGAAATGCTAATTGCTCAACTCAGCAGAACCAAGGTTCTAGATTACCAGCCACTTTGCGGTGTTGAAAGTAATAGTAGTAATGACAATAATGTGAACGACTTAATCTTGGCGGCCTTGGGAGGCGTAGAAACAATAACACAGTTCAACCGTGACTACAGTTACTAATGAACAGACAGATGGGTTAATTTTTTTCTACACTGTTGCTTTGTGTTATTCTTGAAATGGGATACCGGGACAAATTAAAAATTAGCATGCTGAAAGGATATTTAAAATGTGAGTCAGACCCCAGAGACTTGACTCGCTATGTTTTCACAGAGTTCCCACTGAGACCTGGTCTGTGTCACATATAGGTAATGCAAGGAATATTAGAGACTTTATAATGCCTCCTGTCTCATTTACCCTGCACTACTGTGAGATATATAAATGCTAAACCAGACAAAACCCCATTTAAAGTCCTCTTATGCTATTGTCAAATTACCACCCAATTATCATTATTAAACAATTACAAGCAGAGGGTAGTTTTAAATACACTTTAATTAGCCTGACTTTTTCCAAACTGACATCGTGTAGAAGACCACAGTGGAATTACACGTTGGTCCTTTATTGTGTTTATGGCCCTGTATGCAAGCAGTCTAATATGTACAGTCCTGATCTTAGTGCACAATTTCTGCTTCTTAGCACACGAAAAACTGTTATTACTTCAACAAAATGTTATTTGACCAGGAGAGCCAAAACTTTTGTATATGACTGTATGTTATGTTCTGAACTCTGTTTAATTTAAATTTCTTCAAATTATATGAATCAACAACAAAATCTGTACCACTGCAAACTGGCATTTTCTCCTGGAAGGATTCAGTGAAATATCATGTCTCAACTTTCTACACAAAAGGTGTGAAACTGTCACTGGGCAGTACCCCTCTTGTCACTGGGGTGGTACCCTCAAGGTACCTTTCAGTACCTTTAGTCAGGGACCGTAATTGAACCGTAATCCATTGAAACTCCACGCACCCCATCCACACTCGTCTCTAGACTTTTTATTTTATTGTTCTGTTTTAAAACACTAGGTTATAAAAAAGGTACAAATACATACTTTTCATCTAGGAAAAAACTTATTTTAGGGTACACAGTTGGACCTTAAACCCACTGTTGTACCTTTGAGGGCACATTTACATTGTTTGTACCTTGATGAATGAAAAATGGACCTGCACAGAATCTTTATTTCTAACAATGTAGGAACTCCAGTCAAGATTTATGCTGACACTTTTGCGACTTTTGGAAGTTCTAATCTATTGTATTGTCCTCATGTCCCATGTGTGTGTTCTGTAGCCTTTCCCACAAGATCCAAGAGCATGCAGGCTTTTAACTAGGGAATAAGAGTCCCTATTAGTACATGCTAGTATGACACAAGCTAAAGATACAATGTACAGCATTTCGCTAGCTCAGCTGCAGTGCATATGGTCACTTCTGAGTAATAGAGTTTGAACTTTGAGGAACTGCACGGTACTCAGGGGAGAAATATGTCCAAGGCCCCTTACATGAGTTGAAGGCAGTGATCTACAAACATCAGCTATGCATCTATAGCCGTTCTCATGTATATCAGGGGGCCAGTTTGTAAGTATAGAGGTCAGCCAGTGTTAGCTATTAGTAGCTTGTGTGCTCATGCCGGCTGATCGTGTAGCATTCATATTGTTTTATGATACACATTATTAGTGTAATGGGTTTTTCACAGGCTAGTTTAGAGGAGGTTAGGTGGGTTGAATTTAAAGAGAAGCTGAGCAAAGACACTTGCCCTGTACAGAAAGATACATTTCTTGCCTTTTTGTTTCTGTTATCTAGTTGCTGTCTCAGACGACCATCCTGCTCATAACTGGCTACATATTACTTACACTTACCTCCCTGGGTTACATCATAGAGCAAAGGTACTCTTCATTATTTTATACATATAACATAGATGGTAACATTAGTTTTCAGTTCTGAGTTTAGTAAAATGATGAATGAAAACTGTGCTTATATAATATAATAAGGCAATAAGCCAAAAGAGGTCATGCAATATAGAATTTTCCATGGTTAAGGGGTGTTACTAAACATGAAGCGGAGTAAAATGTGTGGTAAAATAACACAGTGTAACACTCAACCTCACATAGCATATTGCATTTACAAAACTGTGACAAAATACAATATAATAAAATACACGAAGAACTAAATGTTCAATATTTTTAATTTCAATAACCATTTTCTGTCAAGCCATGTAAATTGTTAAGAGTAGACTGTGGTTGCCTAGCAACATAATGAGCAAAGATTATTGAACATGTATTTTTTTAATAACATTAATGCAGAATATTGTAAATGTATGTAGTCATACTCTTAAAAATAAAGGTTCCACAAAGGGTTATTTGCAACAGTGCCATAGAACAGTGGTTACCAATCCTCCTCCTGGAGATCTACCTACCTGCAGATTTAATCTCTGACCCAAATCTAACACACCCCATTCAGCTGATCAAGGATTTCTGAAGGCAGTAATTAGATGGATTGAAGGTCACTGTTACGGTTAAACACACTGTTTATTCCGATTAGCCAGACCATAAAGAAAGCATGCTAGGCTTCAGCAGGTCCACAGAATTAAGATGTATGTCGTCCTCTTTTACAGGCCTAATGCTGCTGTGTGGGAGGCGCTGCGTTGTCTGATCATGATGGCCCTCTATAGGTTTGGCTATGTCAGCCCTGTGGTGTCTCAACTGGCTCTGGCCACTGAGGTAACTTCAACTTACATGTCTGCGACACACAGCAATACAGATGGCTGTATGGCTTTTTATATGAATATGGCACAGTTTTATACATATAACATAGATCAGCAGGAGTAAAACACAAGTTGCTGTTACAGAAAATTGCTTTAATTAGTGTTGGTGAAAGTGAGTAGAGGTTGCTTGAAGGGTAAGCACAGGCGACTGTTTTGTGAGTGTGCGGTTCTGTTGTAAAGCAGTGTAGATGGAGCGTATCAGCGCACAGGTGTGACAGCGGCCTATTATGGCCGAGCGTGTTTCTCTGTGTGTGTATATGTGTGTGAACTGGCACCAGGTTCCACTACACAGCACAGTGATGTATGAGTCCAGATGCATGGCCCAATTGACCATAAAATTGCCATGTGTTTCTGGCTCTTGTGATGGGGCTGTAGATCGCGACTGACCCCTCATTACTATACCACCTCCAACCCTCCTTCTCTCCTTCCCTTCATCCCTCCTTTTCTCCCCACCCCTGCTTAAAGTAAAGGCAACACTTCTGGAATCAATTAGCCCTGTCTGCGGCTAACTGGGAAGGGCTGATGAGATTTACACGTGAGACTTGAATTGTTCCTTTTACTTTGTGACCACGCATCTGTAGACTTAGGTGCTAAAACACCCACTGAATACGTTTATTTCCTGCAGATCTGTAAGGAAAAAGGGTATAGCTCTGAGAAAGTTTCCCACATGCAGTATAGGGGGCAAGTGAATTCATATGTGCAGTGACCAGAGATTTTTAACAAAAATTCAGCCAGGTCTGAGATGGACAATGTGTTGATTCAGCTTATGGTGTGCTTGATCTGACAGTTTAGATTTAGTTATTCTCCTTACATATACCTACTTAAATGTTGAAAGAGGTGTTTTCCCACATGAAACAAGTACCATGGAGTTTACCTGAATATATAGATATCTCAATTAATCATAGCATTTGTGTACTTTTTCGGGTATTCGCATAAAACAAAACAAATGAATATTAAACCTCCCATATTTATCATTTTTTAAATGTAAAGCACCTCATGAACTTGGCTAAAGTGAATGTTTAGGTTATGGAAATGACCACAGGTACATCATTGACACTGTGTGTCATTGTTTATTCATAAAAATATACTATATTTTCCCATTGGAATTTCTTAAAAAATAGCAAGAATTGCAAAATATACATGGGTAACTGTGAATTCACTTTGTGCAGGTGTCCAGGTATAACTCATGTGTACACTGGTTTAAAGATTATGTTTGTTTCCAACTGTCTTATGCTTTTGGTTTTATATGAGGAATAAATTAAGTTCAGTTTAATACATTAAATCAAACTTGCCTATGCTGACAGTTTAGCCTTTTGAGAACAATTAAAAAAGTTTCAGTAACAGTAAAATGAAAGTACACCTTTGATTTCCCGCAAAATCATTTGGGAAACCCTAAAAAACAGAGCCAGTACAGTAGAAGTCCTTTTTTAAGACATATTACAGCATTAAAACCACATGCTGGTATTTACTATTGAGAGAGTTCCCTATTAAAGCAGCAGGGCTAGCCCATAAACTCAGGTGGCAAGGTCACACACCCCCCAAACGCAGGCACACCCATCTCTTAAGCACAATCTTTCTCACTTGTTTACACATACATGTGTGCATTTTGATGAGCCATGTGGTCCTAATGGAACTGCAGATAAATGATGTCACACATGGCCCACAGTTCAGGATATGGGACGTCCCAGACGTTGCATGTCTCACAGTAATTAAGGGAGCTTCTCTGCAGACTAGGAGTGGTGAGCTCATACCAATTTAAGTGGAGTGCTAGAAAAAAATACACCTGTCTCTTGGATGAACCTCAACTGCTCTCAGCAAGATCACTTTCCACTCTGGGTTCCACTCTCTCAGTTAGTCTTTCAGGATTCTTGATTAAATAAGAATCATGATTTTTTTTTTTTTAGAATTCAAATTTCAGTTCTCACTTACCATTTTTTGACACACCGATTTTGTACAGATTATTTTATTTATTTATTTATTTTTTTGCTTATTCAGTTTAAAGATTATTCGTTTTAGATATACAGGCACAATGCACATTAATAATATATATGTGCCAGTTTAGCCAGTTTGACTAGTTTTCAACTATAGTCCATAATTAGTCCTTTTAACTTCAACATGAACTTATAGGGCAAACTACTATAGGCTGAGTAGGAAAGTTTGTGACATCATAATTTCATGAAATTATGGTCTTGCATACCTTGCAGTGTGTGCATAATAGCACATTACGAATAAACCTTGTTAATAAAAGAGACAAAATAGCTTGAAACAAACTAACTAATTGACATGTGGTACAGCTTCTGACACAAAACATGTAATAGACCTAGCTTGTGACTCACTTACTCACTTCTAGCAGGCTGAAGATTCTGCACATGCAGCACTGAAATATCTTATGTGTCTATTATTTAAAAGGGAGGAAACTGACATGAAACCACACCACAGCGTTCTTGAGGTCACATGGCACAATATGTATAGACATTGGTCACAGCGAATAAGGGGAATGGGGCACTCATACTCTGAGTGTAAATGCTGCAAAATCAATGATTTCTTTTGCATTAAGAAAATAGTTGCTCAATTGGTCACAATTTTTATGTTATTAATTGTCCAACCTTATTCTCAGTAGGGGTGATATAATAATAGTGGCCCACAGTTTGATTCAAAATAAAAGAGTGTGTCCTGCATCAAATCTACTTCTTCTCTAAGTGAATCTGAGACTCATGGAGTGCAGACTTCACATAGAAAAAAGCTTCGCATAAAGAAAGCTGTACACTATGCTGAAAACATCAGGATCACAGGATCGTGCCGAGCTGAAAATCTTTCATGGGAGTTTAGGTAGGTGAGCATATGTTCCTTCCTGAGTTCTTTCCATCCTCTGCTTTATCAGCGATTAAAGATAATATTTGTGCACCTCCTTTCTCAAGGGGGAAACATAACTACACTGCTACAAAGAACATTTAAAGGAAAAGGTTAACATAATATTATGAAGGTCGCCTCATGCTTATCTTTCCATAGCACCTGACACACTCAGAGAGGGCACCACAAAAGTGGAATCTGTTCTTTTCTAATTTGTTCCACCTTTTGCAGTAATTTGAATTTAGAATTAGGGCTGTCACTGTCAATTCTATCAGTATCCAAGCAATCTAAAACTGATTATTTTGATGATTAATTGACAAATCAGAGCTTTTTTTCTGACCAAACAATAAAAATGGACTGAACGAAACACAAAGTAGCATAGACTTCATAAAAAGCAAAAATACATTTTTGGAAAAAATAACTAGAAGTCCTTCTGATAATTTTGTTTATTATCTGATTAATTTGAATAGCCTAGCAGTAAGAGAGGTGTGCCAGCAACCAGAGAGTGGTGGGTTCAAACCCCAAAACTGACTGGGTATACTTACTTTACACTGAAGGTGTTTGGATAAGCGCATACGCTTCAATGTTATCAGGGCACAGGTTCAGGTGTCCAGGCCTTCCATTACAAGTCCCACAGGAGCCATCCGTCTTTGTCATTCTCTCAGGAATCCTATTGAAGGGATTTACAGAGTGTCCACAGAGGCCTCCACACCATAGTGGAGGCTGCCTTCATTATTACATCAAAGTGCAGTGGGGCTGATTTGGCGCAGTGCAGGTCCTTTGGCTTCGTTTAGCCCATACAGCCGCTCCTGTACCTCATGGAGCTACCTGAACCAGCAGTCGTGGCCCACTATGAGAGTTAGTGGGCCACGACTGCTGGTTCAGCAGTCTGTCAACTGTGCTGTCCCTCTAAGACACTTTCCAGTGTCTTAGAGGGACAGCACAGTTTGCTGGCTCATGATTCCACTCATCACTTACTTAGTAAGTGTGTTAGAACAGGGAAATCACCAAGCTGTTCTGGACTCTGCCGTTCAGGACTGGAATTGGGCCCTTGAGAGATTCACTGGAGTTGGCGCTCACTGAAGATCCTTCAAAACTGAAACCAGTACAGCAAAATTTAGTGTCTAACACCACCAAAACATTCTCCTGTGTATTCCACATCTACAGCGCAAAAGCTGCCAAATAAGGGCTCAGCTGAGTGTAACTATACTGAAGCACACCACCAACTCTACATACTTGGGAATGATCCTAGATAGGACTTTTATCCCTTAAGGCACATTTGACAGGAGTGGCAGCTAAGGGGAAATCCAGAAACAGCCTATTCCATGAGTAGATTTTAAATGTTTTGCAGAGCTGCTGTCTGGTCCAGGATGGTCCAAAGGGCCAGAGACTTTCCTCACTAATCAATCTATGCAGGTATTTTTGATCCATTTGTTGTCTGTCTCTCAAAAAAGATACTCAATTTGGAAAAATCCTCCTCCAGTAGACTTCACCACTCACCACTCAGTCTGTCTGGAAAAGGGAATGGGTGCCCAAAGATGTCTAACTGTCACCTGGTGCCAGGCCCTACTCAACAAGTCCCTGACACTGAGGAGAGTGGTCAGTACTGAATAGATTCAGGATTAGCCATAACCCTTGTCTGGCCATGGCACAGTACAATTACTACAAGGACTAACTATGGGGCAGCAGTTCAAGCCCACTGTGTGCTTGAGGAGCAAACAGTGGAACACACTGATAGGACTGTGTGCTTGAGGAGCAAACAGTGGAACACACTGATAGGACTTGAATGTTCTAGCAAATTCCAACTTTGCCTCTCCAAAGACTAAAAGGATTAGTCATTTTCCATGGAGCAAATCCAGAAAGGACATTGCATTCGTAAATAAATAAATAAATACTGGAACTGGACAATATAGATGCTGCAGACAACATGTACTTATTTTACTTATCCAGCCAGCTCACTCAAAAATATGGGGTTTTCCATGCAAGATAGCTACTTCCTGTCCCTCATCAACATGATATCACCCGATGCTGATTTACTTCTGGGATTCATGATTGGTTTTAACCATCCAGATACTTAATCAGTAGTAATGTTAGTGAGAATAGGTTATGGCCATAGATTTACATTTTATCCATGGCTGTGACTCATTGTGAATGTGCTGTTGTAGCCAGATGTTAAATGCTTGCTCATGGGCTAGTGCTGATAGCTAGTTCATTTTGTGATGATATGGGCAGCTGATCTAATGGAAATGGAAATCTGTATCTTCATATCTTCACTTTAAAAAGACACGCTTACCTATGTTATCTGTTTGAGCACATTGTATGTGTTATTGTTTTCTGTTTTAACATATTTTGTGTTAAAAGTAACACAGAATGTGCTGTCCTTAACTGAACACATCAATATGTCGGACTGTGTTGTTTTCAACACATCTGCTTTAAGAGTGTGCTTGGGAATAAGAATGTGGTGAGACTGAATCCAGCAGAGGGCTCTGCATTTCCGTGAGTGTGTGGGACTCAAATGCCTATGTAAGCAGTGCATGTTTCTCATGTGTTGGCAGTTCATATGGACAGTATAGTTTGGAAAACTTCCCATTATGTGCTCTACATCACAGAGCTGACAGCACAGCTTCAGTGCTGTTTTCATTTCTGACTGCAGCTGCTCTAGAGAGGTCGGTTTAACCCTCCTCTCTCTGTGTACTGCCGCTGTTGCAGGTGTATTATATTTGGTTTTGTAAGTGTTTCTACTGGCATGAAGATAATGCAAGTGTCTTTTATTTGGGAATGAGTGTTTTTGGATGGACAGCATCATTATGAATGTTTGAGCGCATGGCTATGAGAAGCTATTCTAACATGGTTGTGCATAAAAGAACAGGCCAAACAGCTGCAACACTCAATTAAACTGGTGCACTGATACAATGAATTAGTACAAGGACAAGGCATAACTTTGGGGTGAACACTGGAGAAGTTCAACAGGACCTTCTTTGGGGGTCCGGGAGAATGCAGCCAATTAAAAAAGCTGCTACACATCTTGGTACAACTTTACAACAAGACTACTCTTATAAAGTGTTGTGTGTTTGTGTATTAAAATTTGTGTATTAATGGTTATACCTTACAAATATATGTTAATATGCAGTTATACATAAATAATAAAGGCAACACTGACCTGTTATATCTGTTGAATATGAATTATTGAATCTGACAAAGCTGACAGAAAGAATAAGACAGAGTAACATCAGGAACCATTAAGATCTGAGGTTTCATAGAATAGAGTAATGGCTCAGTATTTGGCAAGCAACAGTTTACTGTTGCCCTTACTGTTTTTTACCTGTTAGAATTGCTTATTAATACTTTTTAGGGTGTTTATGACCTTATTAATAATAATTGATAAATTACTTTCAAAACATACATACACATTTTAAAAGGATAGTCTTAATGTAAAATGGTACCAACAGCCCTTGTAAATATGCATAAATATAAACAAGAATTCCAACCTGAATATGCAGTAGTTTTAATGATTGGTCTAACAAAGTTAGAGAACACTCCCAGTTCTCAAGTAGTAGAAGAGGGTAAATTAACACTTGTTAGACAAGTCCAACTATAGTCAGTTATTCAGTTCTTATTCTGTGAGTTTTTAAAAAGAACTCTTCACATATGTAAACACTGTATAATACAACCTCGTTTCCAAAAAAGTTGGGACACTGTGCAAAATGTGAATAAAAACTGAATGCAATGATTTTCCCTATAGTGAAAATAGTACAAAGATAACATATCAAATGTTGAGAATTTTTATTGTTTTTTTGAAAAATATCTGCCCATTTTGAATTTGATGCGAGCAAAAAAGTTGGGACAGGAACAACAAAAGACTGGTAAAGTTGTGTAATGGTAAAAAAAGGACCTGGTGAAATATGTTACAACTAATCAGGTTAGTTGATAATAAGTCAGTAAGATTATTGAGGATAAAACAAGCATCCCAGAGAGGCTGAGTCTTTCAGAATTAAAGATGGGGAGGGGATCACCACTCTGTGAAAGACTATGTGGGCAAATAGTGCAATAAAAATAGTGCCAGCAAGAAGACGTAAAATAGCAAAGAACTTGTGGATTTTATCATCTACAGTACATAATATTAGTGCACATGTCCATTAATGCTGAACGATATTGTGGCGTGCGCACGTCCACCAGGCCCCAATGGCGGCTGCGAGAGCCGCGGCAGGAAGGCGGGGCCCAGCTCTGAGCGGGGACGAAGCCTGACGAGAACAGTGGAGAGAGGAACACTCCGAGTGTCTTGCACCGAGGCCACGTTAATTAGCCTCACGTTCGATCCGGGCGGACGCCACAGATATATATAGGTTTTGGAGCAACATATTTCTTATTTCAGCAAGACAATACCAAGCCACATTCTGCATTTATTACAATAACATGGCTCTGCAGTAGAAGAGTCTGGGGGCACAGTAAAAGAGTCTGGGTGTTAAACTGGCCTGCCTGCTGTCCAGACCTGTCACTCACTGAAAACATTTGATGCATTATGAAATTGTTGAGCAGCTGAAATCTTATATCAAGCAAGAACAGGAAAATATTTCACTTTCAAAACTACAGCAATTGGTCTCCTCAGTTCCCAAATGCTTATAAAGTGTTGTTAAAAGAAGAGATGATGCAACACAGTGGTAAACATGCCCCGTCCCAACTTTTTTGGAATGTGTTGTTGGCATCAAATTCAAAACGGGAATACATTTTTCTGTTTGCATTTTATTTACATTTTGCACAGCATCCCATTTTTTAGGGAAACAGGGAAAACAGATCAAAATACTTACTGAAAATACTTACAATACCCCACTTATTGCTGTTCTCCCAGCCTATAATATAGCAATATTCTCACCTCATGTCTGTCTGTCACCATCTGCATCTTGCATTTCTCTCCTTTATTTTTCTGTATGCCTACCACAAGAAAACAAACTGACATAAATTTAACATTAATGCAGATCCAACATCACCCTTCTTCCCCCAGAAGTTTAGTACCTTTAGTAAGCATAGTATTAGCTAGTAGCAAGTGGATCATAGGTGCAGTCTTAACTAACACAATAATAAGCTCATTTAGGCCACTAGCCATATGGCAAATACTTGTGCCCTCAAAATAAAACCTGTTATCTTCCTTTAGCACCTCTTCTGATTGCTCTATAATAGGTAGAGTTGAGGAAATAATATTACAGCCAGTCAGGTATACTAGTTTTAAAGGTACTTCAACTATTAGCACCATCACAACCACATGCACTGCTGATAAAATGCTAACTAATGTTAGTCTCAGACTAAGATTTAGTGATATTTACTGATCAAAGTCTATGCAGTCTCTTATGGTGTAGGCTACTGCACACCAAACTCTTTTAATTGAATGTATTATTTATATAGTAATGTGAAAATATATGCTAAACACATCAAAAGGCAAACTGTTACACATAGCAGCCCCATAACTTAGTATGACGTGCCAGATGGTTGAACTTCAGTCTGAAATTTCAGTTGTAACCCCCTACTCCTTACAGAACTTACACCTATGTACAAGTCCTATTTTTGGTGATAGGCATAATGAGCACCACTTCATTTAGCTGCAACACGAAATACAGTGTTTAAAGCAATTGCGATCATTTTTGTCTTTAACCATAAAAACTAGGTTTTCAATTTGGCTAACATTTGTAAAGTCATTTTATACTAGATAACAGACCCACTGGGGAAAGTAGTTTGAAACTATTTTTTCTCACTCTAAATCTGAGGTGGCTTTTCAAAAATCATTTTAATCTTAAGGCAGCGATGGGCGGTTTCAGGTAGCGAGGGGTCAGGGATCACAGGGACATTCCAGGTCCTGCGTCTCTGTCTCTCATTCTCTCAGAGGGAAACAGCTGTGGAGCTCTTGAGGAAACTCATTCTTTCCCATCAGAGAAAGGGCTGTGATGGACAGGGCTCGCTCTTGGCCAGAGTTAAGAACGCGGATGCAGTTTATGGTCCAGAACACTGGGGAGGAGCAGCGGTTCCGCCCGGGAACACTTTTTGGCAGAACCTCTTGGCTCCATTCCTCAGCGACCAGTGCCGTTAACCCCCTGACACAGAGCTAGTGCATCATGGGAGATTCTTTGGCCTGGAGCTTAACCTTTTGTAATGTTTTTTCCCCTTTCAATAGCCTCCTTTAGCATGCGATTGTAACGCTGTGGTTTAATAGATTTGTGGTCAAGCCCACACTTTACACCTATAGTACTTATTCCTCTGACCAAGTTTTGAACTTTAATGTCTAAGATAAAGTTCACAGATTTGACAAAAGTATATTTTAGGCTTCTTCCTTTTATTCCCAACAGGTTTACTGTTGTGTTCGTCTTACATCACTCTTTTACTGCAGAAATATGAAGACGTGATTGTAATAGCATTGTGGTATGTTTTATATAAAGATATAACATCATTTTTTTTTTCCATCCAGGTTTTTGTGTCTCTCTCTGCTCTCTACTGGGGCGTGCAGTGTTTCACCCAGCTGACAGGCAAGGAGAAGCACCACTGAATGTGTTAAATGAACAGACTAAAAGTGTTGCTGTTATGCTACATCCTGACTATGCAGTCTTTAATTATATGCATTAATTACTCTGTATATGGTATTTTTCATTCTGGGATCAGTGTTGGAGGTGCAGTTTTACTGTGTTTCCTGATCATAACAATGCACACAATTATTCAAACATAAGTGCTAAATAATCAGCATTTGGTACAATATGTTAGGTAGATTATAAGTGAGGTACTAACAATGATTTAGCTTTGCTAGCATGGCAGTGTACCAATAGGCTATTAGCATTACATTGCAACCAGTGAGTACAAAAAATGAAATGTCTTTTGCCGGCGTTTGTGCTCTCTTTGTGAAAAAACTGGACTAACATAAATTTAATAAAAAAGAAGTTATCTTATTCTATGCACATTCAATGCAACTCACACTGGTCTGCTCTACTATTTCACTGTGTCTCATAACAGCATATCATACTGTACTGCCATCTATTTTTTTACGTTTGCTGATTTAAGTCATAAAAAAGTAATTATAATTTCGTGCACAATATGTGGGACTTCTACATCATGAAAACCTAAATATGTCTTTAATAATACATGCAATAAAATGTATATTTAGGACACACTAATGTTGAGAGATATAAGATTTTCAACATGACTTTGTATCAGAAGTATCAAAACATACAAGTATATGGGTTTAAAGGGGAATTTCACAGATTTTTCAAAATTTCTACATAAATCAGTGATTAAGATGTAAACAAAGTCATTCAGAGTGGTTTGATGTAAAATGGTACGTTTAAGAGAAAGTTACAGACTTTTTACAGATATTTTGTTTACAGTAGTGGTGATAGGAGTGTCTACAGAACAAATATAGCCATTTTATTTACAATCCATGAGTTTTTATTTGTAAGCTTGATGAAAAAATATGTTTTTCTGGGGAATATTTTGCCTTACAATGCCCCACCACCATGCCATGAATGGATTAAAATAAATGGGTAAATAAGACGTTTAAGGCTGAAACGGCACAAAACTATCGTAAAACAATGCATCAGGCATCAGGCAGCGTATTCATAGCCATTTTGTGTAATAACTTTCTGTGAGGGAGCTTTATAGGCATTAAACTCTTCAGATGTCTGGTTCCTATCACTACCACTGTGAAAAATTCTAACTCAATAAGTTACTTTAGAATGCAGCATTTCACATCAAACCACTCTGAATGACTGTTCACATCTCAATTGTTTGCTCCCCTTTAAGAGTGAGTTTCCTAAAGGATTTATTATTAAACGGTTATCATAAAATCATACAGAGAATCATAGAAAACTGTAGTGTGATCTTAACTCTGTGATGCTTTCTGTAAACTAGGCTACTAACCCGCACACTTTAACACTTACTCTTTAACTGTAAATAGTTAAGAAATATAACATTATACCTCTTGATTCCAGCCCCTGAGCTTTCTGGGATAGCAGCAATATTGCTCCAAAGAGAAGCAGCTGCAGTAGGGCAGTTTTTTCACATCCAACACTCATGTACCATTTCTCATCACAATAATGGCTTCCATATTTGATATTTACTGCAGTGTTAAATGATATATGAACCCTGGTGCACACCTACTTTATATACTCTGTATGATGATGTTGATTTGTATGATGTTTGTTAAATATTCCTTTAAAAATAAACAAATTGCTTAACCTTCTTTAGTTTTTGACCATTTTGTATGAACCTGCAACTGTATAACAGGCCACAAGGTGGCACCAAAAGTGCTACACATTCACTAGAGACGGGTATCTCCGTCCTGGTCCGGGAGTACCTCTGCCCTGTATAGTTCAGCTTGAAAGTCTTGTTGATTTGCTGGTGAGTTGAGTCTTGGAACAAGAAAAATGCTAAAATGTGCAAAAGATTTTGTCCCAGTTGGGTTAGTTCACTAAATACTGCTTAAGAATGCATCAGAAAAACAATAACAATAGACAAAGGTCCATTCAGATCTAAGGCCAGCATCCAAAATTTGTCTTTCCAGGTTATAACTGTGCACCTACAAGGTGTACCAACAAGGTGGGTGTAAGGACACATCTAGAGTGCACCACCATAACAAAGGTTTATTAAGGCAATTGATCTCTTACAAGGTAGATATAAGAACTCTAAGCAAGAAGGCCTTTACTTACATACTTGTTATACATGCAGAAGTGCATACCCAATACTATATATAAATGCATGAAACATTCTATATATTACATGCTAAATACTAAATCTAAATGTATCATATATTCTATAGCTGAATACTAAATATAATTGCATATTACATGGAATAGGTGTAAGTACTACATGATCAGTAGTGACAGTAGCTGAAAAAAAAATAATCTAATGACTCCAATTAACTACTGTATATTGAGAAGGTACTACATGATATTAGTACAGGGAATTGAACTGGAAAGGAGTGGAAAGATACCTATGGGTAGTGAACAGGTGGGTTAATATTGTTCAAGAGAGACATCACTTGTCACTGTCCCCATCAGAGTACTGGTTACCATGGTCACCATCAGAGAAATTCTTAAATTGTTTTGTCCTCTTATAAAAAGTAGGTAAACCTTAACTTTATCTCACACATAATTTAGTTTGTTAGAGGGTTGCCTCTTTTTCCTCAGGCAAAACTGTACACAGGTGGGCCTCCAGGACTGGAGTTGGGAAACATTAGTTTAGGCAACAGGAAGACAATCTAATACCCGAATGCTAACTCAACCTCCTTAGATCAACAACTTGCTGCAGTATTGAGTGAATCCTCTGAGTAGACAGAGCGAGAGAAAGAGACACAGGGAGGGGAGATGGAGAAAGAGAGGGAGGGAGAAGCAGACTGTGCATGTGTGGTGGAGGAATGATCACTGCAGATGACTAGTGGATAGCTAGCACACACAGGTCTCCGCAGAGTATGCACAAGCACACAGTTACTGAATGACTTTGAGACCACAGGAGGAGGGCTACTGCAGGCTTCAGTGTGACATCACTGGGTACAGACTTTGATACACAGTGGCAGCAATTCATTAGGGGAGGAGCAGCTGTAAACATCTGGCTATTAACATGCTGATGTAGCGCGTGGCTTCCTGTACAGAATCTGAAGAGCAGCAGGTGAGTGGAATTCTGAGTGTGTGCGCGCGTATGTATGTGTTGTGTGTGTGTGTGTGTGTGTGTGTGTGTGTGTGTGTGTGTGTCCCGAGGACTTGATTACATCTTGTTACTAGGAACTTATAGAAGTCTTTGCTGTAGCAAGCTCAGCATACTTATTAGCCAAATGTGATTCAGTCCATACATTCACGAATGATGTAGTGTTATACAGTTTACTTGAGAATAGCATAAAAAATATATCATGACAAAATTAAAATTTATATGAAGATTGTTGTCTTCCGCCCAATGACAGCTGGGATAGGCTCCAGCACCCCACCGCGACCCAGAAGGATAAGCGGTTTAGATGAAGTTTGTTGACAAGCAGGCCAAGATTTAAAATTTTTAAGAAAAATGACATGACAGTAGAGTTGGCGATTGCATTTATTGCATATTGACACAAGTACAATAATTAAAAATCTATAGGTGCCACAATTGTTGGCACCACTTCATTCAATACCTTGCTCAGTCTCCCTTTGCAACGATAACAACTCAGAGTCTTCTCCTATAATACTTTATGAGACTGGAGAACACACCACATGGAATCTGAGATCATTTCTCCATACAGAACTTCTCCAGATCCTTCAGATTCCCAGGTCAATGCTTGTGGACCATTTTTGTGTTGCCTTTGAGGTGTGCTTTCAATTGTCCTACTGGAATATCCAAATATGGCAGAGTTTAAGCTTCCTGGCTGAGGCGGTCAGGTTTGGAAATTAATATCTGCTTGTACTTTATGGACTCCATGAAGCCATGTATCTGAACAAGTTGTTCAGGGCCTTTGGAAAAAAAACAGCCTCACAACACCACAGTTCCACCTCCAGACCTTACAGTGGGGATGAGGTGCTTTTCTATATGGCTATCTTAGTGTCTATGCCAAACTCACCACTGGTGTTTGCAGAAAAAAAAACGCTCTATTTTGGTGTCATCTTACCATAGAAACCGGTCCCACTGAAAGTTCCAGTAATGTCTGTATAGGTGCTATAGGAGTTTGTTGATCATCGACAGCAGAAACTTTCTTCTGGCAACGCCCCCCAAACAACTTGTGGTTATATTAGTGCTGTATGATTGTAATTTGGGAAACATTCTGACCCTAAGACATAACTACTGTCTGTGATTCCCCAGCTGTGATCCTTTAAGATTCTGTGTCCACTCGAACCATCCTCCTCACTGTGTGTGGGGTCAAGATAGATATTATATAAGATAAGATAACATCTCCAGATAACATTAGATAACATCTCTAGTTGCTTTAAACTTCTTAATTATTGCCCTGATAGTGGAAATGGGCATGTTTAACTGTTTAGATATTTTCTTGTAACCACTTTCTGATTTGTTCAACTCCTTTTGTTGTACATCATTGCTGTGTTCTCTGGTCTTTCTCATAGTGACGGATGACTAGAGGAATTTAGCCTGTGTGTCACCTCATATTTATACCCCTGTGAAACAGGAAGTAATAGCTAACCATTTAAGTGTTCCTTATTGCTCAGGTGAACTTTAAAACACAAAAAAGGAATGAGAAGATACTTCAGGTACATATAAGAATTTGTAGGGGTGCCAACAATTGTGGCACACACAGATTTGAGAAAAACAATAATTTCATGATGAATTTCTCAATTATTGTACTTCAAAGGTTAGATTTTTGTTGATAGTTTGAGTGAAATATCAAAGGGATAAGCAAGAACAATTGTTTTTACAGTCTGTTTTACTCCTGTTTACCCGGGTGGACAATATTTGTGAAGGACACTGTGGTATAATATGATGTAATTGCTCCTGTGTGCATATAATATATATATATATATAAGTATGTCCTGTGAATAACTTTCCAATGTCCATTAAATGGCCAATTACCAAAACCTCTTTCATTGTATAGTGGGTAGTCCTGATCCTAGGTAGTACTTATGTAAGCTCTACTCTCACCAATCACAAGGCATATGTAGCTCCTCCCCCACACACTTTAACAAAAACATCTTTCCCTATGGTCTCTCTGTTCGAGTCAGAAAAATTTACAGAGAAAAAGCAAAGACCAAGCAAAAGCTAACTTAACTAGCATAACTGTCAGACTGTCTCTTCTGTCTATCAACCTTTTTTTCAGTTTGTTTGCTCGTTTGTTCATTGTTTGTCTGTTCATTTCTTTGTCTGTTCATCCGTTCATCTGTTCATTAGTTCCTGCTTTTCTTTGTTCATTCAGCTGGTCACTGCAGCATTCCCTGGATCCACATCCAGCAGTAAAGTGAAGAAGAACCTTCTTTATGGATCATTAATATAATTAGTCTTCTATCTAGCACTAATCATACATTTCCTGTAGATTACCCATGCAACCCATAACAAACAGCTGTCTGGCTGATGGATGTAAACTATACCCTGACATTGTATAATCCTAATTGTGTCATTGCGATAAGGAATAAAAGCTAGGTGCTTTACACCTTACAAGTTTGTCCCACCATCAGTTCTCCATTTGCAGCAGTTTCATTTATACATGAAGGACACATTGACTCTACCAGTGAAAGACACACACAGTCCTCAATCAGCCCACCACAGTCAACAGTTACTAAAAGCCAATCAATACAAATATGTTTTAAGCTTGGATATAAAATCAGCCACAGATGTTTGGATGATGTCAGCTGGTAGACTATTCTGAAGTCTTACCACCACAAAGGCATAACAATAATCTCCTTTAAGCCAAGAGCATGTTAACTGGTAATTGGAAAGCTGACCTTAGAGATCTTGCAAGAGCATGTAGACAAAGCTTATGGACAATATATGTAGGTGTGAGTCTTTTTAATACTTTAAAAAGAATCAAAGTCAACTTATATTGGGTTCAGTAATGGACTGGGAGCCAAGGTAGGGATGCTAAAGCTGGAGAAATCTCTTTTCTTCATAATAAGCAGACTGCAGCATTTCCCCCTGACACTGTAGGAGTCTAAAGCTAATTTGTGAACTTTCACAGCCAGTCTACTTGGAAAACTTCTGTGATATAGAACCATCATAACTACTAAAGACAGGATACTGAGTTTTCAACTTGAAGTTAAAGGCAGCCCAATTTGTTTTTTTTACCTTAGAGGGACAAAAAAAGAAATGAAAAGCAGCAAATTCAGATATTTCCTTGTGTATTTACCATTGTTTATCTTAGCCATGAGACAGAGCCTGTTCCTTTTCCATATTTTTCTTTTCTCAAGGAGCTTTCAAACCATGGTCAGTAGAAGCAAAACGGAGACTAGGGCCACCTGTTTACAATTAAATTATGGCTTAATTTCAGCACATTGTGTCTTTAGCAATTGTCCATTATCTATTAGTAGTAAGCCACCTGCACTGGTATTGCTACACACTTTACTACTGAACTGCTCACAAATCACCCTGACTTTGGAAACTACTACCACAAAAAAAAAAAATTGGAAAACATAGAAACTTCTACAAATTAGTGAGGAATGCATCTAAATTAGCAGTTTATTTATTTGTTGCTTATACAGTCCTTGAAACCAGAGCATGTTTTTCGCTTTTGTGGTACAGTGTCTAGTTCATCAGTCTGCTTATAAACTTCCTTCTTCATGTTTGTAGCCTCTGTTCTGTTTACTCTTCAGTCCACATGGGACACATGAACAACCGAATCAGCTAGTCAGCAGGCTCTGATCTCTGTGTAGTCTGTAATTAAGGGACAATGACACTCTGCACTCCAGCATATTGAATTCAAAATGAAAAATAAATAAATAAAACTATCATTAGTAAAAATAACATTAGTTAAATTGTACTTGTAACATCTTTTCCGAAACTGTAATCATAAAAATGCCAAAGACTCAAAAGAAATTTATTTTAGCATGTTAGTCAATTCATGCTCATTTGCATTTCAACTTTAATGGCTCCTTAAACCAAACATGTCATGTCGTATATCACTGACCGGCTTGTTTCCTGTAGAGTCAATATAGAATATCCAAAAATGTAAATTTCCCTTGTACTATTAACAACATGTACAATAATAGTGCATGCTTTCTGAGATCTCACTTGGTAAACCAGTTCTGAGGCCCATTCTTAAAACTGTTCTTCTGTATAGTCAGAACCAAAATGTTCAGTTTTTAGAATATCTGGGTTCATGAAATTTTGCCTGTCCATTTCTAACCATATTCTGCTGTATACTACAGAAGGAAAAGTGTCACAAAGAAATCTTTCTACCATAGTCCTATCATCCATGTGCAACATTATTTGCATATCGAAATATAATTTTCATGCAAAACTACCAATACAAAAAATATAAGTAATATATCAGTAATTAACTGACAGAGATTCATTGTTATTTCTGTTATTTTAAAAAATTACCCTTTTAACCTGTAATGTTTCATCTCTGATGTCTGTGAGCAGATGCTGGTTGTAGCCTGTCAGGCCTTCACTTTCTGGCAATGATAAACTATGCACATGTTAATTTTTTACTATGCCTCTTGTTGTTATGATTATGTTGCAGAACAATACTGTTTGTGAACTTATTGCAATTTTTTTGCTACACAATATTTATAAAATATTATATTGCTACTATATTGCTATTATTATTACTATTGTCACAGTTATGACAGTACTAATAGCTGAGCACATTATTCCCCATGAGCCAAGATCATTTTAACAGGATAGAATGTTAAGAAAATTTACTTGACCTGAGAGATAATCTATGATAGATAGATTACTACATTAATGCTTTTAGAAGATTTCGACTTGTTTTCAAGCCAGTTATCAGTGCTGCCATTCTGATTCTGAACTGCTAAAGATAGACTTACATCCTGCACTGAAGAGATTACCAGGGAAAACACCTCAAGGAATGAAAATAATTTGGGGAAACACCTTCAGGAAGCAAAATAATACTGTTTTTCTTGTGACAAAATGACACGGTGACACAAGATATGATCTCATTTCCTGTCTGATACTCAGTTCATGCTTTTTGCTGTATATCTTTGTAAAGTTAGAGAATATTCCATCTCATAGTTATAAATCACATTTAAACCTTTTTTTCCATAATGAACCTAGATGGTTGAGTACATCATGCACGTACTGTCATGAAGCTTTGGAGAAACTGATTTTAAAAATCAACTATGATACACAATAGCTCCAAGCTTTATCAAGAAATAAGAAAAATAATAATAACAATAAGAAGATTAGAAAAATTAATAATAATAAAAACTGCTGTGCTGTGTATGATTTCAAACCAAAATAATAAGCATTAGTCATCATAAAGGCATCCAGTAATGTTGCTAAAATAATCCTGGAGAAGCTCAGGGTCAAACTATGGTTCTTCTTGTATTCAGAATCATTCCTCTCAAAGTGAAGAAACAGTGAAAAATAAAACACACCTCTCCTTTAGCTAAGCTGCATGGCTCACAATTAATTGGAGAGCCTTTCATTACATATGCAGAGAGCAGAGAGATAATGTGAATTATTAATAATTCTGAGCCTGCTTCAGTCTCTGCTTGGCCATGACATCCTTCATGCTAGAACAGTGTGACAGTATAGAATCACTGCTGCGTCTTACTATCTATCTATCTATCTATCTATCTATCTATCTATCTATCTATCTAACAAAAACGTTGACAGCTGGTTACATTTCCTTTGAAGCATACAATCAGTACTGTTGCAGCCATTGCTTATATTCTGTTATGTTCGCTGTGTGGTAATGTGGTCTACTTTGTGAATGTACAGCTAAATAATTAATAGTGCATTAACAAGGTCATATTATAGGCCATAATTGCTCATATGGAACCACAACCTACCCCGCTATAGGTGCCATCCTTAAACCTGTAACCCTGAGACACAGGCTAGTTAAAGGACATCATCATGGAGGCTGGGCCATCAGAGGACAAGCTAGATACTTGCTATATACATGCTGATTACAGCTTCTTCATTTTATTACTATTTATTTACATGTTTTTTGTTAAAACATGTCATAGTTTTCATTTGTGGTTCATAGCCAGGGAAAACCTGGATAATGCTTGAACAGCTCTAGTAGAACAGACCTCTGTTGCCACCTGCTGGACTGCTGGCATTGTGTTGCTGTTTGCTATCTGTTTTCTTGAACAAGGGTAGATTTGACTATTTAGGTCAAGTTATAGTGTGCAGACTCAAAACAGTAAAATTTCATGTAAATCTGCTTGAATGTGTTTGATGTGGAGCAGCGCTGGAAAATACTTGAGTGACTGTACTTTGTTCCGATGCTGAAGTGTTATTTTGGAAGATCTGCACTTTACTCAAGTGTTATTGAGATTGAACACCTATGCTCTTACTCAATTACATTTCCAAGACAAAAACATGCTTTTTACTCCTTGCATTTTATTTAGACCTTCAGAGTGCTCGCAACAAATTTCAAAGGCTGTGAGATTTTTTCTTTTGCAGTTGAATACCAAGGTCCATACCATACCCTAGCTGATTTACTAGTCAGCTTTAAAGTAATTTGAAATTACTTCACTGAAAAATAGACAAACAAATACATAAATAAATAAATGCTCCACCTCTTATTTTCATTTGTTAAAGCATTTACTTTTTATTTTTGTATAGTTAATATTGTGTAGATATTACGACTTTTTGAATTTCACTTAGGTATATTTTTGGTTTTATACTTCCACTTTTGATTAGAGATTTTGACCTGTATGACTGTCCATTACACTTAAATATAGTGTCTCTGCACATATTCTACCTCATGATTCATTTGTTCATTATTTCACTATATATGCACTTTGTAGTTCTACAATTACAGACTGTAGTCCATCTGTTTCTCTGCATACTTTGTTAGCCCCCTTTTAGCCTGTTCTTCAGTGGTCAGGACCCCCATGGAGCCTCACAGAGCAGGTACTATTTGGGTGGTGGATCATTCTCAGCACTGCAGTAACACTGACGTGGTGGTGGTGTGTTAGTGTGTGTTGTGCTGGTACAAGTGGATCAGGCACAGCAGTGCTGCTGAAGTTTTTAAACACTGTGTCCACTCACTGGCCACTCTATTAGACACTCCTACCTTGTCAGTCCACCTTGTAGATGTAAAGTCAGAGACGATAGCTCATCTGCTGCTGCACAGTTTGTGTTGGTCATCCTCTAGTCCTCCATCAGTGGTCACAGAACGCTGCCCACAGGACGCTGTTGGCTGGATATTTTTGGTTGGTGGACTATTCTCAGTCCAGCAGTGACACTTAGGTGTTTAAAAACTCTAGCAACACTGCTGTGTCTGATCCACTCAGACCAGTGCAACACACAATAACACACCACCACCCCGTCAGTGTTACTGCAGTGCTGAGAATGATCCACCACCCAAATAGTACCTGCTCTGTGAGGGTCCATGGGGTCCTGACCACTGAAGAACAGGGTAAAAGGTATGCAGAGAAACAGATGGACTACAAAGTGCACCTATATAGTAAGTGGAGCTGATAAAATAGACAATGAGCAAAAACCTAAGGAAGCCAGTGTAAACTGAATGAGACCAGAGTAATACGCTGGGCTGTATTTTCCTGGTGAGCACATGGGGCGCTGCATTCTGAACTATTTGGGGCCACTTTTGAGAGACAGCAGTGCAATCAGCCTGTGACACATTACGATAGTCTAATCTAATACTTGAAAAAACATGAAGTAACTTCTCAGAATCTTGTGGGGACAGCATGTGTCTTTTTGGACACGTTTCTCAAGTAATAAACAATGTAACAGTAATAGAAACAAAACAGAATATATGTATAATAATAGAATACGACAGTTGCTAAAGTGCTTACATTATTATATAACATTATTGGAAGCACTTGTTACACGGAATCATTAAAATGTCTTAAAGCATCTGTACCATGAAAAAAAATGATGTACTATGTATCATTCGCTCTCCAGTCTGTGCAGTTCATATATGGAAATTAAGCTGCACAAAAGCCTGTTTTTAATTGAGTGTATTTGTAATGTCACAAAAACCAGTGCATTTTTATATCTTCACCTATTCAGCCTGCAGCATTCATGGTAAGCTCATAAGCAATGTTTTAGCCTGGACTGCTTTTTGAATGAGACACAATGGAGGATCCAAATAGAAGTCATTACCCTATATCAGTCTTACAGGCACAGTAATATAAACAGCTTGTTTAATTGTAAGTGATCAAGAGAGGTTGGGAAATGTGTAAAAATGAAGGAGGACTGCTTTTGATACACAAACCTACAAAATAGCATATGTGGACCTCACAGAAAAAGAATTAAATACAACCAAAATGCAGGATGTAGGCCTTTTAAAAATAAGGGTTCTGAATGGTTCTTGGCTTAAATGTACAGTTCTAGGGAAACAATTTAAATTGGTATATAACCTTTACATTATGTGGAACCAAAATGGTTCTGGCATTGCTCCAAAGAACCCTTTCAGACATGTTATTTTAAAAAAGTTTTCATGCAAACTCACTCCACAAACACTGTCCTGCAAAATATGAAGTGTCTGCCACACTGGGGCAGTAGTGCTCTTCTATAGCTCAACACGTTTTGCTGTGTGACCTCTAGATGGAGTAGCAGCTTTAGAAATGTAGTTTCTATATCTAAAGACACTCCAGCAAAACCTATATCTCTCCAGCTGCAGTAGGTCTACTTTTTTTTTCTTCAAATTTTCGAACATAACCAGGCTCCATTTAAACACAAGTGATAATTTTTAATAAAGTTAATATGAGCCCTCTTTCATAGGAGACATCTTGCTTTTTTTCTGTAAAGTCTCAGTAGTTCTTTAGCACTGCCTGTCTACACTGAATATATCACAGCTTGAGGCCATTTGACTTAAATAAATCACACAGTTGAGTACTGTGTGCCCACCAACATATGGCAAAAAATTAATGGACATATATATAAAAAAAGATAAATAAAAAAAAAGAGTAAACGCCCGTTAGTCTTCTCTCAACAGAATGTGAGGGATGATGGACAGCATGCGTGGAAACTGAAGAACGTCAGTGAGCCTGTCTGAACGAGCTGATTGGACTGAGCTAAAAGGCCTTTGCTGCTCCTGTTAGTCCACTAACTTACACCAGTGCTTAAAACTCATACAGTGATTCACTGACTTGTTAATTGATTAAATTAATGAGTCCTTATAATATCATATCCATCAGATGATTTTCACGCTTCCATAAGTAATCCTGAATTTATACTCTTGTCATTTGAATGGGTGACTTTATATGTTCTCTTTTAGAAGCTTATATTCTAAACACAACTTTATAGGTTTCATTTGGAACATTTTATTGATAATATAACAATAAATCATTTTTCTTTATGTCACATTTACTATTACAATTATTATTTACTGTTAGATCTACTATTATATTAGTACTTATGAAAAATTTTTAAATAATAGTCTTAATATTCTTATTAGTAACCACACAGATTTGATGTGAACTCCCCTTTTGCTTTATGACAATTCTAAGAAATCATAAATGAGTACAATGAACAAAAAGAACAAGATATGAGAGTCTATGTGCAAATAAATTCATAGGCGTCTAATCACACATGCTAATAAAAACATGTCCCTGTCTATTAATGGTTTTCTTTGTGCTTGAAAGTGTCCTCTTGCCTTTTCTCCAGTCTGCAAGTGCACTGTGCATGAACGCTGTGTAGCTCGAGCACCATCATCTTGCATCAAAACATGCGTCAAGTCCAAGAAAAACAGTGAGGTGCGTCCAATTGTAGTGTTTAAAAATCGGCACGCTTGGATTAGCAGTGCTCCACGGAGCTTAGGCCGAGGGCTCCTTTCAGCTAATGAAATTACAAACAGATTCTCTTTCTAAGCATTGCTAATTACCAGATTAGCTTTTTTAAAGAGATGCCTAAATACGCCAACAATACGACTTGATCTGACTCAGATCTGCCTTTGTCTGCCTTCTTTCTTTCTTTCTTTCTTTCTTTCTTTCTTTCTTTCTTTCTTTCTTTCCTGTATTTACAGCCTTTCTCTGTTTTCTTTACCTTCCTTCATTCTTTCTGTCCTTTCTGCCTTCCTTTTTTCTTTCATTCCTTCTTTTTTGTCTTTCCTGTCTTTCTTGACTGTCCTTTTTGTTTTCTTTACCTTTCTTCTTCTCATCTTTCCTTTTTACCCTGTTTTTCTTTCTTTCTTTCTTTCTTTCTTTCTTTCTTTCTTTCTTTCTCTGTCCTGACCTTCTTGGCTGTCTTTTTTGTTTTCTTTACCTTCCCTCATTCTTTCTTTCTTTCTTTCTTTCTTTCTTTCTTTCTTTCTTTCTTTCTTTCTTTCTTTCTTTCTTTTCTTTCTTTCTATCTTTCCTGACTGCCAGTTTTCTTTAACTTCCTTAATTCTTTCTTTTCTTCCTGCCTTCCTTTGTTCTTTCTTTCTTTGTCTTTCCTATTTTTCTTGACTGTCTTTTTTGTTGTCTTTACCTTCCTTCATTCTTTCTTTTATTCTTTCTTTCTTTCTTTCTTTCTTTCTTTCTTTCTTTCTTTCTTTCTTTCTCTCTTTCTTTCTTTCTTTTAGCCCTAGTATTTGTACTGAACAATTCATGAATGCTGTTTCTTTTTTAACAGCTTTGCTTTTATCATTTTTGGACTGAAACACAAATGCCAAAAAACCATCACGTGCTGCAAAGATCTGACAGGACTTCACATGACAGTAAGTGTTAGTCAGTTACATTACATTTTTTAATTATACCAATGATTCATACATGATTGCAGTGCTCATAATGTAATTACAGTAAATATGATGTTTACAGTAAAACGCTGGAATTAGGTAACAAATCATTTGTACAGTTATTCAATCACCTGATAAACAGATTCATGTCCCAGTCTTGAATTACTTCAGCTGTCAGGCTGGTTTTGTGTACAGCAACAACAAGAGACTTTCCAATACGAAGAGTAGCTCAATACAAGAGACAGTAAAAGTCAATTTAACACCTGTACTGCTGCTGCTGGGAGACTGTGTTTACAAAATTCCTGTTGGACCTACAAGACAATTATCTCTACTTTAGTCTGTTTTGGTACAGTTTAATATTAATTGTATTGATCACGTATCTGTTTTATCAGGTATTAAGATGTAATCATTAGACTTGTTTATTGATCTGCATGATAAATGAGATTATTTTAGTCTCTTAAAGGACTGCTGTGCCCTTCAGCTTCACAATAAGTGTGCTGACTCTGGAACACATTCTGCTACAAAAGCTCTACTGCGTAAGACATATATCACACTTTTTGACATTAGAATAGTTCTTACATTTAAGAATTTGTTCTTATGTGCTTGTAACTATTGATCTAAATAGACAAAGGGAAAGAGTCCAAGTTGACCCAGTCAGGATGCCTTGAAAAATGCACAGTGGATGGACGGGGCTTACAGGTGAGTGCTACATGTTTTGCAGATGTATCACTTTTTCAGTTTTTGTAATCAGTGAGTTCAGAGCCTAAAGCTGGAAATCAGTGTAAGGAAAAAAAAACCTACATTATTAACCTAGATATACCACATGGTCAGCGTACATCTGTTGTTACATACAATGTAAATCTATTCTGCTTATTTTATGGTAATCAAAAGCTTCAAATGTGATCAATCCTGTTTTGACAATAGAACACTTTGTGGTTAGCGTGTACAACAGTTTACGCCAAAGTGGCCTCCTGCCAGAATGACTGGATGTCTGCACGAAGTGTTGGCAGAAAGTAAAAAAAAAATGATGAATCATGTCCTGGGTCATCCATCTCGGCTGGTGGCGGTTAACCAGCGTAATAATCAGGATTATTATTTATAATTAGAGGAAGTAATGGATCACTCCTCGCCGGACGGGGGGGCCTCATTAATTCACCTGGGCCTGCTGGGATTGTTTCGACGGGTCTCACTTTAAGCGCTTCATCTGTGTCACCGTCCGCCGGAAGGCGGCTCAGAGGCTCAGGATTAGCCTCGTTCGTGCCCCTCTCCCTGCTTCATCCTCCTCTTCCTCCCTCAGAACGTTCTACCAGAGCCATGCAGAAAACCAACCCCGAAATTCCAGACCTGTCATCAATGACAAAGTGTAATCCTGTTTAGTGATGATGCCTATTGTAATGAAATTTAGTGCCTATTGTAGCAGTAGTAGAGTGGACAGTAAGTAATGCTGTTGGCAAGTCTGCACTGAACTTTATAGGCTGCTATGTTGGGACTCTTACAAAAAAAGATTTTCTACACGATTCCAAAAAGAATTTTAGAGTAAGTTCTAAGAGTAAATACTGAAATTTGGGTACTATTGGGTACAATATAGGACTATGGTACTATCTAGTACTATAGCATTATAGATAACTATAAGACAGTACTGCAAGAATGTTACCCAGATCTATATATTATTAACTACGTATTGTTATAGAAGTATTATACAGCTACATAGACATAGATCTTACAGTTCCTTATATTTCTTATAATATTACTTTGTTACTTTTTTGTAAAGAAAATAATTTTTCAATGTAGATCTGACATTTAGTGCAGGTCTTTTATATCTGGATTGTAGGTGCACTTGCATTTATTTATTTATTTATTTATTATTTTTGCAAACCTGACAATTCTCAGTGATTTTAAGACAGCCTTCAATGTATTTTCTTCTCAGACAACTTTTTAATTACAGATGCTACAAGCAAGGTAAAGTATGTCAACAGTATTTAAATCACAGCTACATATACTTCAACAATTCTAATCCTGTTTGATTCCCATCATGCACCCCCATTGAAAATGATATTGTTTTTCATTTAACCCAGACTATGGATTCAATGTGCACTGCTCATTTTTATCACCCCTAGAAGTAGTAAGAAGTAAGGCCAAGTACAGTGACCATATTGTCAGATTCGTGCCTTTTTGTCATTAGTTGTATTTGCACAGCTGTTATGCTTTGCAACTCATGAGAAAAGGGGCCGATTCATCTAAATAGCACACTCTTTTGTTTCCATGATGATTCCATTATCATGAATAATTACCATGAGAAAGCCACCAGGGTTCTTTTTCTGAACTAGTGGTATACAGTTACTGATCATATTAGGCCAGCTCCTTAAATATGACTTGACCAAGTTGATGAAATGGAAATTAAAAGAAATGGTCTCTCTCTGCAATAATGACTTCTCCTAAGACAACTGCAATCTGTGCCACACCCACAAGTCAGCCAAGTGAGAGACATTTTCCAAATGTTTTAAACAAATCATCATTTATTACTCTGTTTATTTCTTCTCATATTAATTATCAATCAAAGTTTTCAGTGCCTTCTGAACCACCAGCAAGTATATAAACTGCCTGAGTGAATCACAGGCTTCATAACACCATATAAATATATATATATATATATACACACATATATATATATATGTGTTAGGGGTTTGGCAGGTGAGCAGCATACATAAAATCACTACTCATGTATTAATATTATCTGTATTTATACTAATATTATGGTTTTAAAGCAAATAAATGCTTACTGCCCAGATAAATAGCTTTAGGCCCACATTTTACTTTTTGTGTGTGTGTTTTATGATTTTATATTGTTTGTTTGGTTTTATGTACCAAAAGCAATTCTAATTCATTTCTACCTAACCATTTTAACCTCTCTTTATCCCTTAGAATTAAACAGGGTGCTTTTGTTACTATGCTTTTAACACTGATCTATGTAAATTAGCTCCCTATTGATTGGCTGCTCTGTATTGTGTCCTGTTCAGAAAGCAATCTGGGCTAAAAAACTTCTTATAACCTTAGTGTAAATGGGCTGGGCTAAACTGCTGTAGACTGAATAAGTGGATAATTGTAAATGGTCAGGCCACATATGGTTAGTATGGATTGGGCAGTGAATTGCACATTTTGAAACATTAACAATGTTGACATACTACATCGAATTTATTTTAGAAAATCAAGGACAATTTGGTTTTCAATCATATGGGTGCTTTAAATTTTTTTCTCAAAGTCAACATCTACTGGAAACAAACTATGGCATTTTCTTCGTATTTTTGTACAAGTGGATCAGCCACGGCAGTGCTGCGGGAGTTTTTAAGCACTGTGTCCACTCACTGTCCACTCTTTTACATACACCTACCTTGTTGGTCCACCTTTTAGATGTAAACTCAGAAACAGTAGCTCATCTGTTGCTGCGCAGTTTGTGTTGGTCATCCTCTAGTCCTTCATCGGGGTCACAGAATGTTGCCCACAGGACGCTGCCGGCTGGATATTTTTGGTTGGTGGACTATTCTCTGTCCAGCAGTGACACTGAGCTGTTTAAAAACTCCAGCGGTACTGCTGTGTCTGATCCACTCATACCAGCGCAACACACATTAACATGCCACCACCCCGTTAGTGTCACTGCAGTGCTGAGAATGATCCGCCACACAAATAATACCTGCTTTGTGGTGGTCCTGTGGGGGTCCTGACCATTGAAGAACAGGGTGAAAGGGGGGCTAACAAAGTATGCAGAGAAACAGATGGACTACAGTCTGTAATTGTAGAACTGCAAAGTGCGCCTATATGGGGGGTTGAGCTGATAAAATAGGCAATGAGTGCAGATATAAGGAGGTGGTTTTAATGAAGTGTACATATACATATATACATATACATTTACATATACATATACATATACATATATTTCCACTATCATTATTCCTAAGAGTTTCAGCCTTGAGCCAGTTGTTAGTGCCTCTTCATTTATGATCGTTTGCCACTGTTTAACCGTTTAGATGAATGTCCACATGGGTTTTTGTTCAAGTCCAGCTCAATGTTTACTATAGATTGTGTTTTCTGATGCTGCAGAGCATTAATATTGAATAACTCATGCAAGGGAGGCTCTTGCTCTCTCTGGCCTTGCCTTAACGACAGCCTTTATTAGAGGGTTAGTTCCGACATCACAGCCACTGGAGAAAACAAAGTAAGGCGAGGATGTTTTGGGGCTGACAGGCGGCCCGTAATACCAGGCTCATGTTAGTGAAAGCATTGGGCCACTCTTTGCATATCAACAATGGTGTCACGCAAACACAGACAGCCAAGCACCTCTGTGGTTGAAGGGCTGAATTTGGCATTAGTATGCGCAGGACATGGTCGCTTTTAAGTGCACCGCCGCCACAAGTGTGAGAATATTTGATGCTAATCTGTTGTGAGTATGCAATTCATATGACCAAGAAGAAGATGGAAACAAAGGGTTATTGAAAAGAATGATAGACTGAATGGTACAATGGAAGTCAAACACGAATTTGACCCTTCTTCTATATTCCAACTTGGCCATGGAAAGAACCCATTTTAGGCAAATTCTAAGTTCGAATAACTGTGGCAAAGTCTTTTCATGATACTGATTTTATGAATATGTCCTGTATTTCAATGTGGGATATACAAAAGGTACTGTGTAGTTGACCTTTTGAGCCATTTTCATTGTGAACTATTGATTTAGTCCTGCTTTATGGGTTGTGAAGCTTTCACAGCTAAGAGGGGCACGTATTGACTTCTACTGCCGCAGAAAAAGACAAAAGACTTGTACTCAAATGAACCTTTTTTCTGCATTGATATTCCAGATGACCTTGGCCTGGCATAACCTTGTTAATATTTGGCGAAGTGTACATAATACACCATGCATTAACAAGGTGACTGGCTGTTATGGGCTTGAAACATGCGGCCAGCCCTGCCCTGTCCTGTCAATTACAGGCCTTGCTAACACAATTATGGCAAATTAAGTGTTTGTTTCTTCATATTCAAACATCCCCAAAGTTGCCTTTCATGTGAACAGTCGTCTGTTTGCAGTCTAATGTGGTTTTCCATGCCTGCGTGTCCCAGTAGGAAAGTAATTGAGAGGCCTATTTTGTGCGCCATTCTACCATAGAAGGCCTCTTCATTCAGTTAGAACGTTATTATTGTGAAGGAACGGAAGACACTGGACTAAGCAACGTCTCAGCAGATCTGATTAGCGTCTCAGCAGGCTTTGCTCTTACAGTAAGAGCGATGTGTTTTACGTTGCCAGATGTTTGGGTCTTCCAAAGACAGGTTAGTAAAACATTGTCAAAATGTTTGAAAACTGTAACTAAGTTTAAAAATGGCTATATCATAGAAAATCAAATCCCCCTTACCTTTTAATGAAATAAAAAAGATGATGTTGATGACGTTTCAAAGTGTACCTTTCACTTCTCAGCCCATTCAGTCCATATATAGAAACAGCCCATTTTGAATTGTTGTTTTTGTGACATTTACATACATATCTGCCTATTCAATCTACAAGACATGTACATCTGCTTTATGAATGAGGCCCAATACAAAACAACCAATCAGAGCAGAGGTCCTTTACCTATTTCCGTTTTAAAGTTGTCGGAAAACAGTCATGTTAAAAAATTTGATTGTTTTTGTTACATAAACTCACACAGTGGGGTGGATTCTCCACTTTGTCTGTGAGTTCAGGTACAGTCACTTGAAATGAACAGAAGGAAAAAGAAGGTTTTCATTTGCCCAGCAGGCTGAAAATGAACATGTAATTTTTGTTGTCAGCACCAGTTTATCTGTTTTATCTTCAACTAGAAACTTTCAGACATTGTTCCCATTCACCTGAAATATAATTTTTTCTTTTAAGCTTGCAAGCCCTGAAGTTCTTTTCTCCCACCACCAGGCTATTAGTGGTGTTCCCCATTAAATCTCATTTTTACTTTAAAACCAGGCTTTATATTTGTTTGGGTACAAGTTTTTCCTCCCAAGTTACCTATAAAATACTTTTTTTTAGTTGCTTATATGTTGTCACTTTTCCAAAGGAGTCATTTTGTTATGTTTGGAGAAAAAGTGAAATATTTATGATTTACAGAAACATAGCTATTAAATGCGTGCCTGTATTTTCCAACCAGCAAATAGGATGATTATGCTTCTTCAGAAATGGTACATTAGTGGTTATATCATCTGAAAAAATAGTCTGTTAAGATTATTTTTTAGATGACTTGTTCCTTGTTTAGTTCACCAAAAATTGCCTCAATTTTTTATCAATCAAAACAAAGGCGAGTAATAGAAAGGGAAGGTGTGTAAATGCCCTCGTATGATAGGGACAGAGAATACGCTGTGGGGCATTGGTGCAGTTGAGGGGATGAAAATAGGAGCTGTTTTTTTTTGTTGCTATTACCTGTGTTCAGGGGTCAGTTTGACATTTTGTTGGCACTAAGGGTAAGAAAAAAATATCAAAAAAGGCATTTAATTGCAGCAATATTAATGGAGTCGAGTTTTTTGAGTTTCATCTGCATGTGAGCTGCAACCCATCTTCTGTTTCCTTGGCTCTGATTTTCTGCCTTTCTTCTTCAGATAAAACAACCTGGACTGTAACCCTTCAGTTTGATACTTGATCCTGGCCCAGATAATAAGCTGGTGAGGTTCCGAGGTGAAGTGGAGGTAATGACCTGCATTTCAAAATAACACAATTAAATTGAGTTAAAAAAGCATTTTAATACAAAGGTAGATTGTGTAACAAGAACATGTTTGTACATTTTTGTGATTAGTGGATTTTATGGTATAAATTATCATAAAAAGGCATAAAACAAAATTGAAAATATACAGAAGAACAAAAGCAAAATATAGATAATGTGTTTAAAAACAGAAGGCCAAAATATAGTAATTAAAAAAAAATAATTAAAGAGCCCATATCATGGAAAAATGAAATGAATTTAAAAATTAACTGAATTAATTGTCTTTGTGATGTCACAAAAACCCATGCATTTACATATGTATGTCTGTTCAGCCTACAGCAGTTTAGCCTGCTCATTCATGTTAAAGTTATAAGGAGTGTTTCAGTCTGAACTGCTTTTTGAATGAGGCAAAATGCAGCACAGCCAATCGGAAAAGAGATCATTTACATATTTTAGTCTTTAAGGCACAGTAGCAAAAACAGCATGGAAGAAAGAAAGGTTTAAATAGGTCATGGAAAAATGAATTTTGGTACATAAAATCACACAAACATATTAAATGGACCTCAAGGAACAAAAATAAAAGACAAGGAAGAAATGTTGTGTATGGGCTCTTACAGTTCACTGACAGAGCAGTGCATGCTCACAGTTCCTGGACAGAAATGCATGTTGAAACCTATTTGTTAACATGTATGAATGTTATGTGGGCCTAAATATGAGATCCATTTCTTGTTCCTTGCCTCACTCTCCCTCTCTCACTTTGTCTCAATTTCTCATACCACCATTTTCTTGCACACACTCAAAGACACAGGCAGACTATGTCTGAATACCAATCTACTCCATTAACTATGTGGGACTACACTTTATGAATGGAGAAGTAAATAAGACCCCTAAGTAATAAGACTAAATGAGGTAATCAAGAGAGCTGAGTGCTTTTTGAAATGCCAAGCGCGTCCATTACATTAACAAAGCTGTTTCTCATCATTGTGGCATAGTGCAAAGCTTTTCAAATTGACAATGAAATATGCTGTAGACATAACAAGGCTCTCGTGTTACAGAACGCTTCTCGAGCATTTGTATGTTGATGTGTCTTGAGCCATCTAAAATGTAATGATGCTTATTACACCTGCCGCATGTCAGCTATTAGCCTGAAATGTCAAGGGAAATATGGTAATTGACATTTGCAGCTTTGGCGACTCGACATTCATACATGTCGCAAAAAAGGTAACGAGGGATGCATGCCTGGACAAATGTTAGTCAAATAACGCAAATGCCTGATGCCAGGTTGAGACGCCTGGCCGTCTTATTAGCCAAAAGGCACTGCTGCCTTAAAAGGGAAATTCCTCACATTTTTCAAAATTTCTAAATAATTCAGTGGTTGATATGTGAAGAAAGTCATTCAGAGTGTTTGATGTGAAAAGATTCATTGCAGATAAACTTAGTGACTTGGAGTTTCTTTACAAAGGTGGTGATAGGAACCACGGATTGCAATATAGCCATTTTGTTTGCTATTAAAAATTACCAGCGAACCTAAACATGCCTTCTGAGTTTTTCATTTATATGTAATCTTGATGAAGGTAAAATAGTAGTGAACCCCCTTAAAAAGGTTTTTATGGAGTGCTAGTTTTCCTCACAATGCCCAATATGTCTCTCTGTCATGAAAGGCTTAAAAATACTTTTTTAACCCCTGTGTGGTGTTCGGGTCTGTGGGACTCATTTTCAGTGTTTACCGAAAGAAAAAATGATGCAATGTATTATTATTTCAGCCTCCGATCCCTTGGCCTTTGCTCACTTTCTGTGAAGAACATATAAAATAACACATTTTCAGTGCCTTCACACTGTTCACCCCCTACACATTTATATTACACATAGGGTGTTGGGGTGAACCTGTGGGGAATAAAAGTGTGGAGGTGCTGTGTCAATTCACTCTGTTCTCCTCCTACATGGCCTGCTGTTAGTGTGTGTGTGTCTGTGTGTATGTGTTTGTATATGTGTGTGTGAGGGTGGACAACATGGACAGGCTGCTGACTGGCTACAGCTGCTAAAAGAGAACCCTATGCTGGCCACTTGTGATATTTTAAACATCTGGTATTAAATCACTACAGCCATAAATTGCTATGGCTGTAGTGATTTAATAAAACAATAATGTGGTGGGTCCACCAGACCACTGAGTAACAAAAACACCAACACCACACAAGGGTTAAACTAAGAACATTCTGTAAGGTAGCTTTTAGAGGCATTAAATGCTTTGGATGTCTGGTTCCTATCACCATCATTGTGAACCATCAGTGAGGTTCAGTAGAATAGCTCATTTCACATCAAAATACTCTGACTTAGTTCAAATCTATGTAGACATTTTAAAAAAATAGGTATCGTTCCTTGTTTAGAGCTGATACTGATTTGCACTGGCAATGGCATATCTAAGATACAACACTATTATAATCATATACATGATATGAACTAGATAATTGGTTAAAAAGCAAACCTTGTTTCTCCATTCCCACATTGGCCATTTGGAGGTTGTAATTAACTGATTATGTTTAATTTGCAATCTTTAATTCAGTCATTACAGATTTACTTCAATGCTATTTCATAATGGTACCTTTGCACTAAATAATAAAAACTGGAATGTTTTGAAAGCTGTAGGCACAAAAATGCCCAAATGCTGTGTAGTATCAGCATGGGCCCCACAGTGGCTCAGCGTGTGTTCCATATTCATCATTCATATATTCATCGTTATGCATTACCTTAGTGCAATCTGAGTTTCAGAGTGTTGACAAATGTAGCTGTTTGTTGGAGAATTAAGGGAACGTGAAAACCTCTGCGGATTTGAGTGTCATATTTTCTTAGCACATTTGACGTCAAAATATGCATTCCTTCTGAAAAAAAAAGAAACTGAGACAGATTACAGAACAAGTCAAGCTCATAATTACTTTAGAGATTATGCAAATGTGCAGAGATCTTTTCAGTAATGATCTGTCTGAACTCTGATCGCAAGTATGTAACAACCAACACATGGAAAACATGTTGATAACAAGTAGGAACGTGTAATAAACACCTTAATTTGCAGCAATAAAAATTCACAGCTTCTATTTTAGAATAGTTATGTATGTGATGTCATATGGATGCCATCTTCGCAGTGTTTATCGTGTCAAAAACTTGAATAAATGAATTACTTTGGGTAAACGGATACGGTCTGAGGTTCATAGAACTTTTTTGGGAGGAAGGCCTTTGTGTCAAATCAAGGCTAAAGAAAAAAAGAAACCTCGATCAAAGCTGTTCCATATAATAAGCCCTGTCTCATCTGAGTGATCATCCTGTCCAGTGGTATTTTGGGTAATTAGGTACCATTTAAATACCAAATTTGAGTGATCTCTTTGTGGGAGAGGGGCTGTTGTCATTTCAATCAGGAGCAGGAGCTGTGGACAGAGGCTAATCACACAGGAGCTCCTAAGATAATGTAGTCCGTTTCCTAATGACTCTGCGCTCATGTCAAAGTCATTACTCTCCCAGAGACGGAACATCATCTGCCTGGACAAGCCGTAATTGGACTAACTGTTGAGCTATGAGGGCACATTACACATGTCCTTTTATTACGAGTTTTGCAGTGGTAATTATTGGGGTGGAGTAGTCGTTAGTGAATGGAGATGGTGAATGACTAACTAGACTCACTTCTACTGCAGTCAGTTAAAGAACGCTCTCACTCTTCAGCTGCCTGGCCAGTGCAGATGGGATTTAGCTAAGGTGCTGCAAGTTTTTTTTTTTCTTCTTTTGTTAGGTGCTGCCATCAAATTGAGACTGAAATCAAAGGGCAGACAATACCTTTGCTCTCTTGTTTTTATTTATTGTGCAGTTTGTAAGAGGAGCGCGATACAAACCTGAAGATATACCTGTCATTTCACCTTTTTTGTGCTGTAGAGAAGAGAGCCTTGTGGGATCAGAGGCATCCCTTTGCTCTTCCACCAGCAGCAACTTTCAAAGCCATCAGAAGGAAAGGAATTGATTTCTTTGGCTTTCTCCTAAATTTTGCGCCGCAGGCTAGCAGGGGGTCCTCTTCACGGCGGCTCTTTCAATCGAGGGCCTGGAGAAAAAAAAAAAAACTGGCCATAGCAGCTTGTTTTAGCTTATGGAGGAGGAGGAGGGGGTGGGGGGTGTGTGGGTGAGTTGCTTGACGAAACCTCAAATGTTTTCCCAACTTTTTTTTTCTCTTTCTCTCTGTTTTTCTCTTGGCATCTACCCAAGTTTGTCACTCTCATACACTTTTCTTTCAAGAATGCTCTTGACTGTGGAAACCAAAAATAGAATCCCACCTTATTTGTTGGCAAGTTCTAATCTCAGTGGTCTATACTCCAATTTGTTTCAACTTGCCTTCTTCATTTTTTATGCGTAATTAACAGTTTTTTGCTGTTATCTAAACTCGTGTTAAAATTCGTAAAAATTAAAATTTCTATGGTCAAGAAAAGCCAATTTCCCATTCATAAAGACTTTGGCATTGTCTAATCTGTATATGTCAAATCTGTAGCATATAATTATTATAATAATTTTGATAAGTTTCTCGAAAATTACGAGAAGAATAGAAAACCCATTAACTCAAATACTTATAATAGAAGCCAATGGGCAGGTCCTGAAGCTCCATACTCCCTCATCCTTCAGCATTTTTCAACATAATCTCTATATACCGAATCTATAGTATATGATCAATTACCACACACAGTAATTTTGACACATTTTCCCAAAATTAGGCTATTTGCTTGTTTTATATGTGTATTTCGTGTTGCTTTCTTCAAATGCATCAATGTTGTTATCCATGGACCATGATTTGACAGATGCATATTAGTCTGAAAATGCATGATTTTTCCTTTAAATGTATAGAAAAGCAGCATTGTGACACATTCCCTTCAGCAGATGGTGGCAATAGCAGTCATAAGTCTTTTCCTACAAACATTTAAATCAAATTGCCCAATAATTATGGTCCCTTATTCTACATGAGCTTCAAGTAGAATAAAAGTAGTAAGCTAGAGACTGTGTATCTCCAACTGTGAAATATTTGTGAAAATAAGCTAATTTATAAGCTCATTTGAATCTGGCAACATACATACAGTATGCAGAAACACATATGTGCAGTAGTCTAGCATTTGCCTTGTCTGAACCTCTAGCCTGGAGGGTCAGGGGAAGAGAGCAGCACGGTTGCCAGGAGAGCCGCGAGCATCCTGTATAGGGTTGGAGCTGTGATTACACGCGATGTGTGCTTGATTAATTAGCCTGTGCGGAGATGCTGCACTGTGTGTTTAGTCCTCTTGTCAATACTCATCATCGCTGGCTGGCTGTAGCCCCAGCAAAGAATCACAAACACCCTATCTGTTAACACATACATATGCATGGAGCTAGAGCTGTTTTTCTCTATAGTGGAACATATATTGGAGCTAGCATTGTTGGTGTGGGTGTAGTTGATGTATCACAGGTTTTCTTCTTGTGTCCTTATGTTTGTTTTCTTCTTGTTGATTTACTCTCAAAATTGGATGAATATTGGTGATTTTTCCACTAACATTTTTAACTAACATTGTTAAGGCATTAAGATTCAACTTGCATAATGAATGGAGTTGTCATTTTTCAAAAGCACTCTTTTGAGTTGAAATGTCTTGTTCCATGAAGGGAAATCATGATGCTCTGTATTGTAACAAACAAAATAAATAAATAATAGTTTTTTTTTTTAAATAAGCAATGAAAAAACAACTATATAGTATAGATTTGTGGTAACTAAAATGATAGACAAGAAATTATGAGACTGATAATAAATAACATTATTTTCCCCATGAATCTATGTTTTACAATATTTTTAATAAAAAAAAAATCCATAGTACATCTGCGCCATACTATGCAGTAGAAACACCTTGGATGGTTTTACAGCAGGTAAAGCATTCCTATATTTTCTTCTTCTTCTCTCTCTCTCTCTTTCTTTCTCTCTCTCTCTCTCTCTCTCTCTCTTTTTAACACCAAACACTTCACCAACACTGCATCTTAACTCCTCCCACTGTTTCGGCTGCCAGCTAAATCTGTGAAGGTGCCAGCATGTTTACAGGGTTTTCACTGAGTTAATGCCACACCGGCTCTCTCTCGGGTGCCTCAGCAGCCTCTTCCATGTCTTCATTTGTTCACTCACACACAGTAAGGTTGCTCTTAGGCATCCTAAAATGTTAGTCAAGGGATCAAATGAACTGGCTTGGTAAATCACATCATATTACAACATTAATATATTGATAGAAAATTATTGCTGTAACATGAAATTACTTGGATGAAAACACATTTGATACCCATCAGCCATGCCAATGATTCTGTCAGTGTCTATATAGACATATGCACTGCACAAAAGTCAGAGAACACCCTTCATTTGTTTACAGTCAAAGTTGCCATTGAGTGCCAGCTGTTCATTTTTCATGTCAAAGAAAAAGCAGAAAGCATATTTAACATAAATTATACATTAAATATTTTGAATGTATATTCTGTGAGAGACTTGCTTTCAGGTATTTTAAAGAAATCTGCAAGGATATTTTTCAGTTCAGTCCTAGAAGTTGTTTGTATTCCTGCAAGTAACACATTAATTGATGCTGGGGTGCCCTGTCCATGGTTCTGAGAACACTGGCAGCTTCTTTGTTTGGTTTGCATTTAGGGGCAGGCAACGTTATGTTTTTAATTGTTATCATGATTCACAATATGCATTTTTAAGCATATCGTGGATTCTGTCAGCACTGACCAATTGCATACCTTATTACAAAGAGAGCATAATTAGTCCTGTTTAATTGGATTTATTTCAGTGCAGTGTGTAATATGTTCAAAAATAATCATAGTATTTATAGTTTTGATAGCAATTTTTAAATGTGACACTATGAGTGTGTTTTGTCTGTGTCAAAATATCTGGACATGTATTGTGTATCCTAAAAATTTCTCTAAGTATCATGATATACCATTTTTTCAAAATTGTCCACCCTATTTGCATATGTTCTTTTTTTGTCTATTTCTTTTTCTCAGTAACATCTCTATAGCTACACATCGTTTCACACCCAGAGCGCTGAGTTGTCTTCTTATAGTGGATGTTTCAGATCTGAAGCAAGAGTGAAGCTTGATCTCTCAAAGATGAAAGCATTAAATACTTTTTAACTGATGGTGACACTTTTGATGGTCTTCCAGGTCTGGCACGGTTGTTAGGGCTCCTTTTTCCCTTAATAATTGAACTCCAGTTTCGGAAATTACTGTTTTGTCACTTATTTTCATTTGACTCTCACCTATAGAGTTTTAGATCTTGTCTCCTCAAAAATATCTCCAAAAATTTTATAACTTGCACTTAATGGCAATTTTGACTAGAAATTAAATATATTATGGGTGGTCTCTGACTTTTGCGCAGTACTGTATGTGTGAAAAGTATTGTTGCTGTCATTTATAAATCTCAGTTTTTCTGCTGTTTATTAATGCTAGTGGGCCTGAAATCTTTAACCATTTCATGAATAGAACATAAAATTTTCACTCCTTAATGTTAAAAGTTAACATTTTCTAGACATAAGGTTCTGTTAGGACTGTGACGATACTGTCTGTCTTCTGTGAGGGCCAGCTTCTGTTTTTGAGTGGGTGTGCAGTAGTGAAACAAATGTTGTGTCCCTTTTTTGCTTTGCAGCAGAAGTGCTTGACTGAGGCGTAACATCTGTGATTAGCTCAAGATGTGTTCACCTTCTAATAATGTACAAATTTGGTATCTATTCCGCCATTAACATTTCATGTCCCAATAAGTCAGCACCAGCGATGGGGAGTAATTGCTGAGGTAATTGAATTTGCTTGGGTAGTTTAACATCATTTGTCCATCATGGTGATGGCACAAGACCATTCAGGAGAGTCTCCTAATAATCAAATTATAATTACAGTCACATATTCATATGTCTCAGCCTAGTCTATTGTGCAAAAGGCAACAGAATGGTGATGCCTACAGTCTTAGGATGTTGGATGGATAGATAACAACAATGTGATTTTGTAGAATTTTATTTGGATGGTAGTATTTTGCTGAAAATACAATAGGACTGGTGAGAAATGTATATGTATACCATTAGGAAGCATAAAGATATTGTTTTACACCACTGTGTCTTTGAAAAATGATTGAGATATTTTAAGAAAATTATACCATTTGTTATTTGAATTTAATAAATAATTCACAGGAGGGAATGGGTTTAGGATCTCTCTATTACATACTTTCCTTTCTCTCTCAATAATGCATGAATGTAGTTTGGAAGGTATTGAGGATTTTGTAGAATTTTGTAGGATTTATCTAGGTATTCACATCAGCTCTAATGTTACCTGATATATCGTTTTGTTACGAAAGCAAAGCACATATGGAATCCTCACATACTGGAGGCTGCTGAGAGAAGGTGCTACATATAGATTTGGCTGTGGTTGGTGTGTACTGGTGTATGGTTCCACACTGGTGGAGCAACATTATAGGTTTTTTACAAAGGACGTCATATTTACACCAATAAACTGACCATTTCGAATTCAGGCCCACAAGCTACAGTCTGTTGAACCAATTTTCTCATGTTCATAGTAGTATACTGTAGGGGAGGACAAGTCATGACCTAACACAGTTTGATTTTTGCTAAATCATTTTAAAAGTATTTGAGGAAGATTAATAGTTTTTAGACAAGCAACCTGCAAATCATTGCTGCAAATGAAAGCATAAACTTTCCAGCATCATTTATGAATAATTCAGCCGAAAGTAAATTGCTACAATGTTACAATGGACTCAATAGGTAGAGCTAATTGTAAAAGATGGAGGGGCTAGTTATAACAGTCACTAAAAAGTCTCGTAAAATGATGTAAAACAATTAATTCAATACGTAGTAGAAGAGCAAATACCAGCACAAGAAAATTGAAAAAATATGTTATTTACACTACTTCTGTAGTACATTGTAGTACATCTATGCATAAAAACATACAAAACATTAACTGTTTTGAAATTATATGAGAGGATATGGGCTGAGTTTCCAAAAAACATCTTAGCACACAGATGATAAGCATTACATTGAACACTCTTTTAATTAAGATTATCTTAACACTAAGATGTTTTAGGGAAACACTCACGGTTTATTTTAGAAAGCTTAATTACAACTAACAACTAACCCTGTACTTTAGCCTGGCTTACTTTCACTGAGAGTTGCTTTCATGTTTCATGTTTTAAAATGGTGCTATATTACAGCCAACAAGACGCTGATTAAAATAACATCAGTGCGAATTCTGACTTACACAAATGATCAACTAGGCGATCAAAGAACCTGTTTAACTACATAAAATATCCATGCTGCATTTACACTGTGTTAGTTTATGCCATGCTCTCACCCCATTGTTTAGCTAATGATGACATGTCTTGAAGGTGTCAAGCTCAGTGACATTTAGGGTTGTCATTTATTGGGTCGCCAGTAAGAATTTGGGCTTAATTGACTTTGTCCTACATCTCACTTGTTTCTGTTTTTAGCCTTCCAGGACTTCTTAGTCCACCCTAAACACTTTATCATTTGTTATTATAGTACAATCATTGCATTCGCCAGGCAGATGACCTTAACAAAGACATAAATATTTGATCTGCTTAATGAGTAACCAAATAATGGACGATTGGTTTTTAATTATGATGCTGGAGGATCTTGTTGATGAGGGATGTAGGCCCTGAGTCAGCCTGGCTCCCTGGTTTTATTTGCACCTCGGGTGATTACCAGGAAGAAGGTGAGAAGATTTGACACTTTGCAGATAGATTAATTTACTGCTGCAGCCGGACCAGGGGGTGATAATGAGGTCGAGGATTAAAAGCAGGCGATCAGTCCGCCGGTGGCAATGTGAAGCCTCGTTAAAGTACACTGTTCCTCTTGTCACTGATCTCCCGTGTAATTATAGGCTAATCTCTACCTCCGAGATGTGTCAAGGAAGGAAAAAAAAACACTCTGTGAAAAGGACTTTCAGTTGTCTTTGTTTGTTCAAACTCTGCTGCTGCGCTTGCTATCCTTTATGAGCTTAAGTCTGGTGATGGATATTGGTGTGGATTCACAGGTGTAGCTGTTGACATGCATTCACACCTCCTTCAATGCTGCTCTGCTGATACTGTGAAATGTTACAGTGTCCATTAGCCAATAACATTTCCGTGACTTTTATATGCGTGAATATTATGCTATAGGCATTTAAAGCCAATGAAGCTTTAAAATTTTTAAATTTTTATTTTATATTTTTATAAAACAGGTTTAACTGTCCTGTGAGCTCTTCATATTGATTCATATTTGCTTATGTACAATCTTGAGGATGAAATAAAACATAAATTGTGGCCTGTGCAAAAATTATGGCACATTTAATATTTTAGGTTTTTTTTCCCTTTATGTGAAACTCAGCAAATAATTAGAAACTGTGCAGACAGATTTGAATAAAAATGCCATATTTAAGTTTGTTCCCTGTAGAGGATGCATTAACTTATTTTTACTTAGAAAATCAAAAAATAATAGTGATAATTGGAGGTATTTAAATTTTTGCACACCACTGTATGTTATGTTAATTTTTGCTAAGTGTACTCTAGTTAGTGTCATGACATTAAGCGTTATGGCATCTGTCATGATAATTAGCGGTAATGGTAACTATGTCACTGGACATAATCTGTCATGACAGCATTTGGCATCTCATCTTCCATAACAGGTTTATAGCATGGTTATATCACTGTTATGTAGCAGGATTCAAACAAAGTTCTTTATAGTGATGCCACTGAGTTTTTTTTCAAGAATTGTGTCTAAGCCAAGAACCATTGAGGAACATCCATTCTTAAGTTATTTAATCCCTAAAATGGATTATTCTCACTTGTACATCTCATTTACAAAAATAGCCTTTTAACTAAGCATTCACTGAAAGGTTCCTCAGGGACTCAGAGGTGATTCTTCTAAGGCAACGCTCCAAAGAACCCTTTTTTGGCACCTTTATATTTAAGAGAGTGGCCTTAACTGCTGTCTGTTTTCCTAATCATCACGTCAGTCGTGGTTAAATTCAAGTATATGTTGCTAGATTCAGTGATATGATGCTGACAAAAGGGTAATACTTAAATTCTCTCAGGCTATCTTTGAAGCAGTTAAGCACCGAGCACAGTCACCACTTAATGGCGACACGCGCAGCCCGAGGCGTTCCCCCTTAAATTATTCCCTATTTAACCTTTCCCTGAGTCGCAGGGTGGCTGAGCTGGAGCAGTGCGTTTAGCATAATGAGGGTGCTCATCAAAAGGCCATTGCACAAGCAGAGTCCATTTGACCCACTGCTTACACATTGTACACTCATACATACACACACACACAGCCACACACTCTCACATGCAAGCTCTTCCACGGGAGCCCTGGGCACAACCGGCACGCACACTGCTTCTCATTTCAGATGAAATCGTTGGTCTAACCAGCATGTCATCTATAATTAATGGCCACTTCTAAGTGTAATTTATTGAGATCTCACCTGTGGCCCTGTTCCCCCTTCCCTCTCTCCCCCACCTCTTCACATTTACACCCCATTCAGGCCTCAACGCTCAATGCCTCCTCATGCTTTACACAACTGTAAATGGATAACAAGACACATTTAGTGCTACAGCACACGTATGTGTGGTGATTTATTTAATCAGTGTTATTATCTAGGTGTTCTAAAGTTCCATTAATTTGAACTGATCATTAAAAACTAATGGAGTACTAAGAAAAAGTGAATTCCTTAATGGTATGCGTAAAATGAGCGACACTAATAAGAAGCAATAGCTCCCTGCAGCCGGTATGCTGGGCAAATGTTCAGACCAGATTGGAATTTCTACTGCTTCTTCAGTGCCATGTGACCAAACATGTGACTAGCAATTATGTACAGTTTGCATGTGTACAGGGCAGGTAAAGCTAAAACAAAGCCAGCAACTGTCTGATCAGTGGCACTGCTTTCATTTACCGTTTGATTTAAAATTACACAGGAGATTGCCGTATGTTTTACTTTTATCCTTGAATAGTTACCTTAGTTACTGTTGCTATGTTCATCACACTTTCAGCTGCAGCTACCTGGTAGCATCTTTGCCATTTGTGTTAACAGACCAGAAATTTCTAAAAGAAATTTGAAGCAAATGTTTTGCATTATTATTTAAATATTAACCTGGTATAACAAGATGTTCAATGAAGACAAATATTTGAGGACTGGCAATATGAATGTAGGTCAACCCTTACATTAATCAACCAGGGAATTCTTTTAGCTACTGGACATCATTTGGTTGCTTTTTGTATCCAATAAGGAGGAGGTTTGAGCTAACACTAAAGCTCACACTAAAGGAACAAGGAGGAGGACCCATCAACTTGTAAAATTATACAAATGATGGCTTGTGTAGGAGTGCATAAAATGTTTTTAATCACCATTGTAAGCATCATATGTCCTGTTTAATCTAATTAGGCTAAGCTGTCAGCGGCTAACTAAGCTAACTACAGTGTTCTGCTGCGTTATTTATCTTTAGACATTATATTAAAGCAAGTGTTAGCAAATGCAGTAACCCATATAAAGTTTAGCTTACCTTAGAGCCAGCATAAGTGGGAGATCACACTACGTTTTCTTTTTTTTAATGCTGTCTGGCTGTGGGTCTCCCTGTTGCTAAGTGACAGTAGTGTCATAACTATCCATCAGCTGACTATCATTTTGATATGTACAGAAAATTCTGTCACTCACTCTTTTAGAAAGTGGTCTACTGTTAACTAGCAAAAACAAGTGCTAGTAAAACAACATTTGTTTATGTCTTGCTTATTTGATCTGTGAAATAATACAGTTGAGGGTACTTGACAACTGCAACTACCCCAGCTTCCTTCCATCTGAAGGTTCAGTACAGAAAAAACGGTTAGGACATAGGTTACTTGACCGCTAAACTTTTTTTTTAGACTGTGGCACTCTGCACAAAAGAGAGCCGCACAAAGGCGCAGCCACCCAGCATGCACAAAACACATCTCTGGTTTTGAAAACAATAGAAAAAAGGTGTCTCGATCTGCAAAATCACATCCGGTGTGGACCCCTTAATCTGCTTTTTTCCACTGAGCTGTGAGTTTGCTCTTCCATATAGTTTAATCTAAAACTTTTTCAGCTTCAGGAATGAAATAAAAATGACACAAGGGTTTTTAAACATAAACTGCCCGTTTATGGTCTTGCTACAGCATCTCCATGAGATTCAAGGCAGGACTTTGACTGGGCCACTCCAAAACGTGGATTTAGTTGTTTTTTTTTTAGCCATTTGGAGGTGGACTTGCTTGTGTGCTTTAGATCATTGTCCTGCTGCATAACACAACTGTATTTGTGCTTTAGGTCACAAACTGATGGGCGGACATTCTCCTTCAGGATTTTCTGATAGAGAGCAGAATTCATGTGTCCATCAATTAAGACAGGTTGTCCAGGTCCTGAAGAAGCAAAGCAGCCATTGCACTGTCACCACCATGTTTGACTGTTGGTATGATGTTCTTATGGTGGAATACAGTGTTAGCTTTGTGCCAGATGTAATGGCATCCATATCCTCCAAAAAGTTCCACTTTTGACTCATCAGTTCACAGAATATTATCCCAAAAGTCTTGGGGCATATCTCGATGTTTTTTGGCAAATGCGAGATGAGATTTTGTGTTCTTTTTGGTCAACAGTGGTTTGCACTTTGCAAATCTCCCATTGGATGCCATTTTTGCCCAGTGTCTCTCCTATTGTGGAATTATGTACACTGACCTTAACTGAGGCAAATGAGGCCTGTAGCTCATTAGATGTTTGTCTGGGTTCTTTTGTGACCTCCTGGATGAGTCGTCAGTGCGCTCTTGGTAGATTTCAGTGACTTTGTTTCGCATGTGGCGCAGTGGGTAGCGCTGTCGCCTCACAGCAAGAATGGCCTGGGTTCGATTCCCGGCTGGGCGACCAGGGTCATTTCTGTGTGGAGTTTGCCTGTTCTCCCCGTGTCTGTGTGGGTTTCCTCCAGGTGCTCTGGTTTCCTCCCACAGTCCAAAAACATACAGTCAGGCTGATTGGACACTAAATTGCCCCTAGGTGTGACTGTGTATGTCTGTCTGCTCTGCGATGGACTGGCGACCTGTCCAGGGTGTATCCTGCCTTCCGCCCAATGACAGCTGGGATAGGCTCTAGCACCCCACCGCGACCCAGAAGGATATATGGTTTAGATGATGTATGTATGTATGTTTTGCATCTGTATTTGGATCTCTTTATAATGTGGTATCATGTGTTGCTTTTTGACACCTTCTAGTCTGCTTCACAGTGCCACACAGGTTCTATTTAAGTGATGTTTAGATTCAGCAGGTCTGGCAGTAATCATGCCTCAGTATAGCTGGTGAAATTGAACCCAATAGTCAATTGAATTTGGTTAACTGGTTGGTAGCTGAGGGGCAATTTTTCACATAGGGCCAGGTAGGGCTGAATAGCATTTTTCTTTCAATAAAGGAAATCATCATTTAAAAACAGCATTTTGTGTTTACCTGGGTTGTCTTTGTCTAGCATTAAAAGTAATTTGATAACCTGAAACATTCAAGTGTGACAAATAAAAAAATAGAAGAAACTGGGGCAAATACTTGTTCACAACACTTGTCTGAATTACAATGTCAATCGTTATTTTTCAGATGGTTCATCACACAGTTAGTTACATACTAAATTACAACTGATTTACATATCATATATAAAATGTATTACATTTTATATCATCATATAACAGGCTTGAGTGATTTCTCATTTTTTCTGTTTGTTTTGATATCATCACATTATAATTATAATAAAATATTTCCTCTTCTAGTTACAGAAAGTTTAGAATCTGTACTTTCAACAGGATTTCTTTGCGTGTTTCAATAAGCGAGTATGAATATAGGGCACTACACAAGTACAGGTAATTTGGGCTGTATATTAGACTCCACATTCTACCAGATCAAACCATAACACTATTAAGTGGTATGACAGCAATGATCTACCAATAGTTGACTCTTGACAAGCAAAGATACTGCAGCATAATCTGAGTGAAGTCTTTACGCAGGCCTGTCCCTTGGTATGGCCTGTGCTGAGTTAGAGACATCCAGCAGCTCCAGTTGAGGCCTCTATCCCCTGTTGAGCTTCAGCTCCTGCTGCGTGCTCCCCCCTCCTTCCCTGCTGCCTCTTTGGTAGCAGTAGCCCCATGTGGAGCCAGTGGCTCCTGCAGGGCTGCCAGCTGTCAGCGAGCCTATCCTTTACACTCTCCAGCCATCAATACTCTCCCTGTGCTGGGAGGTGCTGCTGTACACCTTCAGCACTTTCCCTGCAAAATGATTTAGTTTGAAGTGTCTGTTACAGTTGTAAAGTGTTGGGGGTAGTCGAGTACTGTAGTGCTTGAACGCATAAGTACTCCATACATTGTCAGAGTAAAACCTTGTATTTCCATTATTTCTTTGCACCGTTTGAAAATGCCACATCCTTTACATTGTGTGAATGTTTCATGATGACTGGACAAATAGAAATGGTCCAAAAATCACTTGGAATAAAATCTTATTACATTAACTTACATTTGAAGTTAAGAATGCATTCACTTTCTTAAAAGCTAGGTTTTACTGCACTGGATGTGTATAGAGGAAAAAAAATAATGACTTTGTTTTACTTCAGGGTATTTCTTCACTTTACACCCCACTATCTCTCTTCACTCTGCTTGTAGTCCTGCCGTGTTGTACAAAGCGGTGCACTGGAGCATTGTGGAAAGAAGTGCTTATGTCAATGTGGTATTTATCACCTTTGATAAAGAAGAAATTAGTGTGAAAATAAGGTCGTAGATCAAGGAGGGTTAGATGAGGTGTCAAAGAAAAAAATCAATGACTGGAGCGCCACTTGCTGTCCTCAGACATGGAGCAAGCCAGCGAAAGGCAAAGTTGCCTCAGGTTGACAACGCTACCGTGAAACTTTTACCTCAAACCCATTATTAAATGCCACTTCGACTATGTGAATAGACTGTCAAACTCATCCAGTGATGAAAAGCTGCTTACTAGCACTACCGTTCTGCAGTGCATTATGGTGTGTAAATTATTATATCGTTGCAGCTGTAAGAAACTCGTTTCTCCAAGATGATAACGCTAAAGGGACCACAATTCATTTATTCCCAGTCAAAATGACCATTAAGAACAAGTTATTCATTTTGTGATAGTGATAATAGATGTGATAATCCACTTGCATAAGGAAGTAGAAGGAAAATAAATGAAGAAACAGGAATATTCAAAACTGGAGTTAAAAAAAAAATATTAAAAGATACAGAGAAAATTGGACTCACCATCAGATAATTGACACTTAAAGCTTTAATCTTTGATATATAAGCCATATCTAAAATACACAACCCCTTCCAATGCATTATGCCATACACATGGTCCATCACTGCAAGTACTAGAGGAGGGTAATTGTGAAGAACATACTGTACCTTTATTTTTTCAATTTACAGCAAAAATGGCCCTTAAGTGTAAGGTATTTATTTTCAAGAGATATTTCTGAGGAGATTAGATGTAAAATAATCTACTTGCATACAAAGCTGAAAGCCAAATGACAGTAAGTAAACAAAACAGGAGTTTCCAAAACTGCTGTCCAAAAAATTAATTAGAAGATCATTCAATTCAATCGGTAACTACTGTGCAAGACCTGGTAGACCACTAAAACTGTCACAACCAGATCAACAGCACTTAAAGCTTTCATTTGAGAGAGAGCAGAAAATCAAGCTCCATTCATGGTTCAGAACTCTCTTCTCACTACTCGCTATGGATCTGAAATGATGTGTAGCTGTCAAGAAGCCGTTACTGAGAAAAGAAAATAGAAAGAAGAAAATTTGCAAATCAAACAGAGAAGCTGGAGTTCTCAGAACAATGGAGTGACCACCCCAAAGTCCAGACCTTAACATCATTGAATGTGCTTGGGATTAATTGGATTGTGAGAAGCAGAAAATGCAACCAACCAAGGAGTATAAAACATAAAAATTGAGAAATAATGACATGAATGTGACAATATCTTTCATATAGTTGTGGGTGATGTGGCAAAAAGTATTACATAACTATACCTCAGGACATTTTCATGATGCACAATATGCATCATAATACTTCGTTTTTTTGAGATTTTGAATTTGAAACAAACAAAGTACAACCTAGAGTGCCACACATCTATATTCTTTAAGTACTGATGATATCCACAATGTAATCATAAAAGCGTATTGTGACATAATTTATCACGGTAACAATAAAATACTGTCGTATTGTCCACTCCTACTTTCAAATACTGTGGTGTTTACTAATTGCTGTCTATTCATCATGATATGCTCCCACAATGTAAAAGAGGTGCTGTTTTCAAATGGTTTGAGCAAAAGCAAAAAAGAAACAACAGTGACAATATGTTCACTTTCTTCTGGGCCAGCTGTATTACTATCACTGAACTGACTGCTGTCCCACCTTATCAGTCTACGATCCATTCTTGTGCATGTACATGAGATTGTATTTAGCTCCAGGGCTCTTGTGTGGATCTGAGCTGTTACCCTGTCCATCACTCCCCGTGTGTGTGGAGCATGGTAGGGGAAGGGAACAGATGGGAATCCGATTGAAGAGATGGGTCGCTTCTAATTACCTAATGAGTAAAAGGATCAGCTTGATTTGTCTCTTTGGTGCTCTTGTTAGGTTAAGTGGAGAGAATCGACTGAAGGGCCAGACTGCCATCTTGGCTTACTTTCTCCTCCTCTCTCATTTTTATATCTGTAACTCTGCAGCTTTACAGCCAAATGTGCATGCAGTGGTGCAAAATCCAACACATGATTCTCTATATTCCCCTGCAGCACTGGTTTGGTATCATTGGTTCTGTAGTTCACCAAGGACAACATAGGAAGATGATCTTAAAGCTGCACTATGTAAGTTTTTTTGTTAAAATTGAAAGAAGTACCATTAATGAGAAAGAAAAACATTCATATATGGTGTCTGTGCAATGCCGTGAAATGCTCTGTAAAGCCTGAAAACATAATTTAAGAGTCAGAGGTGTCGAGTTGGATTACATGGGAGTTTTTCAGAACACATCATTCATCTTTATGTGTTAATGTGACTCAGAAAGATGGTCCAGCTAAATGTTTAGGTCTCAAATGCACAATCGACATGATAGTAGTAGATTATTTACTTAGATCCTTAGAACATGCATGCTTTGCCAAGTTTTAACTGAGGTCTCTTTGAATAATCTTTTAACACGCTTGCAGTCAACAGATTCATCCGCTTGGGGAAGAAGTCCAAAGCACAGCCAATGTTACAAAATGTTCTTCCACATGTTGCATGCAATTACACATTTACACCAGAGAGGTCTCCAAATCCCCAAAACTTACAAAGTGCAGCATTAAGTTAGATGTTGCAGTTATCATTGATGATAATGAAAGTGTGCTGTTATTTGGGGTTAATTTCTCACACTTTCACTTGTGCTTTTTGAAACAAGCAGTTGGAAGTGCAGATTCTAAACTTTCAAACAATATCACATTTGTGTGCATAAGTAGAAGAGATACTTTATCATGATTTGAATTGGAGGAAAGGCTATTGTTACGTGTAATGTCCATAGTCGTGTCATTTATGCCACATTTTTTGACATACAAAAAACATCAGACACGTAGACTCAAAGCTGCTGATACATAATGTAAATTGAATTTAAATGTAATTAACTGCATAAACCATGTCAATAAATGTCAACCTCAACTACACGATTAAAAATGAATTTATGTAATTATATCTAAATAGTCATCACAGCTCTTGGTTTAACATGCAAAGTCTGTTGTTTTGAAGCCACAGTCATTTAATTTTACAGACGAAAATAAAAAATCTCAGGTAACATCTAGGGTAACTCCATAATTAATAATTCTGAAAATATCTGCATGCTTTTCTTTGCATATTTACATTTAGGTCACTGTTGCTGTCGACTCAATGCATCAATCATTGTGAAAACACCAGTGTTAGCAGATAAGGCAGGGAAAGTGCATATGAATGAAAGTTTTCATGCCACACATCAGGCAGCTGTACATAGATTAAGCCTAGTGGTTGACTATTAGTGGCCTATTACACTATTAGTGGAGGTTCTTCATGGAAAACTCTTTTCAGTTTACCGTTAGGTATGGTGTATGTCCCAAGGCCCAATATTTGAGATTCAAGTCTTGTCAACTCAAGTTTTGTGCCCCAGTGTGATGAACAGGGTACCCAAACAAGCACCAATACACACAAGCAAGCAAAAAGGGGTGTAAGTCTAGGAATGAATCTCTTGGTGGCTTTTTTATTTCTTGCTCCTAGTGCTGTAGAGAGGACAGATTGAGAGGAGGGTCTCTGAGGCTACCCCCAGCAGCTGTTCTAATTCATGTTTGTGAGATGTGTGTTCATGTAATTCGTGTCTGAGAGTGTGTTGATGTGCATAGACGCTACTCCCAGCGTGAGGGCTGAGTTTTTCGTCGTCTCAGTGTGACCCCCCCTACCTATTGACCATGTTGCACATTATAAATCAAAGGCAGCCATGGCGCTCCTGCAAGTGGCTAATGAAGGCTCATTTTTAACATCGCTAAATGGTCCTGACAAAAACTCTAATGAGGAAATCAATAATTTAGCGATTGTTGCTCTGCTTATACTAATACATCCCACTTGTTGGCTTGGAATCCAGCAAAGGGCAGGCTATTTTTTACTGTTCCGTTTCTGCACATCAGCATGTTTTTTTTCCCTTCTCAGGGACTTTTGATTAATTTTCTGCAGTAGTTTGTGACTGATGGTTAGGTTTTTGCCCGTTTTTAAATCATTTTCAGTTTGAGATTACATATACTAAAAAAAGTAATTGGCTTATGAACACAGCTGATCCACTAAAAAAAAAATCAGATTCTAAATGAAACCTTTTTTGCAGCATAAGCTGTTGCTAATATAATATAAGCATGTTTTGGGTCAAGCATCAGCGATGTGATTGATTACATTTAAACTGACAAACTAATCAGTCATAAAGAAGCAGAGATCCACGGAGGTTTTTATTCCTTTGATTGTGATACATGTGGATGTTAAGCATCTATATTTTCATGCATATTTCAATGTACTCATGTACTCAGTGTACTCAATATTATTGGTAGGAAAATACATTTATATCAAGAATATATGAGAGGAATAGATCTGGATTTTTACAGTGATAGGCTAGTTAAAGTAAGGAAAAAGATAAGTTTTTGGCACTAGTCAAATTCCTGCCCAATAAACAAATACTCATGTGTACAATTTGGTGCATGTTAGCTCTTGCAATGTAAATCCAACCAAATCAAATGAAAAAGATGCAATGTCACAAAAAACAAACACTGGTATGGATTTCAGCAAACAAGCTAGATGTGAAAACAGCCTTTATCTTGGGTTTTCTTTTAATTTGTCAAGCATAGACTGAATATAAAATCTTTTTAGCGTAGTTTCCTGAAATATGAGTTTCTGAAATACTTTTATTCTTTCCTCTAAGAATTCAAATACACCACACAATGATTCATGAGCATTTCTCCTAGTCCCTGTGAAGCCTGTAAAGCAGCCATGAGGGAATCCCCCCTGGCTTAAAGCTATTACACATCTAAACTCTTAAAAATAAAGGCACCAAAAAGTGTTCTTTAGAGCAATGCCCTAAAAGAACCACTTTGTTTCCCTAATCAACTTTTCAATGGATGGTTCTGTAAAGAACCATGTATTTATTAAATAAATGAAGAAGTTGTTTAAGGAAACTTAATAATTTTCTACATCAATATCATATAATAAAAGTTCTATGTCAATTAAAGGTCCTAGAACCATATATCCAAGCCAAGAACATTCAGAAACCTTCATTTGAAAGAGTGCGTCTACAGCTTTTTCTTTTGGTTTTGAGTCTTTAGTGCTTGCATTAAATGCTGAACCTCTAAGTGGTGTAGATGTACATTACAGAAATGCAAACAGATGGTGGCTTTGCGCTATGAAGGTCACTGTCCATGATCCTGGCCCCAGAGAGGGCACGTGCTGGGTGAAGATGGGGGTCCAGCTCCACAGCCTATCTTTAATTGAAGGGGCAGTTACATTACCCTCTTTAGCCCCTAGCTGGGCTCAGGAGCAGGAGGGGTCTGCCACATGCTTTAGTCAGCCTCTTTGAATCTTACTGGCTGTCTGCCATATTTATGCTTCCATAAGGTATAGTGGGAAGCTCAGAGAAAGGCAAAGCATGACGGATCACTGCTGAGGTTAAGTGCTGCTTATAAGCAACAATTTGAATTTAATTAACTTAATATGTTTAGTGTAGTTTTTGTAATAATCATATGTCGACCTGCTGGGTATTATATGACATGATTATGCAAATGTGCAGCATAGTACTTTCTAAGCTGTAAGTGTGGTCAGTGAACGTTTTACACATTCAAAGATTTTTTTTTATTTCTGGCTGTCTTTCGGCACCACCTTGGTGAGTTTGAGACCATCACAGTAACATGGAAAAAGTTTTTTTGATACATCCAGCACTATGTGTGTGTGTGTGTGTGTGCAGGGACATGGAAAGTGGGGGTACTGAGGGGGCTTTTTAGGATTGCAACTGCATTGCTCCATTGTTTAAACGCAGACCATATTTTCATTACAGTGAGCCAAAACTGTGGGCCACTTTAGGGGCGTCGCTAAAACACTCGCAGGTTGAGATGCAAAAAGATAAAGTCTATGCAGTGCTGAGTCCCAAAGCAGCCCAATAATGTTTTTCAAACACCATCTGTCATCTAATATAATAATGAAGTTTTTATTAACTGTTATCTGTGGCTCTGTGTAAGTTCCAATCTCACCGTGTGAGTGTGGGCATCACATAATCAGTTACTGTGCCACACATCAACAATCTGATTGGTCGCCACTCAGTTAATTTGCATTAAGTTCATCCACAACCAGAGAGCGATGATGTGTCAGGGGTTTGATGTGTCAGCTAGATGTATATAGTGTCATCATTAAAGTACTATATGACACATTCTGGTTGATTGATTAATAGAAATCAACTAAAAAATAGGTCACGTTACATGTCACTGTTGTCGGAAGGAAATCTCCATTTTTGACGTTTTTCAGTTTTTCACATAATTTGAAAGGACCTGTTGCCCTTTACATTGTGTGTAAATTCCATGATGATGAACTACAGGAAATGACCCAAAATGACTTGGAAAAAGGTCTGGTTCCATTGACTTACATTAAAAGCAAAGTAGGTTTTTTCCTTCTCCTGTAAAGTCATCATTTTGGAGGTTTTCTTCTGACAACAGTGATGTGCTCTGTTTAAAACCCCAACTTAAAACACCTTCCCATGTCCCTGGGTGTGCATTTAACTCATAACAGTGGTCACATGGTTTGTACTGTTTGGCCTGCGTCTCAGGTTTTCAAAGTGTGCAAATTATCCATTAACTGTCAAATGTAAATTTTGCTTGAGTAGAAAGGAAATAATGCCCTGTAAATTAAAAGCATGCTATAGGACGACAGGCTGCAACTTCAGGATTTGTAAATAATTACACCAGCAAACACTTTGAATAATTTAATGCATGCTTAACAAAAGTAGAGAATGTGCTAGAACCTCCAATATTCCAGGATTGTTCTAGTTTATTGTTGTGAACACTGGCATATGTATTTTAGATAATATTGCTTTTCATAAGTTTCATTAAAGCTTAATTTTCTGGATAAGTTCCACTGCGTCTGCACAAGTTAGACTACTGTTCATAGAAATTTTGACAGGTTGTTCACTGCAATGCTATTAAAGACAAAGTTCAAACCACCACCCATAGTGGTACGACTGAGTTGGATAGTTTTGGGATACAGTCGTGAAATGTTTGTTCATTTAATGATACATATCGCTGTTGTCGGAACAAAACTTTACAGGAGAAGGAAAAAACATTCTTTACTTTTAATGTAAGTCAATGGAACCAGACTTTTTTCCAAGTCATTTTGGACTGTTTCTTTTGATCCATTCATCATGAAATTTACACACAATGTAAAGTACAACAGTCATTTTTAAATTATGTCAAAAACTGAAAAACGACAAAAATGGAGATACGAGGTTTTGTTCTGATAACAGCGATATGTTGTTTCAGCAGTGACTTGTTTTGCTATAGGGAAATAAACCCTTGATTTGCGGGGTCAAGTGCCTAGACCTGTCCAGACCTCCAATCTCTTCAAAAGTGTTGGGACTAAAGAGTAGAAGGAGGTGACTAAGCGATCAAGGTCTCAAATAATAGGAGCAATATCCAAAAATACATAAACACTAAAACAGTGAAGTCTTCAAGCAATGGTGTAACAGGAAGTTAGCAGTGACAAAAACTACTGGAAAAAGATTAGAATGGAAAAGATATGAGTTGTTTTGATTTTAGCAGAGGAGGTAAAGTACTGTCTGAAAATCATAATCACATGTTGCTAGATATCTCACAGCATTTTAACTGTATCTCTTCAGTCAACTGTTTCAGGCTCAGGGCAGCACATGTCCTTTGTATTGGTAATAATATATGCTCTCCTTCCTGGAGAACAATATCAAAGTGGATTAAGTCTCTCTTTTGTTACCAAGTCTTGATGCAGAGCCTCAGGTAATTATGTGTGAATGACCCGCTGGGTGTGATATTGAGTGATAATGAAGATGGGCCTTCATCCATCCATCTCTGCCTCCTCCTCATGTCTGAGAGGTCTGCACACTCCGGACCTCCATTACTTAACAGTTGGGGGCTTGCAGGACTCTGGCTGCGAGCAGGCATCCAAGCTGACCTTTCTGACCTTTGGAGCTCAGTTTACATTAGCGACTGATCAAAGATCAGAATTCTCCAGTGAGGATCATTAATCATTTGGAGAGAATGCTTTTTGTGGGGACGTAACCCAAAGGTTATACATTATCATGCTTCTCTTTGAGTTGATGTTTTACTTTATCATATTTTCCATTCATGTATTAATCTTATTATCTTTTCATTAATTTCTTCATTCATGTAGGCAGTTTATAATTACTAGCATTATTGATTTCTAGCTTATTAGTAGCGTTTATGAATAATACTTAGCTATGCTCATGAACTAAAAAGTGTGCAGTTGTAGATGTGACGCAGTCTTAGTGGAGGATATAAGCTTACATGAACTGTTAGCAATATTAGCTTTATAGTTTCAGTGCTAAACTGTAGATAAGACATGGAGGTATTCAGGTGACACCTTTTCAAACTCTCTCATGAACGCTTGTTTACACTGTCGTCTGTGGAGTAACATGCAGCATGTCTGAAAGCACTCCTCTAGCCTGCTTCACAGTTTTAAACTGTGTGTTTAAAGCATCACGTTTACTGCTGGGCACCACAAAAAAAGTGGCATTTATCATCACAGCTAACCAATCAGTATTGAAGATGGCTTCCCTCCAGTCATCAACATTTGACACAAAGATTAACACACACTGAAATAAAGAGTTTTTAATTCTTTTTTTTTTTTAAGTCAGTTTCCAAATGTCTTTCATGTTTTCTTAATTCGCTTTCTTGCGTTTCCTCTTATCAATCACATGCCTTTACTACCCCTTTAACAAGTGCATCCTGATTCTTTTTTTTCATTTAAAAAGGCATTACATGTATGCATATGTGATGGTTTAGGTATGTAGCTTGCACAACGCAGATTGGTGGATATAAACTTCCTTTGCATGCTAGCGCAAACATACACAATTTTTGGTCTCACTTTATTTGGATAGTCCACTATAGTCCCCCATAGATTATATACAGGTATTTAATTATTAATACACTATCTGTTGAAACTCAGTTGATTCTAAACAGTGGTAGGGCTAGGGTTAGGATTTGGACCAGGGTTGGGTTTAGGTTTTGGGTTGAGTTTAAAGAAAAGTTAAAGAAAATAATGGTCTATTTAGTAGATATTTAGATGAACGTAACTTGAAAGTAAAATAAATATCTACACAGCATCTAAAGTGGACTTTTCAAAAAACAGTGTGACTCAATTTTTTTTCTGTTTTACACCACTAGAAATCTGGGAAAATTGACATAATTCAGGATAAAAATCAGGAGGCTGCAAGTGTTTTAAGTTATCCAACATGCTTTATGTAATATTATAGATAACAGGATGTGATATAGTGTTAAAACCACATAAGTGATCATCTATTTCTGATTACTTGTGATTGTTAAATGGACAAATGTATGATGTTGTATTATTTGAGGATATAAACTTCCATTAGCCACATTAGCATCATAGCTTCAGTGCTAAACTACGGAAGCAAAGTTGACACAAACTAGAGCTTAACCAGGTAAGAAGACCCACACAATAGACACTGAAGAGCTCAAGTTTGCTATCTAAGATTAAAAAATACCATGTAACATCAACTGTATAAAATATGAATTTATATATTTATTGATGTCAAGTTCCATTCATAATTGGATCCTGATGAAGCCATATCCAATGAGATCTCAGCTGTTTTAAAGGAAAGTTTTTGTCTCTGTGTACGATTAGGCAAAGGCACCTTTAAAGAAACTTTTCTTTTGGGATTAATATTTCACCAATGACACGTTGAATCAGGGCACAGGCCTTTTGTTTGGAATGAGGGCCCAGCTTCATGTCAGTGTTTGGCATTGTCATTCGTGCTTTAATGGCCTGTGCAGACACCAGTAGACAGCAGTGTCTAACGCAAGCAGACTGAGACGCTGCACTCCTTACACTGTGTGACTTCATCAGCTGCAAAGCTCCAGCACGCATGAATTGCAGATCCCTAGAAACGACCTTATTTTAAAGCAACTGTTAACTGAATTTTGAATTTGGTTATGTTTCTTATTAAATTTCATGAAATCAGAACTAACCTTATTTGTCATTCATCATGTACATGTTTTATGTTATTTATTTATTTGTTTATTTTTATTTAAAGGACTAGCTTGGTAAGAACAAAACTCAGAATCCAGTTTTCAAGACAGCTGCATCTACTGTTTTTAGCTAAGCTTTTTCATTCGTATACATAATAGCATGTCATAAAGTGTCAGAAACCATATAAGCAAGTCTGTTTGAGATTATTTAACAACTCAAGGTGGTTTGGGGCAGTTATACAAAACTACTAAAAAAAGTAATCTTAATACTCATTACTTTATTTCTGCAGCACTCTCTAAAACCAATACAAATCTCAGATTTGTACTAGATTAGATTACTCATATTTGTACTAGATTAAAATTGCATATCTCACCAGTAAGAACTGACATTACAGCACTTCCCCAGATAAAACTAATCCAGCTCGAATAGGGCTTTAGAGACATATGAGTAACACAAAAAGGTAATTCTTATTATATCAGTAACTGGAACTGAGCTGCGAAAACATTCTGTTCTAAATTTACTGTTTTTGCAATGACACACAAACCTTATTTGCATATATCCACCTATTCAGCCTACAGCTGTTTAGCCCCACCCATCCACATAAAGTGTTTCAACCCAGAGTGTTTTTTTAAGGGCCAATCAGAACAAAGCTCATTTACATATATCACTCTTAAAGGCACCATCCTAAAACAGCCAGTAGAATTCTAAGCGATAAAGAGTGGTTGGAAAATGGTCATTTAGAAATGAAAAGGAAAACAAAATTACGTTACTGGATGTCAAACATATTTGGCCTATTGTCAATATTTATGGTAAGGGATACATTTGATTTTTTGCAGAGCTCCTTTCCTTTAAATAGTTCTTAGATAGAAACAACATCACAACATAAGAGCGCAGGGGTAGACTCCAATGATATGTGTCTGAAACTCATGATAATCAAATAAGTTGTCTTGTAGACAGATGTCTTATGTCATTAACCCAAATCTGTCAAGCAGCAGACCTCTGAAGTGATCCCAATTGTTATTCCTTTTCCAGTAAACACATCATCTTAACTCTCACATTGTGTTCTCGCTGTTTGGCACAGTCTCCAAAGAATCATTAATGAAGGACTCTGTTTGATGACCTATGAACATGTTAGTGTGTTGTCGTTTTGTGGTGGAAAAGTGAGGAACTCTTCAGGGCTATACCAGGGGAGTGCTTTGACTGGAGAGGGAGAAGACATGGCTGAGCCAGGTAAAGCTCCTCAGAACATCAGCGCCAGAGTGCCTCATGAGAAATCACCTGCTTTAAAGGGACTGTCAGAGAAAATGGGCTTTCTTAAGCCTTCAGAAGTGAAACTATTGTATTTTTCAGTGCAAGGCTTCTACTGTGTTGTTTTCCCAGATGCAGTTTTTATTTGGTTAAAGACGGAATGTGTTTAACCTTTGAAGCTGTTGTGCATGTAGTTATTGTTGTGTTTACAGTCCTGATAACCATATTTTGCCTTTTTTCCATTTTTTTGTCATTGCATCATATTAAAATGAACAGAAGTTCGAAGTTGGAAGAAGCTGGAAGTGTTTGCATTGTCAAAATAAAATGTAAACTGAGTGCAAATGCAGTTCATTGTGCAGCTCACAATGTATTTAAATGTAAATACATAAGAACGTTTGAACAGTAAGCCTAATGAAAGTGATACTAACACCTAATTGTGATATTTCTACATGTTTTGGAATCATATTGTCTCTGTCAAAAATAGTTACTTTACAGGAGAAAGTAAAAAAACATTCTCAACTTTTAATGCTACAGCAATAAAATTCTATTAAAAATATTTTTGGAGTCTTTGTATTTGTCTATTTTTCATTAAATAGTCACACAGTGTAAAGGACAACTGGTATGTTCAAATAATGTAGAAAGGTAAAAAAATGGACATACATAGTTTTTTTATGTAAAATGAAGTATTTCTTGGAGAAAGATATTTTATGACAGCTGAAAATGCTGTCCTTGCAGGTGTGAATTCTCTGTGGAACCCTGTGAGTGTTCTAGCAGCGTCCCAGTCTATTAAACTCAGTACACTTACCCATTTGATCATTTGTATAGTGTACCGAGATCGATACATTACAGGTTCTAACTCCATAGTAGCCCATTCATTAAACTCTCTGCACTGTCCTCCTCAGTTTAAAAGTACCAAATCCATTATCCTCCGGCTCTCAGGCAGTATAATCTGCGGGCATCCCCGCAGTTCGGCCAGCCCCTCGGCCCAGCACTCTTTAATTTCAGTCAATACAAGTCAAGTGCTGATGAATGCACCCATTTGTATCATGCATGTTCACTATAATATCCTGCTGCATCTTCCATCTCTGTGCCGTATGAGCCGAGGCAAAAACGTTAGCAGAATCAGCCGCCTGAACTGCTAACCCTCAAAAAGCTCGCAAATAAATCAAATAAAAGCAGCACTTGCTGACCAATCTAGTTTCAAGGTAGCTCCTTGTTCCCTTCCATTCATTCCACAAAAATGAAAATCGGATCAATTGATTTGGCATGAAAACGTAAATAGGACTCCACATTCGGATCACAGAAGGCACTTAGGGTTTGTCGTTGAAGACTTCTGGTTGAAGGTGCCCTGAAGGTGAGAGGCCTGGTCTTGTCAGATCAGAGGATGGGGTATTAGCAGGCAGTAAAGAGGGAGTGCATTAGCCCCCAAGGCCCTGCTCTCGGCCGGGGTAGAACCTGACCTTTCGGGAGCTGTTGAGTGGCCCCACTGGTGACGCTAGGAGACAGGCCTCCTCAGGTGGAAGGGAATGGCGGCGGGTTGAATTATTCAACATGGACGCCGCGTGCACTGGGGGGACTGATGTCCCCTGACACACTGTGCGAAAGCCCCCTCGCTTCCCACCTCCTCTTTCTGCCTCTGCACCACGTCATCCACCCTCCAGGCTGTCGCTCCGGGTGTGTCAAAAACACGGTTGGTCGGTTCGATAACACCTTCACCGCCACTGCACCCATTTAAAAACAGGCACGGTGACAAGAAAAGACTATTATCAGCACCATGCATGTGAAGTGGGCAGCTTTTGTTGGCCTGGTTTGTAAAGTTGTTTTCAAAGAGAGGCGTTACTGTTGAAGAGTGTATGTGTCTGTGTGCGTGATGGAGGGCAGTTATGTGGATGTGTCACAGTGTATCTGGGGAAAACTATATAACCTATATAAACTCCTATATCAATTAAAGATTTTACCTTGACCCGTATGGGTTATGCTAAGGTTTGGGCATCCCTAGTGATACATTGGATAATTTCTTGAAGATAATATTTGACCTGCAGCCCATTTGTCCAGATTTTCAGGACTACATCAAAATCTGAACCTGTTGTTGCTCCTAATCAAACTTTAGTAACACTTTACTTAAATCTTGCTACATAATATTGACATAACCATCCCATCAACATGTTATGGCAGCTGTCATGTGCTAATTTTTACTGTGTACTCTATAGAACTTGATATTGTAACATTAGAAGAACGGTTTTGGGTGCAATATAGATCTCTTTTCAAAAAGGTTCCATAAAGAACCATCTTCAGCACATTCTCCATCAATCTGAAGAACGCTTTCACGTTCTTTGAGTGTTCATTGTTCTATATAGACACATTTTCTTTTCTAAAGAACCCTTGAAGAACCATCTTTTTAAAGGTAGCCATCATGACATCAAAAATTATTATATCTGCCATGACAATTAACAGTAATAGTGATACGGCACTGTTATAATACTGGACAAAATCTGTCATGACAACTCATGACAACATCTGGGATCTGCCATGACATGTTTAATATGGTTTTGTCAATATCCAGTAGCAGATTTTAGGTAAAGTGTTACCTAAACTTTTCAGTCAGCAGCTGTGATGGTGGAACACCTAAACAAGCCGTAATTCACGAGAAACAAACAGAATAAAGTTTGGCAAAAAAGATGGCTTCTGAGATGCTTTACAGACTGGCTGGAACAAAACGTCATTCAGGTTAATCTGGGAAATATTGAAAAAGTTGAGCTAAAAAACTGTTCTATGACTCTATCTATAGCTCAAAAAGCTACTTCTTGACAAAAGGAATTACAAATATTCAAGCATATTAACCCCTTAAATGACCAGGGCCCATCAGCGGGTCCAGAGTTTTATTACACACTTTTATAACCTAAGAATAGCTCAGCTAGTTTGCATTGAAGTCCCTATAGTTACTGAATAATAAGCCTAGTAAGTAATAAGCTTCGGACTTTATAGTGTTAAATCATGTTTGATCCAGTGTTCAGGGCTTCTTTCATTTTCTTTGCAGAACTGTTGTGTAATAACAATACAACACTCCAGTTTATGTGTTATTGCTGAGATAATGTGAGATGATCTTTCATTCCACACTCATTGTATTCTGTCGCTTAAATATAATAGGGAGATGGAACAACTAACTAACTAATTAACTAACTAAATAAATAAAGAAAGAAACAAGTAAATAAAATGAACAAATATCAACCAATTTCAGGGCTCTAAGCGACTGTATATAGTGTTTTCTGGCAAGAAATGGCCCTGTTAAGGAGTCCTAGGCTTTGTTCAGACAGGAAAAGATTTTTGGCATAGCTTTTTTGAGCAGGACAGATGTTCTGCAGTCTGAAGAGCAAAAAACTACATTAAATCTGAATTTTTGGTAACTGTATTCAAGTCACATTTATATTGCCTGTTCAAATCTGACTCAAATTGGAGCCTGACTCAGGATCTCACATGCTGCTCATCATTCTGTGCGTGGTACTTCTTGACAGCAGAAGATGCGAAAAGAAAATCATACAATTGCCTGCCCTGTCTTATTTTTTCACTATGCCCATAACTACACCATAGTGGTGTTATCCACTATGGTGTACAACCATCAGCTGATACCTGTACAGCTAGAGGATAGAGGAAAAGGGCCAGTTCCCTGTTGCAGGACAGTGTGGAATCCCCTCTAGCTTGTGCTGACATTGTCCATCACTGCTGCCAGGCCTGAGCTTGGGAGCTCTTAGCACTTATGTGAAGAGGCCTTCAAGTCTGACCCTTTTAAAGTGCTCAGGCACAGAAGCCACACCACTGTGTACACACACATACACACACAAACTCACCCTAGCAAGGGCTCCATTCACAACCTGTCTCCATGACGACAGGTGAATATGAATTTGCCAACGGTGGTATTGCGTTGTTGACTGTAGTTGCTTGACAACAGTAGCTAAGAAACATTTGGAGCATTTCTTATGTAAATTATATAGAGCTTTACATACAGTATGAACAGTCAGGTTCTGAATACACTTAATGTGACTTAATATAGTGTAACTACAGCAGGATTATATCAAACTTACACTGTAACTCCATTAAGTCTACATGGTATGCTTAAATTGATCATTAATGGACAATAGCCCCTTATTTTCCCAGGCTTATTAGATTCTAATGCTAATTATTTGGGTTATGACATGGATGCCTGCCATTTAAGGGATTAATCATAGATACTGAAATATCCTCCATATGGAATATTATTGGACACTATTTATTTTGATGTTTCATTTGTTATTGTAAGATACACGTACATATTTCAACATATTACAATAGTAACATCCATAAACAGCTCTAGGTGTTATTTCTGGTTTATTTGTGTTTGTGGTTGTCTTATTTGTGACTGTTGCTTGGCTGTGGATTGAATGAGGTGTGTGTGAGTGTGTCTCTTTGTGTGTGTGTGTGTGTACGGAGGAGTGGAAGACTCAGAGGAGCTGTACGGAACAGATGGTCCCAGCGCGACACTGGACCTCCGACAGAGGAAAAATCAATGCTCATAACTTCAAAACAAAAAAGAAATTAATAATTATATAGGAACACAAGATTGCTTTGCATCAGTGTCGCAATCTAATTAATAGGTGTTTTGTTTGTGGCTTGTTGGTGTTTTTTTTTTTTCTCCCCTCCTTTTCTCCAACGGTGACAATTTATGCTTTTTAAGAGCGGAAGGCAGACTGTGAATGTTCCAAATCAAGGCTGTCTGCTTTTTTTCCCTCCCTCTAACACTCTTGTCTCCCTCTACACCTCTCATCTCTGCTCTCCTGCCTCAGTGTTGGTGTTTTACCCTCGTTCTTGTCCTCTATATCACTTATTTTCATTTTTGATTCTGGAGAACATGCAGCCATCTGCAAAAGTTTCAACACCCATGATCAAATTACATCAAGTGAAAATACATGATCACATCCTAAACAGAGGAGAAACTTACATCTGACATTTTCTGCAAATTTTAGTGCACAATTTCTATTTATTTGCTAAGTTTAACTGGAAAAAATGTTTTATTTTTTCTCAATATGTTAAAGTCAGCAAATAAACAGTGACTGTGCATCAAAATGTGTTCTCTATAGAGAGTGAGTTAACTTATTTTCACTTAAAAAAACAACAAAACATGTAATTTGACCATAGGTGCCCATGCATACGACAATACAGGGTCCTCCACAAACACTGGCAACTTTGGTAATCAATATTCTTAATTACTTATCCTTTCAATGTTTCATTCAAAATATTAGCAAAAATCTAACCTTTATTTAAGGTGTAATGATTGAAAGAAAAAAAAAAACTTCTGAAATATTATTATTATTAATATCTTATGAAATATTTTTATTATTATCTTATGAAATATATATTTTTCTTGTGTGACACAATTGTTGGCACCCCTAGAAATTCTTAAGAGTGACTTCTAACCGAAGTATCTTCCCATTCATATTTTTTGTTTCCAAGTTCACCTGCACGATTAGGAACCCTAAATAATCAGCCGTGACTTCACTGGGGAATATATGAGATATGAGCCAAACATATACGACATATAAGCCAGATTCCCTCAGTCATCCATCACGATGAAAAAGAGCAGAGAATACAGCAATAATGTGTGACAAAAGTTTGTTTAGCTGCACAAATCTTGAAACGGCTACAAGAAAATAGCTAAACGCTTGTACCTGTCGCTTTCCACAATCAGTGCAATAATTAAGAAGTTTAAAGCAACTGGAGATGTTAAGAATCTGCCGGGAGGACAACGTACGTCTATACTGGCGTATGTCTATACAGAAATTAATATTCACATTAACATTTAGAAAGACTTACTCCAAGAACCATCAGTTGTCATAAAGAATGCATCAGTCAGTTTTACCCCATAAAGTGTCTGACACCACTGACACTGTCAGAATAAGGCTTTATAAATGTTTATATAGACACATCAGTTGTTATGAAAAGTTTAGGTGCAGTTGTATACAAAAGTTTGAACTCTCCCAGTCAAATTAAGTTTTGTTGATTTTCTCTATGAAATGAATGCATCTTTTACAGGAAACAAACTTACCTATGGCCTGCAGTTTAGTCTTTATGTTTGGTGACACTTTATTTTCAGTGGTCCTTTTTAGATGAAACAAACACTCAACAGACTCTCAGTAACCTGTCAAAAACATATAAGGGTTAGGGTTAGCCCAAACTTTTGCATACAACTGTAGGTGTCATGTAGCCTTATTAAAGCTGCCCTACAGTAGTTACAGAATATTTTGTTATTCATTCCCAGCTAGACATTCTCTTAGTTTAGACTTCAAAACATTATGCACATTTTTATAATCTGAAGAGGTTTAAAATGCATTAAAAATAATAACAATACCAGGATAGAACTACAATATTGTGTTTGTTGTTGTCCTGCATGGCTCCTGTAAGGGATACTGAATAATCATCTGTTAATAAATTGGAACATATTTTATTAAATTTGGTTAATACTGACATTGAAGAATGTATGCATATTAAGACAATATGAATGCTGATATTGATGTGTAGTGTTTTTATATCTGTCACATTTATAATTTAGTTAATTCTGATTTGGCTATAAAGTTACAGTTAAAGACATCACAGTGGCTAATAAATATGCTTAATATGCTTGTTTTTGGCTGAAGTCATGAATAAACTGCAAATAGTCAACAACTGTGTGAGAAATATGTACTTACCCACTTTTAACACTCAGATGTCACTGAATATTTCAGTCCACAGATTTACACTCTCTCCATAAATAAGCACGTCACTCTTTACAGTTCCTATAACATCTATACCAGCTGCTTATCAGCTGTTTGGATGGAGGTGCTGTCCTTGTTTACCGATTTTTTTTTCTCAAATCGCATCACCTCATTTGCAAGAGTTAAAGCTGTGTTTGATTTTAATTAAAGTTTTGCTTCTCTGAAAGCATCTTCGCTGAAGTGCAGTGTTCATTTACATACGCTTCATTCCGTTGATGTTTGGGGATCTGAAAAGCATAACAACACGAGTAATTGGAAGGAGCACTTGGACCTGTTGATGAAAACTCTCGCTAAAGTTAGGCACTGACAATACTGTAATTGTGGTAGGTGATCTCCATAGCAACACATGGCTTTATTGACACTTCATTTGTATCAGTAGACCTACGAAATACTTACAAGGCACTGTTGTCAGAATTTGGATCTTTTCCAATATTTTCTTTGCAGAACTGATTATGCTAATTCTTTTGCAGATGTTGAGCTGATTTCTGTTGTTTGTAAACATTGTTGTAAAGTAACAGTTGGGCTTGTTTAGGAACTTTTAATTATAGTAATGTGTGGTATTAGATTTTTTTATTATGGTTTGTTAGAGGTATGAGTCATTACTCAGGCAGAATCAAGAGTTCAAGAAGAACTGTTTTGGAGTTGTTTAGTCTGTTGCTCTGGACATTAAATCTGCCATAAAATTAACCAAATTGTTTTGCATTCACTATAGGGCTGTAGTCAAGAGCACTACAGAACAAGACCAAGCCAAGACCCAGTCCAAGTGAGAATGAGATCAGATCAAGACAGAGTCCACATGTGAACTAGACCAAGACAAGACCAAGTCTAAATGAGAATGAGACCAATTCAAGGCCAAGTCCAAATAAGAACAAGACCAAGTAAAGACCGTGCCCAAATTAGAACAAGACCAACTCAAGGCCATGTCCAAATGAGAGCAAGACCATGTCAAGACTATGTCCAAATGAGAACGAGACCATGTCAAGACTAAATCCAAATGAGAACAAGACCAAGTCAAGACCGTGTTCAAATGAGAATAAGACCAAGTCAAGACTGAGTCCAAATGAGAGCAGGAATGAGTCAAGACAGAGTCCAAATGAGAGAGAGGCCAAATCAAGACCAAGCCCAAACAAGGATGAGACCAAATGAGAGGGAGACCAAATGAGACTGAAGTCCTCTTCCAGGCCTTAATTAGTTTTAACTACTTCCAGTCTAGATTTGTTGTTGTTTTTTTAATAGTTTGGTGAGTCTTTTAAAAGAAAGCTACACTGATTCAGTTAGAGCAACAGACATAATGCTTTGAATTCCAGAGTCATTACTTTAATTTTGCCATATGTTTGAATATCTGTATATGTATATATAATTACAAAATTTACTACAGTTATGTAATTAATTCCATTGGCACACAATTTTTGTACTGCGTTATAAGTTTCGAGTCTGCAATCTCTTTTCTTTGTTTTAAAGTCAAAATCTGACACAAACATGGCAAAAATGTAAAATTCACAAAACAAAGCTGTATGCACAAAAAATAACTTTTCAGCAAATTCAAATCTTAATAAAATATTTTCTTTTCTGCTTACAATCACGAATGTAGTACGGGTTAAAAGTTTAGAAAATTACTCCAACAGTCTAAATTTAGTCAGATATCAGTGAGTCTTCTCAGTTTTTCACTGTGTTAGTGCATAGGGAATATCTCAGGGTCCAGAATCTTTATTTTTGTCTGTTTACTCTGTTGATTTGGTTCATTAAGCTCATGGAGACTACTGATGACCCCTTCAGGAGTCAAAAAAGCTATGGCATAACATCACATTATCAAAAACATTGTTTACCAATACTCTAATGAGTAAACTTGCAGCTATGCTTCATTATTGAACTACTAAACCATCAACGCCGTATATTTACATTTACATACAGCCTGAATACACTGTAAGATTTGGTTAACAACTGTTTACTGTACTTTAACACAAAGAGAATATGAAAACGTCAACTGGGACTAAATATGCCCCAGTTTAGGTGTGTTGCTCTACATACTGCCTGGAAATACATCACTAACTGTTCATCTTGATGGCTGTCATATTATATCTTTTTTCCTTTGGCATAAGAAACAAATGTCATCTTAGCGTTCTCTCTGAAGAGAAGATCTGAAAACGCCTCTGTTTGAGGAATCAAGTACCATTTACCTTCTTATTATCTTTATAAATGCCTGTGTGCTTTCATCCGCAAAGCTTGAGAGTAAGTTGAAAGAAGGATGGCTGATATTTACAGCTCTCTTGATGTTGATGTTGAATTTTAACAGATACTTAGCTGGTGAACATAGCTCCTAATTGCATATTGCACTATAGAGTTAACAAGCATTGGCTGAGAAAAAAATAAAACATAAAAATAACTCATTTACAGCTTCAGTTGGCAGTTTATTAGTTTTAATGGAACACTTCTTTTTGATAATTGCCAATGTCTTGCGAATAAACTTTATGGCATGTTTATCACACATCGAGCAAGCATCTATATATGGCATGTTAAAACACAAAATCAAAGGGATTCAGTCATTATACAATTTATACTTGCACAATCTGAACCTCTCTTGCAGCACGTAGGCAAGGCATGACAACCCACAGCAGCAGGGAGAAAGCCTATGTACATACGATATGACTTGCAGGTGATATTGCACTTGAAATATACCACAAGCCCAAATGAGAATGAGATCAAATAAAGACCAAGTCCAAATGAGAGTGATACCAAATGAGACCAAAATCAAGGTACAGAACCAAAAAAGTCTTCCAGGTCAAGCCTTAACTAGTCTTTAACTACTTCTGGTCTAGATTTTCCTCTTAAATAGTTTGGTAAGTCATTTAAAAATAAGCTATACAGATTGACTTAGGGCAACAGATTTAGGCCCAATCCCATGCCACCTTGGCCCTTAGAAGTGAGTTTCAAGGGGTAGTGCTTGAAATCTTCCCCTATGAAATGGGACAACCTCAAATAAACAAGATCATTACTTCATTTACAGTCTACTAGTGGTGCTCTGTAGGCGACCCTGCCAGTCTGAAGTGATAACAGAGGAGCGGTAAAGTTCAGCGACCTCGCTGCTGGGCTTTAGTTAATTTAGGGAATCAAATGCCTTCAAAGATGGGGATGCGACAATCGTTATCACCTATCCATAATTCTTCAGTGATATGAAGCTAAAGTCGGCTATTCGCCAGCTTCTTGATGGAATTGTCCCATTCTAGCTTAAATGATGCAGCAGTTCTGCCACCTGAGGCACCAGAATGTATGGTGCACCATTTAAGGTGGAACAGAAAATCTAGCTAGCTACCGAGATATCAGCATACTACTACCAGCGTACTAGTGATTTTCATGCTTGTTATGAAGAAAAAGACCCAAACACATTGAAATGACATTAAACTAAAATAATACAATAGTTATCGTATTGTTTTTAACTAAAAGCTTAAAATTCTAGTTATTACTTTCACTTTTCTATATGTTTGAATATACGTATATGCATGTTTAAATGAAATGAAATAATTACATAAATTATTACATAGTTATGTAATAAATTCCACTGGTATACAATTTATGCTCTGCTTCGAGAGCTTTGAGTCTGTACTTTTGACTCTTTTCTATTTGTCTCGATGTCAGACACAAACATAACAAAAATGCAAAACTGCACACAAAACTGTATGCACAAAAATAACTTTTTAGCAAATTCAATCATAATATAAAATCTCTTCTACTTACAAACACAAATGTAGTATGGGTTAAAAGTTTAAAATATGTCTAAAACAGTCTAACTTTAGTCAGATGTGAGTAAATCTTCTCAGTTTTTCACATTCTTGCTACAACTACTGGCCTACTTAAACCCAGTCCAGCTTGAAAACACCTTCTATGTTTTCCGAATTCTTTACCAAGAATGAGATTGTTCAACCCAAATAACATTTAAGGAGAACTAGACAAAAATAAGTGAGGTTGGGATCAAGAGGACTCTTTTTGGACAGCAAACATTTTTGACATAAGATGAGTAAACAATACTTCTTCATCCAATTTCAAGATTCCATTGTTTCTCTACAGGGGGTTGATGCATGCAATGCCCTCACATTAAACCTGATAGCCGACACAATGAGGATAAACTTTGCAATGTATAAAAAAAGGTTTTGGCGATGGTCTAAATTTATCCGTCACACAGGTGTCACACAAAATGTAGATATCTACCTGTATTGTCAGTGTGAATGGTAAAGTAGACCTTATGATTTAGTACTCTTCCAATATCATTTTTAGCATGAGTTATACATTTGGTGGTCCATGTAGCACTGTGTGCAGAGTGTCTGAGGCTGAAACCAACTGCAATTCAATGAAATACCACTACAATGACACTGTCTGAACTTTTAGGTCCTTCCTTGTCCTCCTTGGGCTGTGACTCACTTTGGATTATTAGCTGACCAGTACCTTCTGATGTTACTGCTGCATTCCACAGATTATCTCCCTTACTCATGGCTAATTAGTATGGCTGCTACCACTGGTTTCCCCACAGGAGCGGCATTACTCATGACTGGTTACCAGCTTAACCCTTGTGTGGTGTTCATGTTTTTGTTACTCAGTGGTCTGGTGGACCCACCACATTCTTATTATTATTTTTCTTAAATTAATACAGCCACAACACTTGATGTAAAAACACCAGATGTTTCAAATATCACAAGTGGCCAACATAAAAAAGGATTCTCGTCTAGCAGCTGTAGCCAGTCAGCAGCCTGTCCATGTTGTTCACCCTCATACATCCGCACACATATACAAACACATGCACATAGACACACACTGACAGCAGGCCATGTAGGAGGAGAACAGAGTGAAGGGACACAGCACCTCCACACTTATTCCCCGCAAGTTTGCCCCAACACCACATGTGTAATATAAATGTGTAGGGGGTGAACAGTGTGAAGTCACTGAAAATGTGTTATTTTGTATGTTCCTTACAGAGCAAAGGCCAAGGAATCTGAGGGTGAAATAATAATAATCTTTTGGTAAACACTGAAAATGGGGCCCACAGACCTGAACACCACACAAGGGTTAAAGTACTATCACTAGTTGCCAAGGCTAGTTCCTCCCCTATAACTCCAACTGGGGTCAATTGAGTGAATTATCACCAATGCTACTCAATGCTACTTATCTGCTACAGCGGAAGCTGCTTTGTCTGAATGACTTCAAGTGGAGCACTGGCTATTCTCTCCACCTCATATGCCATGATTTGGACCCTAACCAAATGCTCAAATTTAGTGCTAGCCATTACATCTTATGAGTTTTTATAACTCTCCTAGATGTTGAAGCTAACTTACCCAGTGATCAGCTCAGAAACTAAGACCTACTTTTCAGCCGTAACAGAGGCAACAAGGATTTTCTGCACCTAATAGAGCTTCTGTTGGCCAATTTAAGTCATCACAAACTTATATAATGGCCACAAGCTCTGCCTCGGGAAGGCTTTGACCAACCAGTGCATGGATTACAGCATGATTTTCCTGAAGGAGAAGCAGCTTCAGTCAAGTTCAGAAGTGAACCCTTCTGACGGATGTTGTACTGAGAAGTGTACAGTGCCAATGAAGATGAAGAAATCTTTGTCACTGCCTTAGTGCATAAGGCGAATGATTTACCATCATAGTGCTACAAATAGGCTCCAACCCTGTCACCTACCATACCTGCCTAAGAGTTCTCTGAATTACTATGCTAGCATGTTCTGACAACAATGCCTTGCTGGATTCACTTTTTAGATGTGTTTTTAGTCCTGCTAGGTTTACTTGTTTTCATTATACCTGACTATATGACTCTATGTGTTCTAAAGATTAGGTTGTTTGTACCTGTTTTGGCTTAGCAGAGCACAGATGTCTGTGCTGAGCCTGTTAAACTGGTGCTACACTGTTTAGACCAGGATCCCCTTTTATTCCCAACCTCCAAGGCAGGCTCAGCTCTTGCTTTTTCACATATTGCATATGACCAGTGTTCTTGGGCTTTTCTTCCAGGCAAGTGGTACCCTTTGGTCGATGGCTAGCTCTGAGGGTATTCACCAAATTTGGTTAGGCTGTATTGGAGCCACTGAGAGCACTGGGTGTGAAGATTCTCCCCTACCTGGAAAATCAGCTTGTATCTGTCTCTACAGAGAGCCAAGCTGTGACATACAGACATACTCACTTTCCTACACCATGTGTCAGTACTGGGGCTGACCTTGAACCCCTTATGGCAGCTCAGATCATTCAGTTCATCTGGACTCACACTCTGTGAAGGACCTCCATACGGCCCTGGGACATTATTGGCCTCCTTTACTACATCAGACTGAGTGGCCACCTGACATTCCTCATTATCCCACACTTGGCATGACGACAACAGCTTCAGTGGCAATCCCTCTGCTGAAACTCAGTTGGTTTCCTGATTCACCTCTAGGGCTGACCCCCTGAACAAGGAGGTGATCACAACCAACAGTCGTTTCTTTGTCAGGTTGGTACACAGTTCAGCATCAGCATGATATCAGTTTAACTATTTTGAACTGCCAGTAGTAGGACACTTACTGCTGCTGTCTGTCCTTACAAGTCCATCCAGAAGCTGGCACTGGGTGTGGTGTCTTGTCATTCTGCTTTTTCTTCAATCTTGGTGAGCCCCATTCTTTGTGATGTTGCAAGTTACAAATAAAAGTTTAGTCTTTTGAGTACCAGACAGAGATGGCGACCTAAAACAGCAACATGGACTCAAGTCGCACTTGAGTCGCATGGTAAGTCACTCGTGACTTGACTTGGATTCAAGACTTATGACTTGTGAAATTTTAGCCTGAGAGAAAAAAGAAACAGAATAAATTAGGACTGCCAACTAATTTGGCAAATGTTTTGAACTGTGCTTCTTAAAGTAAATACGAAAGACAATGATAGACTCATTCAGAACAGGATACTTCATAGATATACTGCAAAAGCCAGAATTTGTTATTTGGCATAACTGAATGCAAATACTGTCACTGCATATTTTTATTAAGGGAAAAGTTTACATACATTATATTTTTAGAAGTAGTGAACTAGTGCAAGAGGAAAGGTAAGAAAGATGGCAGTATTTCATATGTAGTTTTAGTCTTATTAGTGTATTTTGGAGCCATATTTAATAGTCCAAGAAGAAAGATTAGCCATGCATACTAAAGAGGAAAATATGTTTCAAGCTTACATTTTTCAAGACACCAAAAACTACACATTAGATCTATGAATGATGCAGCTTGTTTATTTATTTATTTATTTATTTATTTAAACTAAGAAAATGCAGGCAGTCCATTGGGGTTTAAGGGATTGTGCTTTCCTATATTTCATATACAGTGTTTATTACATTGTTACAGTTCATGTATACAATGTGCTGCTATACTGTGTTTCACAAAGGTAATTTTGTGAAAGATGTGTTTCTTGCTTGTCACACTTGAATTTGGTACTATTCAAATTTTGTTATGGCTCTGGAATTTCTGATTGAAATAATTCATGCCCTTGTTGCTCTGGTGATTCAGTTTGCACTAAGGGGGCAGGGGCTTCACAAAATGTCACAAGTGCCCACTTATGAATGGCATGCTTCAGTTCTCCTGTGAATTTTCTCTTCCTTTTTCATGTTCCATCACACAGACACTCACTATGCTTTTACCTCCTAACCTGTGTCAGCTTGACATCTACACTTTGAACCTTAGGCCTTTTGACCTCATATCAAATGGAACTTTGATTTTACCTTTTAACCTTCTGTAAAATGAACAACTAACTCTGTCTGACCTGTGTACTTTAAAACTCTAGGGGTATCGTGAATGATAAAGTGTCACTGTGTATTTCCATCAGGTTCCTGTAATGGAATCCCCACTGTCTATATTGGAGGACTAGGTACTGCTCAAATCCCAAAGACTGAAAAGGCTTTAGCTCTAAAAATCAATGGGATCATCACAGTTTCCCAATGTTAATAGTAGGTATTTACATGGTTGACATGTATGTTCTGCTTGTGAATCATGTAGATAATGTAAATAGCATTCACAAAAGGCAGGAACGTATTTTAGTGAGATTATTTAGTAGAGAAGAGTGGGCCATAACATGAAGATTGTTGTTTTTGTACCTTAAAAGTAACTGTTTCATTGTGTCTTTTTACTGAATTGTGTGTATAAGTCACATAATTCTGTCCTATATTGTTTTGATCACCTTCTTGCTGGCTGTAATGTAGCACCATTTTAAAGTATGTAAATAACTCATAGTGAGAGCCAGCCAGGAGAGCTAGTACAGCCTCCACATGGAAAGGTTATTTTTAACATGCAAGTACTTCTAAGTTCCTAAAGAAAGCACTGAGAGGAGTTTGTATCCCCCTCATATAAATTCACAAGTTTATATGCACAGATTCATCAAGGATAATCAATATCATGATGTGAAGCACTGCTCTTGTGAAGCAACAAAAGCTATTTAGGTGCAAATGGTGCCCCTTGTGGAGAATATTTAGCCTGCTAAACAAGAGTGAGTGAGTATGTGATTGAGTAATTCAGCCAGTTTCATGAGGTGCTTCACAACTACAACAGATGTCCTGTAAATAAAATATTTCATTATTATCATGTTAATATTTCCTGTTCTACTTTGTGATTAAAAATGCCTTGTTTGACTCAACTGCTTTTCACTAATCATATTTTTTGATGCACATATTTGTATGTATTTAGGTTGGAAAGCTCCTCTTCTTCAAACAACATGGAATTATATTAAATGAATTTGAATGTGTTTGCATCGAATTAAAAATACTTTTTTGTCAATTTTACAACCAGCATCTTAGCTTGTTACAACTATTCTCACCTAGTTACAACATTTGCACTTAATGCTACTTCATTGGTGTAGGAAACTGAGCTTATGTTTACTAATATAGCACAGATGTGTAGGTTGCTTGTATAAAATATTATGAATTTTGCACAATTAAACTGTGTTGTGTCCTGCTGTCCACTGTTTACACAGATTTTCTTATTTCAGTGGTTAGTAAGTCAGAAATACTTTATTATATTTATTATTTTTATGAATTCACTACAAAATAAAGCCCATGTATTTCAAAATACTACCCTTCTCTAAGTGAGCGACCTTGGTTTCCTCTATTGTGTATAGCTTAAAGCAGGGGTGTCAAACTCAACCACTAAAGGGCTATATTAAAAAATCGTAACAAATCCAGAGAACCCGTGTTTTATTGCTATAGCCCGAGCTGACCAATATTTATTGAAACTGCAGAAATTTCAGCTGAAAAAAATATAGACACTTAGTATAGACAAAGTAGTAGACCTTGAAAACTTACATAAATGCTTGAAATATTCAAAATTTAAATGTTCCCAGGAGCTTGGTCTTTTAAACCTACCTATTTGCTTGAACTAGACCACTAGCATCTTTTCTTTGATGCAAGTTCATTAATACTTGGGCTCAATTTCTGAGCTGCTGAGCAAACATAAAGTGTATATTGTATATAAGGTGCATAATATAGTATATTGGTTAAACTGCAGCTGAATTGCAGCTAGTGTGTTCGGTGATATGACTGGTGTGGAATTGTGTAGAACTTTTTCTTGCATTTTAGTTTTTCACTTGAGGTCCACTGATGATGTTTGTCTGGTTTTATGTACCCAAAACAATAATTCATTTTACATGATCATTCTCCAACCTCTGTTTGTCTCTTAGAGTAAACAGGCTATATTGTCCCTGTCCCTTTAAGACTGTGGAGGAACTGTACATTTTAAAACTTTCACAATGTTTGCTTGCATTCTACACCAATCTCTTTTATTTAAAAAGCAATTTTCCATGATATGGGCCCTTTAAAATCTCAATTTTTTGGGGTTGGAAACTTCATACTTTTCAAGTCAAGTGGTGTTTACTGTCATTCCTCAACATACATTGGAACAAAATGTTGTGCACCACACAACAGCAGCACATACACAAGACTACACAAAATGTAGCCATCAGTCACAGATGTTGTTCTCGTCTATAAACTGTGTCAGACAGCTAAAGGCTGCAGTGTGATTTGGAGCTAGCAGCTGGCTGGTTGTAGCCACAGACTCGTGCTTGGCTTCTAGGTCAGCGCTCCTTGCAGCTCTTTGCTACTTTCAACAGTTCAACAAAGCTAGTCCCTCTGGAAACTGTTCAAAACAGTGTTGCCATGACCACAAACCTCCCCTCTTGCTCTCTCCTCCTGGGTGCATTTCTTAGGCCCAATCCCATTTCTTATTTTTACCCCTACCCCTTGTTTTTGAGTGTCACCTTGCCCCTTGGAACTGAGTTACAAAGGGTAGTGCTTGAAATCTTCCCATACGAAATGGGACCCTCAAATAAAAAAGAACATTGCTTCATTAACAAGCTACAGCAGTGCTCTGTAGGCAACCCTGCAGTGACAGAAGAGGAGGGTAAAGTTCAGCAACCTCGCTGCTGGTCTTTAGGGAATCATAAGCCTTCAAAGAGGTGGGGATGCGACAATTATTTATTATCAAACACCTTATTATCTATTTATTATCTTATTATCTCATTATCTAATTCTTCGGTGATATGAAGGTGAAGTCAGCTATTTGCCAGCTTCTTGATGGAATTTTCCTGCTCCACCTTAAATGGCGTTGGATGCCTGAGGCGCCAGAAGGAAACTGCTGCACCATTTAAGGCAGAACGGGAAAGTTAGCTAACTAGCTACCAAGACATCAGCGTACTACTAGCAATTTTTTAGCTTGTTATGAAGAAAACGATCATAAAACATTAAATTGACATTAAACTAAGATAATACAATAGTTATTGTAATTTTTAACGGAGAAAATAGTCACATTTGTAGGTTTGTTTGGCCACTCGCGCAGCCATCTTGCCGGTTTTCTTTTCTCATAACACTCCGTTTGGAGTGTGCCTTTGAAAAACCTCCGTTTGGAGGGCCTTGTAGCCCTAACACTTCGCCCTAATCTTCTATCTCAACAAAAGTCGGGACACTCTACACCTAGACGTGAACTTGCAAAACTGAGGGGTAAGGGCTAAGTGGTAGGGGCGAGGGGTGAAATGGGATTGGGCCTTAATTCAGAACATTCCAGCTTCAAAGTGAGTGAAACGCATCACTTTTTTAGCTGGTTTGTCCCCTCAGCACTGCTCATCAACCCCATCATCACCACTGGTACGCTGCATCTCTTCAACATGTCAAAAATGAGAGATGGTCATGATCGACCTTCTTCGTTGCCAGTGATTCCTGTCTAAAAGGCAGTGTGAGTCAGTGCTGTGTAAAGGGCGCTCTTGACTGACGGCTAGAAATCGGAGCTGGCGGAGGACAGTGGCAGCCAATGGGAAGAAGAGAAGAGAAAAGAAGGGAAGAGAAGAGAAGCGAAGGGAGGCCCCACGAGCACCGAGCAGCGCCACAGCGCGGGGCTGCGCGAGGACTAGGCGTTCTCTCCCCCTCTCTCGCTCTGTCCGTCCAGTGAGCGGCGAAGGCGGTGCGCTTTGCTGGGGTGAGTATTTCAGTTCATCCGATACTTTTAACTCGGGGAGCGTTATCCAGCCCATTCCGCTTACTGACCTGCGTACGGCAGTGTGCTAAACGCTCCGTTCAGCGTGTTTGAGCCGTTAGCGCTCGCACGCGAAACTTTTTCGGCTGTGCGTTGGTGAATGGAGGATGTGAAAGCTGCACGCGCTTCATTCATGCTTTTTCCCTCCCTCTCCAGCACCAGCAAAGTGCATAAAGCCACCAAAGCAGAAGCTGACCGGACGGATAGAGGAGCTGCACCTCATTGCTGAATGATTTAAAGCCCAGAATGGAGACCCTGCACGACCAGCAAGTGCCTTTCATTAACTCACATGTAAGTGTCTGGGTCATATATATATATATATATATATATATATATATATATATATATATATATATATACACACACATGTGATCAGAGAGTAGCAGCACACTTAGGCTACTGATGTGATGTCTGTGTCTTAACTGATGGTTCAAATCTCCCTTTTGCTTGTACCAAAAAGCAAAAAGTTAAAAATAAAGAGGATGTTAGTTAAATCCAGAGTTGTCCACCCCAAGCACATGAGCTTCACTTCAGTGACTGTGTCCGTTTCCCTCCTTGTCAAATCCTCAGGGAAAGGCGTCCAGCAGCAGAGCAGCAAAAGACAAGAAAAGAAAATTCATTAACTCTGACCTGGCTTTGGACACTGAGGGTAAGCTTTGGGGGTGTAAGGGGAGGGGGGGTGGTTGGCTGAAAAAGGCAATCTTCATTTCACGGCTTCTTAACGTTTCACAAAATGCAATTTGCTTGTTTCCACCTGCACTCAGTGCTGTAAAATCTCAATTACAAGCCCAGACGTCTCTGAAGGAGCTTCCCCAACGTGCTCCCTCAGCTTTCAGATCCAAATTGAGGCGGTGTTGGTGTTGCTGTTGAGCAGACCTGGGGTCTGAAGTGAACCTGAAGTGAAGAAACTGATTGTCACCGCACAGCGGTCATAATTGAAGCTTTGTACCTGTGTTTGTTTTTTCTCACTTCCCTCTGTGTGTGTGTGTCTGTGTGTGTGTGCCCTTTTGCTGCAGAGCTCTTTCAAGATCTCAGCCAACTTCAGGAGACCTGGCTAGCGGAAGGTAAGTGGGATGAATTTGACAAAAAAAAAAAACCTTGCATTGCCAAAGGTAGCTGTGGATAGTGGGTAGATCAACAAGCATGCTTTTGTTGAAAGAAAGGAGAAAGAGAGAGCGAAAGAGAGGGAGAGAGAGTAGATAAGTTGGGTGGGGGGGTGGGAGGGGTGGGCCAATATGCCTCAAGTTACAGTCCCTAATATGCAGTCCAATTAATGCGTGTGTGGCGAAGGCACCTCGTGTGTCATGCATACATTAGAGCGGCGGAGGAGCGCGAGCGAGTCTAGAGGGAGACCAGAGGAGCTTCTACTCCGAGTGTCATCACAAATTACCAGAAGAACTTGCGATCGCGCTCGCTCGCTTTCTCTCCCCCGCTTTTGGCAAAAAAGCTAAGGCAGCCGAGCCACCAGCACCTCTCTCTCTCTCTCTCTCTCTCTCTCTCACTCACTCACTCACTCTCTCACTCTCTCTCTCACACATACACACATACACGCTCTCACTACTTCTGTCTCTTTCTCTCACTTACATCCGCTTATACAGTATAAATCTTTCTAAAGCACAACAGCTGTCAGTGCTGCTTTTTTGATTGTTTGTATTTATTTTTAATTTTTTTTTCCTTTTTTGGAGAAATGGACAACTTTTGAGAAAAGCGCTCTGAACTGCGGTGTCTGAGTCACTGCCATTTTCAACTTTTTTTTTCCAATTGATTTTTTTTTTTCTGATGGAAAGACATGCTGGTCGTGGTGTAACGGGATGCTTCAGGATTTAAGCGCCAGCGTCTTCTTTCCGCCTTGTTTGCAGCACCGGCCTTTAGGTTAGTGATGGATTGACTTGTTTGTGGATCTTTTTGAAATTCCTCTAATAGATTGTTTATCATATTTGTTGCTGTTTCTGTTTTGAAATTTTGGTTTAATTCTGAAAATGTTAAGATTCAAACATCTTCTGAAGCTTTTACATATGTTACTGTTAGTGTTGGGTGTAAGTTGCTGATCTTTAAGTTGCAACTGGAAAATTTGATGATTATTACTAGTTAATTGAACAAATGTGTATGTGTAGTACTAAGACTTGTGAACGCTAACTGCATCAAAAACAACTTCCTTATGAGATTTGGTGCATAAAGTTATTTCATTAACCAAAGTTAGAGGGACAAAGAATTTTGTGGCTTTTTGACATTTGTAGACTTTATATTTTATACTTTATATTGTAAGAATGACATATTTTATACTAGTTTGTTTACTTTTTATCTATATGTGTATGTATGTGAAGTCATTGACAGTTCATGATTATAATACTAGTAATACATTCTATTATATTCATATCTTTTAAAATTTATTTATTTGTATTTTTTATAATTTTTTGTAGTTTACAATTTATCTGCAAAAAGCTGTCGTTCTAACTTTATGTCTTTCAAAGAAGTTTGACCAAAAGTATCAGGCTTATAATGTACGCTACATATTTGAATTAAACAAAACAGATTGTTACATTATAATTATGCAAAGTAGCTTTGTAAAACTAGGACCAGTGTTTTGCATTAGGGACATATTTCCTCAGGGATACCCCGTCTGTTTCTTTGTTGCTTAGCGTACATTCTGACAGATGATAACACAAATTAAGGATTTAATGTAACTTTATGTTCAGGTTCCTGTTTATTATTTCACTAGTTGGTCTCATTAGCATTAGCTGTTATTAGTAGATTAGTAGATTACTAGATATTATCAAACATGTTAGATTTGACCATATCCTGCATGCCATCAATGTTAAAGTCTGATTTTTACATAATTGATTTCACTGTTCTTGGTGAGCAAACTGCAATAATAGATCTTACAGTTGCACCTTTCAAACTTTCAGTACGATGCACGCCTGTAAAGGTATTCTCATTATTATGAAGTGGATTAAAATATGACTTGGTGCCTACATAGGTGAGAAAGAATCTCAATATTTCATACCCTTTGACTACCTTCATGTATTCTTTAATACATTTAAAAATGCTTGCAATATAGCTGAAGATTTCCGAATGAGAAGTACGCTTAGGAATAGATTTGAGGATACTTTACTTTCCTCACTGCCAGTTTGATTACAGCGAGTCCACCTCAGGGCCTTTAAAAGAATAAGACATCATTTAAATATTTTAGTGTCTCAGGAAGGAAAATGGAAAAAGAAAAAAAAGAAAGAAAGAAGAACCGTCCACTGCTGTAGATATTACTGTGACGAGCCCAATTCAGTCTGTCTTACATCAGTCAGTGGCCAGAGGTTGTAGACAAATTGTGGGTAGATTTAATATATGACTTCCTGTCCATTAGAACCCAAACGAAGACCTACTGGAACCATTTCAGAGATTTATTGGCTCAGGTAATTGGAAAGAAGAGGAAGACTTATGAGAGATAGACTGAATTTCCGACAGCGGAGACTAAAGAGGTGATGGGGTGGTCATTTGACATGCATGTGTCATTTTCTGCCATGACAGCCAGCAGCTGGGCATATTTCTCTTTAGAAACTGTAGACTTTTAAGAAAAAAAGAGTTTCTACAGTGAGCTACAGTGGGCTTCTGCTCATGTAGTAGGATTTTCTGGCCACATGAAACTGTACGCTGGAGTTGGTAATAAGCATAAAGAGTCTCAGATCAGTGGTAGGTTCGGGTTTTAAAGACGAACCACAAATCTGTCACTTCTGTTTGGTTGTGAATGTTAGTGCTCGGCTGTGTTTACAGCATTTAGCCTCATAATATTGTTCCAAATATGTCATGATATTATGCTATGAGACGACATTTAAGTTTACATTAGTGCCGGTACTCTGTGCTGAAAGGGTGTCTTGTAAACATGATAAAGCTTGTTTTGATTGTTTTTTTCCTGTTTAAAAATGCAGCATAGGGAACATTATCCAGAGAGAAACTACACAATGTAAAAGAATGATTTGCCCATTTGACCTAAAAATGACTTTGTGTGGTAACAAGCAACTGAACTGGTTTTATTCAACTCAAATATTTGAGTAAAACAATACAAAAGTATTTGTTCGATTTAAATAAAACAAGGTCAGTTATTGTTACCACATGAAGTAATTTGTTGAGGTTGAGTGGATGAACCATTTTTCTTACAGTGTATCTTGAGGAATTATATTAAGTAAAACTAAAAGTTTTTGAAGTGTTTTTTCAAAAATATCCCAACTGTAAAAATGGTCTGTCAGCTTAACCTAAAAATGACTTCATGTGGTAACAAGGTGCAGTAATTTAAGTAGTTTTATTCAACTCAAATCAATACTTTGTAAAGCAAGATAAAAAGGTTACATGGACAAAAGCGACATGTTATCAGTTCAAACCTCAAAAACACTTCAAATCTGCCCTGTTTCACTTTTTACAGTGCTGCAAATGTTAAAATCGTAATAATAATAATAATAAAAATATTTTAATGTTCCATGTTAAGATATACTGGTATGGATGATGTATCAGCCGGCACTAGTGTGTGTGTGAAAGTGTGTGTTTCTGAAGGTAGCGGTCATGGCGTTCCTGGCCTGTGTTTGCTGTGTGTCCCTCTGTTGTTTTCTGTGAATGGCGGCAGTGCTCCAGTTCCAGGCTGGCCTCAGGAGTGCTGCCTGGATCAGCTGTCCCATTCACAGGCTGACTCATTCACCCTGCTGAGACTAGAGACTGCAGACTGCTCTCTCTTTCCATCTCTCTCTCTCTCTCTGTCCATCTTTTTCTCATTTTCTTCCTTTTTCCTCAACCAATTCTCTGCTTTTACACAGTCATTTCTCTTTTTCTTTGTTCCTTATTCACTTTGTCATTTCATCTAGAAGATTATTTGTACCCATTCAGAAATATGTTGAAAACACACTGTAAAAAATAGTCAGCCTAAAAAAATACTTCATGTGGTAATAAGCAGTTTAACTGGTTTTATCAACTTCAGTAATCAACAAGCAGTAATATATATTAATCAAAACCCTTAAAAAGACTTGAAATGAACTGCTGCCCTGTTCAACTTTTTACAGTGTATAATACAATATTTTCTGTATATATTATGGATTATATTAGCAACACATTGCACACACAGGGAAGATAAACACTCCTTTTTTGCATTGGTCTTGCAGGGGGGTCATAGTTTGCAGGTGATTCTGTTGCTGTGCACATTTTAAGTGCTGTTTGCACATTTAAACACCTTACAGCACACCAGCCAGCGCCATAAAGATAAGTCATCTGTCAGCTGGTCCGCATGCAGAGTTTCTGAGCATGTGTTTGAGTGCATGTGTTAAAAATAAATAAAAATTGCACTCATTCTTTTTGCACTCATTAAAACACAATGAATATACAGTGTATTTGTGCGTGCCATGACATGTTACTGTTGTTGTGAAAATGGAAATCCATATTTAGCACTGGCAGATAAACGTGCTAATAGCCTGGCGCGCGGAAGTCCCGTACTGCCTTTTACCTTTGCTTGGCTCTTGTGCGAGGTCGGGAGAGTGGGGAAACTACAGCTGCCTCCGAGTGTAAATGTGTGGGAGATAAACATGAACATGCTTAATTGGACTCTGTAATAATGAAGAGCTCATTATTTTAGCATTAGGCACGAGTGAAGGAGAGGTAGGGAACACGCGTGGTTTTGGAGCAGAGCCGGCGCGGCAGGTACAGGTGCATTCACCGGTGGGGACGTGTCCCAATTAGACAGTGTGAACAATGGGTGTTTTCTAGCTCCCCCTCGTCTCCCCTTCAAACCTCACAGAAAGAGGGAAGAATGTTAAAGCTTGCAATAGAGAAATTTATTATTATGATGTATCTACATTTTTTTTTGTTTCTTTTTTTTTTTACATAATGTGAACCTACCGGTTAAACTTTACATGGTGTAAAAATTTTAGGATAAAGAAACAAAGGTGGTCCAAACTGACCTGGAAAAAAATCTCCTTTTTTTGCATTAACTAACATTGAAAGTTAAGGAGGTTTTTTTCTTCTCCTGTAAAGTTACTATTTTAGAGTTACAAGATTTCAGCCGAACTCAAGCACACAGCTCACAGTCACGCACTCGAGAGAGAAGGCGGGGGGGGGCGAGAGAGAGAGAGACAGAGAGAGAGAGAGAGAGAGAGAGAGAGAGATTTGGAATGTGTTTCACACGCAAGGCCCTGCTCTGTCCAGCAAATGAAGTCAAAATTAGATTATTGACATAATTACAGGACATGTTTCCTTTGTTATAAATGAATAAACCATCTTCATGCGTAGGTTTGAGATTTTTGAGTCATTACTGTTTAAATCATTGGAGCTTATTACAGGAAATGACTTATTTAAGCAAATCTCAAATACAGATTGTGTTAACTCTTCGAGTTTGCCACAGGCAAGAAACTAATTCGACCCTGTTCACTTCTTTCTCTTTTCTCTTTTTTTTTAGCTCAGGTTCCGGACAACGATGAGCAGTTTGTTCCCGACTTCCAGAGTGAAAACTGTAAGTTGATGACTTTTTAATTATTGCATGAAAATCTTATTGTTTTAAGTGATTTTTCAGACCACGATGAAATAGTCACACTCCAGTATACTACAATACATCATAACTTGTGATATCTTTTTAAAAAAACTACCAGTGTAATAACATTGTTATGAAACTGTATAACAACAAGCATCATCAAATAGTAAATACATACAAATGTCCGTCAGTTTGTCTTGTTGAATTGATGATCTTTCTCTGAAGTGGAGGCAACAATGGTGTACAGTTGGCTCTGTAGGTTGAGTAGCATGTTAGTGTCTCTAGCTCCGGTAGTGCTTTAAATGGCCATAGGAAGTAGACTTGGCTTGGAGTGGTCAGTGGACTCGGTGCCAGTGTCGGAAGTGGCATGGACTGAGTGTGGCACAGTGGGGTGTGATGCCAGCTTATGTCTTAAAGAGAAGCCAAAACAGACTGGCATACAGGGCATTCTGAAGAAAACAGAAGGCTTTGTCTTGTTACGGAAGTTAGCCCACCAGCAAACAATATATATTAGTGTTGCTCAGGAGAGCGTGCTGTATTTTCTCCTCATTATGAGTGAAGTGAAGAGGTTTTTGTTTTACATTTGGTTGTGAAGAATCTCGGGAATAGGATGATACAGTGATGTTGTTTACAGTGAAAGCCTGCCTTAGTACCAAGTACCGTATCACCTAATGTAGACTGTGAAGATGGCAGATGACCCAAATACTGCACTGACAGAATCAGCTGTACTATTATTATCATCATTATTATTATTATTATTATTATTATTATTATTATTGCCAGTACCCTGTTTTTTCAGTCAACAGCCAATGAGTTTTGCAGAACATATGTTTTGCAAGATAGGAGTAATTTACATATTGTCATAACTCCATTTATTTTAGTTATTTATTCATTTACATTTCAAAACATTCAAAAACAGCAGCAGCCCTTTCGTTGTCTGAACATTTAATGACAAATATATCAATAGAAATGGTCCAAAATGACTTGGAATGAAATTTCATTAACGGTGAGAACATTGTTTTGTTCTCCTGAGACCCGTTTCAGAGATATGTGCTTTTAGTACGGCAGCGGCAGTGAGCAGACTTTACTTTGCCTACCTCTGCACTGTACTGCAGTGTCGTTCCCCTGGCTGGGTGCTGGGAGTTGGCATGGTGGGCGCAAGTGAGGGAAGAGCAAGGGAGGAGTGGAGGGCCAGGCAGATGGTGGGAGGGCGAGGGCGTGGTGGTGGGGCTCCTGAACGGGCATCCTAGCCTGCAGCCCTCCCATATGGGTCCGCTTTGGCACAGCCTCATGGTCACTTCCGCTTAGCCACTGCCTGCTCCCACACAAACCACAGCATTATAAAACAGCCTAAAATAAACCCACTCACTCTTGAATAGGACAGTGTGGTGTAAATAAAGGGGTGCTGTGAATGAAGACGCATGAGTGTGTGGATAAATAGGTTCGCTTAGGAGTTAGTTCGATGTGCAGTAACAGCAAGTTCATGTGATAGCTCTATGTTTATCTCTTTCTTAGTAAGGGTTCTTAAGTGATCTTATTTTTACATTTTCACACTAGGCACTCTTAACAATTGTGCTCATAAAATATATACCATTAATGTATATATATATATATATATATATATATATATATATATAAAGAATTTGCAATTCCCACTTAAAGAAATTTCTACATGAACAAAACTGATCAGACTGATCAATGTCTAATCATATTAGTTGGTTACATGGAACATACTTCTTCAATGTCAAGACTTCTCTTTTGTAAAAACACTATGACTTCATTAATTCTCTTAGATTGAAAAGAGAGCTGAGGGCCAAAAGAGTGAGAAGTGTGTGGACATGATCATCGTTATCATAAAAAATCTAGAAAAGGCCAAAATTATGCTAAATTTCTTCTTTTCTGACCCGCCTACTCTAATGCACTGCGTCACAAATAGATAACTATTCATTAAACTCAATAAATAGTACTAATTAATAATTAATCATCTGTGATATATTTTAAGGAGCTGCACACATGCCTAATATTTAACGTGCCGCACATTGTGACTGAACTGTGTTTTTGATGAGATATTTGAGAGAGAAATGCTTAAATAGCTTGTCTTTTAATGTGTCATGTTTTGCAGTTCCTTGAAATATCACCAAAATTTTGAGGAAATGAATAATAGCAGTAAATGCCATGAACAAGTCCTTCATAATGCCGTCCATTAAGAGAAATCAATGCATCTGTAATTGCTGCAATCTTGCAACAGTCACACGCATGACGTCCCCCACTGAAAATAGGGTTCAGCTCCGCTGAAGAGCAAATACATTTTGTATTGATTTGTATACTTTTGTTCCTCTGAGTAAAATCTATAGTGACATTTTTTTCCCTTCTCTAAGTGGGTCTTGTTTTGGTCCTTAGAAAATTATTTTGGGTCCCTGGAAATGTAATGAAAACAGGACTGTTCATTTTGTATTTGGACTTTGTTGTTTAATTTTAATCCTGATAAAAATGAGTAATATGAATTTAATGAATTTCTGAGCAGTGATATTACACCGAGTAGTACATGGTAAAAAATGGTTTGTCGGTTCAACATAAAAAAAAAAAATGTGTAACAAGCAAATCAACTATTTTTTTTCATCCATGTTTTATTCAAAGTATTTATTTGAGCTGAATAAAAACAATTCAGTTGCTTGTTACCCCATAAAGTAATTTTTTTTAGGTTACCAATTTTACAGCATACATCTAGTGTTAAAACTGATGACATGATAAACTATAATTTTTTACATGTTTATTACTTTTTATTCTGGTGCCTAAAGGTCCAGTACAGTTTTATTAATCTGAAAACGATTGTCTTTGTTTTGTCATAAAGGACTCTGCATTGTTAACTAGTGTGTGTGAAAGTGCATGAGTGATCAATGTAGAATCCATCATCATCAGCTGTAATTCTGCATCTCCACCCTCATTACACCCTCATAATTAGCTGGATGGAGACACTGCTTAACGGGTGTTACTCTGTTCAGCATTGTCACAGATCTTTACCTAGTGCCTTTTTGACCTCCGATCAATTACCGTAAAAAGGTCAGTTCTCTCAGGGGGTCTGGAATCAGCAACTGTGGTTTTTCCACCATGGTGAGGACAGCAGTCAGTCAAGGCTCAGGAGAAGATTTATCTGACTTGTCAGCCTCTCCAACCTCAGTTTAAGTGTTGCTGTCTAAATACAGCAGGCTGTGGCCGTAAGATGCTCAGTTGGTCAGATGGATAGATGGATAGATGAACAGCAGCTTTGATGCATGTGTAGGTGGGTTGATAGCTAAATTGACTAGACTGAAGAAAGACAGAAGGTTCTCTCCATTTGTAGCTGGAGCCAACCTCTGTCAGTGTCAGTAGCAATACAGCGTTGGTTCTCGATGCTCTACAGACTGACAAAGAGTCGGTCTGCTAGACTAACTGACTTAGCGTTGATCTTTTCACAGTACGACAGGATATACATCAGCAATCATTCTGCTCTTAACAGCCCTTCGAGGCATGAGGAATGGTAAGGGGAGGTGAAGGGAGTGAGGCACATGATGGATGGTGCTATTGTTGTCAGGGTTATATCAGCACATTACTAAAATAGAGCAAGTGTTTTGAATGGGTTACACCCACGCCAGGAGATGTCATGTCTGAGAAAGAAAGACACGTTATGCCACAGTGATATGCTGTCGGACTATAGGCATCTCATGCTATCTGGTATCTCTGCATGTGTTTAAACAGACAGCCAATTAAAAGGGTTTTCCCAGTGGCTATGATTGAGAGTTGCTGAAAAGATTCACAATCTTGCTGGTTGTGTAGTGAATTTCTTGATCATTTTCATTGGTTCATTATCTTTTTCTCTCTCCCCTATACACACATGCAGTGGCGTTCCACGGGCTGCAGTTGAGGATCAAGCGGGAGCCCCACAGCCCGTGCGCTGAGCTGGGTTCAGCCTGCAGCCAAGAGAGGCCCTTCAAGCTCCACTATGGAGAGAAGTGCCTCTATAATATCAGGTACGCTGCTCACTGAAATTTTAATACAGCATTCAAAATACGCATCAGAATCTGCCTTAGCCTGCTTTACGGAGAGCATTAAATGATGGCATTGCAAGAATCCCTTCAAGCAATTACAATTAGAGCTCCTTATTAGAGCATTTTGCAACTGATTTTTATACAACTGAATATGTTCGTCAGTAACATTAACAGTTCTGTAAAGTAGGGATGCATAATGATACAGAAAATATATTGGTATTACTTTAAAAATTATTGGCATCAGACAGATGTTTTGATTTGACCAATATTTCAAATATATGATATAGTTACATATATTTAATGATGTATTTATTGTACTTTGGAAGAGCAGAGTGTGTAGATGATGCTAAGCTAATATGCTAAAATGTCCACATTCTATATTTGTAACTTTACAAAAATAAATGTTATGTTCCTCCATCATATTAATCCAGGTAGATGTAGTCCCGAATTTGTATATTTTATAAGTGTATATATCGACATCTGCAGATATGTGCATGAAAAATATCAGCATTAGCCCATAATTCCCATATCAGTGCATCCCTACTGGAAAGTTCCATGCACATGGGTGGAATATATACATATCTGGCCATGGTTGAAATATTAAATACATCTGAATTCTCTGTATTTTTTTTTTTCATTGAAGCTTCTTGTTAGACTTAACAAGCATAACTGCAGCTCATTTAGCCTGGTTGATATCAACAGCACAGTCCAAGATTGCACAGTTCTCTGCAAAGTGTGCATGCAAAATAATGTAGAATGTTAACTATGTGTCTCTACTTACATTTCTGTAAGCAAATTATGCCTCTTGTATTTACATAATATGTATTATGAAGTACAAAATTACATGCGAAACCCTTTAAATGTGAATTATATTTTTTCTTCCTGTATGGTCGTTCCAAGATTACACTCCAAGTCCGTGTGCCACATAAATCTTACATATTCAAAATACAAGTTTTGTGTATAGTAGTATTTACTGACATTGCACAGTATTGCAGTGCAGTTTAAAACAAGCAGGGAATAGCAGGTGCTGTTGGATCTAAGGTTAAAAAGAAAAGCAGTGTGCAGTTACATCACAATTCATCACATATATCTAATGGTTTTCTCCACTTGACCAGCCCATCATATGTAGTTGCCTGGTTACGTTCATATTTCGATTGATTTGATACACTTTATGACATTTCATGTTAATTTAACTCTGCATGGTGTAAATTGATCACTGTACTGAAGGAGCCAACCTGCTTCCAAAGGCCTGATGACACTTGAGTTAAGCCTACAAGCTGAGCTATAATGATTTTCTCTTTAGAGCTGAACTTATAAAAATATCTTTTTCTTTAAATGAGAATCAATGGGACATAATTGCTTTTATAATGTAAAAGTTGAGATATTAATGTTAGCTTGTACCATTGCTGAGAACCTCATGTGCAAGGTAGTGAAATGTTGCTTATGCTGATATTTCTTTATGTTGAAGCACTGGTGTATAATCTAAATAATGCATGAGCAACTGTTTTAAAATGCGACTTTAAGGTCCATAATAATTAAGTAATGTTGCAGAAAATGTTAAATAATATAGTACAGATTATTTCCATTGATGGCAAAGCTTAATTTGATAGAAGCTCTGCTTTTCTGTCCTGGAGCACTTGATGGGGGTCTAACCAAACTGCTCTTATTCCCCGATGACTGCAGTGCCTACGAGCAGAAACATCCAGTGGGAATGAAAGCCTCCAGCCCAGCTACGACCCCCTGCAGCACACCAGTGTCCCCCCATCAGCATGTGTCTCCCAGCGCTGCCCCCACTCCCAAACCTGACAGGACATACCCTCACCTCGCTCCTCCACAGCCCCTCCCTGACAGCGCGTACTCCATGGACCACAGGTATTATGCATTACAGCAAGGCCTGAGAAAGAAGATACAGATATCTGAGCTGCAAATATCTGTAATATATAGTACAACATTTATCTATTCATGCATAAATGATCAATGTTGGAACAAAACCTTGAATCTCCAAAATGGAAACTGCAGGAGAAGAAAAGAACCCTTAAATTTGAACAGGAGTTAATACAACAGGATTTTTTTTTCTAAGTGACTTTGGACCATTTATACCATATTGGTCCAGTGATCTTGAAATTATAACACAGTGTAACGAACAGCCAACATTTTCAAATTACATTAGAAAAAAAAAATAGAAATACGAAGTTTTGTCCCGACAGTGACAATATGTATGTGTTCTATATCATTATACACAGTACTGTGCAAAAGTCAGAGACCACATATACGTAAGGGTAGTTTCTGACTTTCACACAGTACTGTATATATTAGGGGTGTGACGATTCTATATTTTTTCGAAATAGCACAAATAAGGGGTGCCTGAAATATCTGCCTTATGTTAATATGTTAACGTTTCAAACTTTTTATTTTAGTTTATGAGAGCAATCAACGTAAAAAAGATACACTTAATAATAATGCACTCACCACAAGCTAATAAATGCTTATGAGGAGTGTGCTTTTCCTTCCAGCTGTCAATTTTGAGGTAAACTGGAAGCAATATTTTCAGAGAGGGTGGGGACTGGGGTTAGGCTCTCGTTGTGGGTTTGCTTTTTTTATTTTGATTATACTTCATAAAATATAATCAGGATTAAACTGAGTGCTGTATTTGCTGTATCTGTGTGTACTGAATCAAGAGGCCTGTGTTATACAATACATTGTATTGTTACGTTCCTAATATATGTTGTATACTTTCGTATATATTTTTGTTGTTTTAAAGGAAACTTCATAAACCATTTCTAATCTTAATATGCATTAATGTAAGAAGATTGTATTTGAAGTGATTTTACAGCATTTCTATTGGTCCATTCTTTATTTAAAGGGCACCTAGTGTTTTCATATGGTCTGAAAAACAAGCTTTTGATATTACAGCAACATTAATATTGCTTAAATGCTAATAGTGAGATAATAGTAAATGCTTTGTGCACACATTTTGCCACATTATTTTATTAATTCAAGCAAATAAATTAAAAATGTATAAATAAAGTTAATTGATAAAAATCATTTTCCAGCTTCCATTCTGATGCCGTTACTGAATCTTTCCTCAGGTTTCGGCGTCAGTTGTCAGAGCCGTGCCATTCATTCCCTTCTCCGCCCTCCATGACGCCGGATGGGCGACCAATGTATCACAGACAGATGTCCGAACCCAGCATTCCCTTTCCCTCTCAAGGGTTCAAGCAGGAATACTCGGACCACCTCTTTGAACATCCGGTCATGATGGGGGCCCCTGTCCCCCAGTCATATCCCCACTCTATGATGATCAAGCAAGAGCCACGAGATTTCACCTACGATTCAGGTGAACTGAGCCTTCACCACATGCATTAAACTGATTTAGCCCACTGAACTAGAATCATTATATTAGCAAATGACTTGTATCATAGAGTCTTGATGTGTCCATTTCAGCTTAATCTATCAAAACATTTATTTAAATGCTTATCAAAGAGGATACTTCATCTTCTTTGTGTGTATAGAGGAGCCCAGTTCTGCTGATCCTGTCTTTTTTTGGGGGGTATCTCAACAAATTAATTAGACGTAGCTCACAGATGTTTAGCATTTGGTTAGCAGGAACAGTTGGCCAAAAATTGTTAATAACCTCCCGACAGCCCTCGTGGTAACCTCCCCATGAGTATGACAGGAAAGAGTCTGAGACTGTTCCGGTAAACTCTATTTTTCTAAAGGGAGATAGTAGCTGTGTGAGCGATGAGACTGCTGATAGAATTAGAGCATTATTAGAAAAAGGGGCTCTGGTCTCATTTCCTGAGGGCCTGGCCAGAGAAGGGAGGAGAGGGGCCCCTAATCTCTCTCTCAGGCCAGGGCCCCCCCCGCCGGGCTGTGGGCCCAGCTCTGGCATGAATGAAGTGCCGTTGGGGCCTTTTTTCATTCATAAAAATTGGAGGTAACACTGGAGCGGCCTGTCAGGAAGGAATGCGACGCCTGGCCTTCAGCTGCTTCCTGCAGGGGTCATTTCACTTGCTGCTTGTTCTAATCCAGTTCTCTGAGGAACAAACGCAGCCATATGAACACGTCTGATCTAAACTGGGAAAAGATTTTAGAATTCTATACATTTCTAGAACACGTTTGTATCTAAGATTCTTTCATTTGATACAAAGAGCCATATGCAAACGTTTGAACACACCAGGTCTAATTTATGTTTTGTTGGTTTTCCACGTGAAAATAAGTTATTACATCTTCTACAGGGAACAAACATAAATTTGCCATTTTTCTGCACATTTTAATGTACTATTTATTTATTTGTTTGTTTGTTTATTTATTTGCCTTAATTTTTGCACAGGCCACATTTTTTGTTTTTGCTTTTTTTATGAATATGTGAAATTCAGCAAATAAACTAAATTAACTATGCATTAGAATGTAAATAAGTGTGATCTCTATAGAGTATGTGTGCTTCTATTTAACAAACATATTCATTTGACCAGAGACACAGAAACTTTTGCATATGACTGAATATGCAAGCTTTGTATTTTGCTCTCTCAGCACCAGTATATATTTTCAGTTCATTTGTGTCTCAGTTTGCATATATACAGTGGGGTCCAAAAGTCCACCATTCAAAATCTGGGACAACAGAAAGTTTTAGACTTTTGAAAATTTAAAGCGAAGAAAAGCTATTAAAGCTACTGACCATATTATGGCTTTCAAATAAATATAGTTATTGAGTTTTACCTCTGAAGCTTCACAGGAATCTCAGGTGGATTTGATCTACTCATCAGAGGCTTTTACACAGACTTGTGGAGGGATATACTGTATCAAATACTGAGAAATTCTGAAATTCATGTCAATAATTCAGATATTCTGCTTTTTACTTATTGGTATAGTATGATAAAATCATTTGTAATGATCAATGTTGTACTAAATTAGAAAAGAATTTAAAAAAGAAAATATCCTTTTTCTATTTACTAGTGTTCTGAGACTTTTAGATGCCACTGGAAATACTCGTTCCAACTTCTTTACTTCGAGGGAGGAGAAAGTCGATGTGTTTTGCATCTTTTGCAGTGTCGTTTAGAAGAATTTACTGTAGCACATAAAAGAGCTTGTTTGTTGTGTGCTGTGGAGAGGATGGGAGGGCAGTGGCTAATTTAATTAACGGTAATTTCCTCGACAGGCCCATTACTCCGATGAGGCCTTGAAAGATTTTTATAGGCTCAAATGAACAGGGTTAGCTGTTTTATTGAGCATTCACTTAGGAACTGTTGCTTTGCTTTGATTCAATCACAACAAGAGCTAACAAAATGAAAGATACAGGTGTCAAACATGTGCAGCGTTATCAGTTATCTGATTCTTCTCTTCATTTGTTTGTGTTCTTTTAAGTTAAAGGTGTGATTTTGTATTAATTGTTGTCTTTAACAATCCTATTATTTCTATGTTCTTTGTTTTTCCCCAATTTTCCATATTCTGCAGAAGTGCCTAGCTGCCACTCTGTTTACCTGAGGCAAGAGGGATATTTGGCTCATGCAAACAGAACTGAAGGTAAGCACTACTACATAGAGCCTCAGTTGAACTTTATTTTAGACCTAAGCATAAAATAGGCGCAGTTCTGTTTTTGTAAATACTGTACATAACGAGAAAACAATGTCCTGTTGCTACAGGTTGCATGTTTGACAAAGTTGCCAGGCACTTCTATGACGACACTTGTGTGGTTCCAGAAAAGATTGAAGGTGAGTTTTCATTTTGAATGTAATAATGGCTTTATACATAAGCCACTGTGATGACAATTATCAATTATATTTCTGACAAAATTTTGTTTTTAGTTTATGAAACATTTTGTCTGCAGTCATCTTTGAGATGACAAATATGCTGGATGAACTTGTTGGAGTTCAGATAGGTTCTTGGATCATCCCTCTGGCATCTTCAGATTTTTTTTTTTCCTAAAAAATCTGCCAGAGGCTTTTTAGACTTTATGGGTAGCAGTTTGAATCATTAGTGCAACTGATAATCACACATACACATACAAAATAGCTAGAACAGTGGAACTGGAATGAAATCAGTGTGTATAAATGTGGGGTCTGGTAGGTTTTGATTTTAGTTGAATTGACAGGGTCATTGGAAAGGAAAAAAAAAACAACAAAATTGTCTTTTTTTAAAATCTTCCCAAAAAAAAGACGTTTTAATAATAATTGTAAATCACTTCAATAGCTCCCAGCATTTTAACAGCAATAAAATATTTTTAGCTAAATTATGTATTTATTTGGTTGTTTTTTGCCTGTTTGTTTGTTTGTTTCATTAAGCATTATTTTATATGGTAATGTAAATACACATAAAAATACATAAAAAACTATCACATGCATGTTTGAACATCATCTTTCAAATTACATTTTGTTGATTTAACACCAGTTAACAAGCTCTCTAAAGAGAACAAACTGTATTTTTCTGTACATTTTTGTGCATAATTTGTATTTATTTGCAGAGTTTAACATTGAAAATAAAACATACAACATAAAATGTTCAGCAAATAAATTCAGCAAATGAACAGTAATTGTTCATTATAATATCAGCTCTGTAGAGGATTTGTTAACTTATTTTCACTTAGAATTTTTTTTTTATATTTTATCATAATTTGAAAATACCAGTGGCCATTTACATTGTGTCAAAAAATAATTACTACATTAACTCCCATTAAAAGTTATGAGTGTTTTTTCTTCTCCTGTAAAGTTACCTTTTTGGATATACAAGGTTTTGTTTACTATTTAACAGTAAAGGAAAAATATAATACAAATAAAATAAAGGTTCATCAATATGTACAATATTATGTACAATGTTTTTTGATTTTGTTAGGAAAGTACATAACAAGTAAAACACAGATACTTTGCATTATTTGGATTACTTTACCATCAGTTTTAAACTAAATGATATGGTACTCGTTTAGTGTTAGTAATTCTGTACAGTATATAAATGTGTCTGTGGCTACATGCTGTACTCCTGATCTGGACTGTTTATTGCTGCTGAGTATCACCAAAGCAATCAGAGTGTTGGCAAATATAATCACTGACCTAAGAGATGTACTGTATGATGAAAAGTGAAAGAATCCTACATTATCCAACCTAAAGACCTGATCAGCTTTTTCATGGCCCGCAGGTGACATAAAACAGGAGGCGGGGCTATACCGTGAAGGCCCCACATATCAGAGGCGTGGTTCACTGCAACTCTGGCAGTTCCTGGTTGCTCTGCTGGATGACCCTTCCAACTCACACTTCATTGCATGGACCGGCCGGGGCATGGAGTTCAAACTGATTGAACCCGAGGAGGTATCAACATTTGCTGAATAAAAAAAAAAAAAAGATCATTGTTAGCAAAATGTGGTGAAGTATTGCAATGTCCAACTATTGTCCACTCTTATTATAATGCAATAGAACCTTTTGTACCTTACAATAACATTACATATACAACAGGTTGATATTAAATCTGAGCTGAAACTGTCAGTAACCCTGTAACACTAATGCACTTCAACACTGTTGCTCCACTACTCTATTCTCTCTCACAGATTTAACCTAAACCCAATTTAGCCTGTTCAAGGCATTTCCACCATTGGTCCAAACACCATTTTGAGCATTCACTCTGACCTTGTGGGCATGTTTTGATGGCCAGAAAGGAGGCCAGAGCTTGTTTTTACACAGCAAGCTTTCATGTCCATCCAAACAGAACACCCAGCAGAGAGCTGACTGCTAAATATTTCAGCGTGCAGACTCGCTGAAAGCAAAAGCTATGTTGACTGGCTGAGGTTTTTGAAAGGGGCTAACAGTGCTGCATTTGTGAGCTGCATTAGCGACAGCATGGCTCACTTTGGGCTCTGTGTGTGTGTGTGTATGTGTGTGTGTGTGTGTGTGTGTGTGTGTGTGTGTGTGTGTGAGTGTATAGAGGAAGCTGGCGCTTGTCCATTGGGCAGCTGTAGGGGACAGGGGGCCATTCATACCATCAGGTGACTGAGGGTTGCGGGCTTTGGCTGGGCAGGTGTAAGACGTGAATGAACCGCGGCAGAGTGAAAAGGCCGACTGCGCCGGGCTATGGGATAGTGGCGGGAGGGAGATTTGAAAAGGAAGGGGGCCGCAGGCGGGTGGTCGTACGGACAGGTGCCGCAACATCTGCCACGCTCCGCTCTTCCTAATGAACACATCTCTGAATGAGAGGTGTGGACACACATATGTCCAGCTGGACATGCACAGAAGTTCAGAGCATTGGTTTGCCTTTGGGAAACTAAAACTCTGTCGCTGCTGAGACAAAACCGTGTAGCTCTGAAACTGTGACTTTACTACAGAAGGGGAAAACGTATAGTAACTCTAAATCTAACTCTGTCTATAAAAACCATGCGTATAAGAATCTATGAACATGGTCATAGCACATTATAATGAATTCCTAAGGCATTATAAACATGCTATACATATTTTTAATACATTATACTTTATAGCCATGTTTATAATGCATTATTAACTTCATGCATTATTTGTACTGTTCATAACGTTATATTGTCTGTGACAAAGAAACTCCCAGCTTGCATAGTGCATAATAAACTGACTAGTCATAAACACACTTGAGGCATCTTTTAATAACTTATGATCTGGAATAGAATGACAGCCTATAGTTATTTCTAATGTATTGTATCATGTCTTTGAAAGCTTCAAGTAAAGTGACAGCATTAATGTACTTATGTACTTGTCAATAAACATATGATATTATAACCAACTTATAATAGGTTGTATTTCTGAGCTGTAAGTACATTAGGAAAGTTTATTCACTCTATTTTAATCATGACATGGCTCAGTTTGTTATAAAACTCTCCTCATGCATTATATGAATTAATGCAGTATAACGTGCTATGAATGAGTTCATTGTGTCTTATAGACATGGTATTGATAGTATAATAAAATGATCTGTTCATTAAGTATTCACACTATGTGAAGAAAGAAAATTGAAGAAAAGGACTTCTAACAATATGTGAGTTGTTAGTAGTGAATATTTCGTGATTTGAATCTGAACATTTGTGGCAGGGAATTAATGAATTCTTTGTTTTTGCTCCTGATGATTTATTCAGTGATGTTTGTTTTCTGAAGGTGGCGCGACGCTGGGGGATCCAGAAAAATCGTCCTGCCATGAACTACGACAAACTCAGCCGCTCGTTACGCTACTATTATGAGAAGGGGATCATGCAAAAGGTAAAAGATGTGACATAGTTTTATCGTAGGTACTCAGTAAGCATAAGCACCATTCGCACATGAACTTAGTGCTTGGTAAATTTGATAAAATCCAATATTGTGATACTTTGTTAATATAGCACAGTATTTCATGACTTTTTTGCATTTTTGAAGATAATCCATGCTTGAATACTGCTGCTCTCTGCTATGGGAGGTCTTACAAACTTGACACAGCTTGTTTTGACTGGACTGTTTTGTGTTTGTGTTTCTTAAACTGACACCAAAGGGGAACTAAGTATATTGTTTATTATATTTTAATGTACTGTGGACTATCATCTCAAAACAATCTGTAGCACTAACCAAATGACAGAGTGCAGTTAAAGAGTGTTTGTTATTAGAGATACCACTCTTTCTTTTCCGATACTGATGAAACCTTGAGTATCAGCTGATACAATACTAAGAATTTATTTATTTATTTATTTATTCATTTATTTATTTATTTGCTTACTTACTTATTTATTAACTGTGAAGCTTTATATATATATATATATATATATATATATATATATATATATATATATATATATATATATATTTATAAAAATCTAGATTTGTTGCAGGATTGGATCAGATTCATTCCTTTTTCCTTCTGATCTCTGATCCAGCATTTTCTGCTGGCATCAGCCCAATACTGATATCTGGTATCTGATCAGTGGCATCTTTATTTGTTATCTATAAATAGTAGTAAATCTAAAAATACTCAGACTAAAATATACTTCATGTATATTTGTTGCTAAACTATATTTTGGTATTGAACATACTGTCTAGTATTAATTCCACTGTAAATTTATTGCCTTTTTTTTGGTCTGAAGGTGGCAGGTGAGAGATACGTGTATAAATTTGTCTGCGACCCTGAGGCCTTGTTCTCCATGGCCTTCCCTGACAATCAGCGGCCTGTGCTGAAGACTGACATGGAGAGGCAGATCAACGAGGAGGACACAGTGCCGCTGTCGCACTTTGACGAGGGCGTGTCGTACGTTCAGGAGGGCACCTACTGCAACCCTCACACATACAGCGAGGGCTACGTCTACTAATAACTGACACACTGAGCTGCGGTGGCGGGACCTCCTCTGATAGACTCTGACCTTTTCAGGCTTTTTCCCTGTTCCTCTTTCTGTCTGACGTCTCCGTCGTTTCCCCGGGACAAAGAGTGCACTTTATGGACAGAGACGGGCAGCGTGTAAACCTACTGGCAGTAGTTACGGTAGTCGCTCCTTCGATGTTTGTTTCTTTTTAAAAATAAAAAAATAAATAAAAAGTGGGGGGGGTACTGCAGCATGCCATATTCGCACAGGTCAAACTCTCAAAGGGAACGGCCTGTTACTGGAAAGATGTGTTCATCTGTTTAGACTGGTTTCTAGTCTGGAGCACGTGGGTGAATAAATCTTAACCTCTTTTACTAAAATCTCCTTTAATTATTTGTGGAGTGATCAGTTATTTCCACATGTTTGCCCCCCTTGGTGTCATATTAAGCAACAGACTAAAGATGCAGTGTATTTCTATGGAAACAAAAGCCCATCAGCTCTCCACAGTGCAGTGAAACAAGCACATGTCTGCAGCAATTCACAATTTAAAGGGCAAGACTCTTTAAATTGCACTTACCCTGTATTAATAAATGGTTAAGTGCTAGCACAGAAGAACAACAAATACCTGTGTAATGTTACTTGTTCCTTTTGGATTATCAAATCCATCTAAACATAGATAAAATAAAGAGAAATAATGCATTGGAACTGGAGTAAATATTTCCAAACACAAACTGATTGTTTTAAAAGCTGTTTTCAGCCCATATTCTTGTCAGTCATGAGATTTTTGGATTTTTAAAGGGAAACTAATGTTTAATAATTGAAGACAAATACAATAAAGACAAATGTCCCCCATGCATAGATAATATGTACATTTCTACTATTAACATTCCTGTTTTATTGTTGAAGAACTGAAACTTTTTAATTTATTAAGAAAACCATTTTTAAAAAGCTGAAGTCAAAACAGTCAAAGAGTCAAGATTAATGTTTCATTTACCCACTACTCCATAATCAACAAAATTATGAATATGTATATTCAGGTTAATACACATTGATGCTGCTTTTTTGTGTGATTGGATACATGTAGTCATTCCATATCAGATGGCAGCTATGCCCTGCAGTACGCTCATTGTTTTTGTCTTTTTTACATCAGAAAAATAAGTCAGTGTTTATTGAATGTAAAAAATATATACAACATTGAGAAGGAAATGGCAATAGCTACACTTCTGTAATAAAATAGTGTTGAAATACAAATGAGTTGTCACCCCTCAAACAATCTTAATTTTTTTCCTGTGATTTTGTCTTTTTGTTGTTTTGTTTTGCTAATAAACAAAGCCACATTCACTCATCACAAGTCAGTGTAATCAGACACTGTAGTCCTTCAAAAACTGATACATACAGGTTTGTGACAAGCTTGAAAGCTTGAAACAAAGTAGAAGGACATTATTATTAAACTTGAACATCATAATGTTAAATGTTTGCGGAGGTCTAGGTGTCCTACTTGTTTAAGGCTCCACCTTGTTTTTTGATGCTACCACAAAGCATTTAGTCAAAATGCTGTCCAAGAAAAAAATCAATGTCTAATTTAAACTAGAAATGAATTGAATTTAAGGAAGCTCTTCATGATTGACAATTGGTTTCTTTCTCTGTCTTCAATTGAGAGCAATGTTGAGCGGATCTAATGAAAAAAGTGAAACAAAGCAAACATTATTATTTGTCAAAAAATCGATTACTCGTTTAATGCAACAAAGGTCTAATTAAAGGTTTAAAAAGTTTTACTTTTCATTAGTAATGTGAAGTTTTATGTACAGAATATGTTAAAATGGTTGTGAAATGATTCTAAATGAGGTTGTGCTGCACTTGGCGCAATCATTCATGCAAGAGAATACAACACTTTTGGGAAAAACAAAAATTAATGACATTGACCTTTGTTGCCCTCACCAACATGAGCTCTTGGAGTGTTTTAGCCTGTATGTTTGATATTTCAAAATTTCTGTTTAATATTCCCAGTCATGACTATATTTAAAAGACACAGTTAGTAGTGTTCCAGAGGAGCACATGTATCCTTCAACCAAGCTTTGTCGAAAACAATCTTTGGTTGGGAGTCCAGGGGGAATGCTGTGAATGGTATCCTGGAGACTGATTTAGTCAGGTGTCTCTTTAAAATCGGTGCCAATATGCCAAGAAACAAGACGTCCACACCAGTTTAAGAGCAAAGTACATATAGAATGGCTCAAATATTACAGTTGAAAATGTTCAACTGTGGGAACCATGAGAAGAAAGATTTCCTGAAGAATTTCCTGAAGGCTGTTCTAATGTCAGATGTTCTAATAGCCCTCCCTTTCTACTGGACCCTGTCACTGCTTGAATGAATCAAATATCTTTAAGATCTGATGAAAAGATGATTTGGGTTAGGGTTTAGTGTCAAGCAGGGACATTTTTACTGGTTCTTCTAAGAACTTCCAAAAGGGCTCCTGACATTCTAAATGCTCCCCTACACTCTTAAAAAAGATGGTTCTTCAAGCATTCTTTAGTGAAGGGAATGGTTGTAAATAGAACCATTTCATGCGTAAATGGTTCTTTGCTTGGTGAAATTGTTCTTCAGATTGATGGAGAACATGCTGTATATGGTTCTATATAAAACATTTTGAGAATGGTTCTGTATAGCACTAAAAGCATTCTTCTATTGTTATGATGTCAGGCTTGCAACAATAGTAGAACCCTTTTTTGGTGCTGTATAGAACTATTCCCAAAATGTTCTACATAGAACCATATACAACATATTCTATTTTTATTTTAGAACCCATGGTTCTAAATAGAACCATTCTCTTCACTGAAGAGCCCCTGAAGAACCCTCTTTTTTTAGGAGTGTATAGGACCTGACTTAGTTTTGAATGGAGCTGTCTAAAAAGTCTTATACAATGAAATACAGACGTGTCTCACTACTTAAAAAAGAACTCTTCATTTTATAAGTCTGATTCTACTGACAGAACAAGGTAACATATAGACATGCACATGTAATATCACTGACCTGTGGTCAAATTTGTCTGTTAAAATGACCGTCACGGTTTCTAGGAGGACACAAATGACAGTGGTTTATTCAAATATCTCAAATTGAAATGTCATGCAAAACCCCTTGTGCACTCAAAGTATGTCATGTTATGGTTTTTGGGAAGAGACCTTGAGGAGATGAAAGGGCATCAAGAGAAAGAAGGCAACTATTATTGCTCTTTACAGACTGCATAGGAGTTTCTGTTAAACTTGAGGCACTATGGCAAGCACTCTACCGACTGCCTACTTCTCCAGCAGAATGTTTAAGCACTCTCTCTACAGAGATCTCTACAGCAGCCTATTGTTGCTGTCAAAACAGAACCTCATTTCTCTGACAAGGACCTTTTATAGGGGGAAAAATGCTCATAATAAGTATATATTAAGTACATTAACCATCTGATGGGTTCTTGCTTTCATTTGCTAAACTGGATTACACTACATATCAAGCAACAATTTCAAAGATCTTTAATTTTGAATTTATATAAACTTTATCCCCCCAGTGACTTCAAGTACTTTACCCTTGTTCTACTCCCCATTTTTGCTCCCACCAAGGTCAAACCCCCTAGAAATGGAGGCTAGCCACTAAAAGGGCAGCACTGCTCTTTGTTATCTATGATTCAAAAATCCAATACATGGCATTCAACTTGTGCATTAGACATGGCAGTGATTATAATTCATAATGTAGTATAGACAAAGTCATAGTACAGATTAGGTTTAGACCTGGGTGTTAGGAATACACACAACAACAGGAGCACAAGAAAAGTATCTTTTGTGTTTTCTCTGTAATTCAAACATGGCTAACGTGAACAATTTCTCTTACTTCACCTTACCAACATGTAGACCAAAAGGTTTAATACAAAACAGTTTACACACATTAAAAAACAGTGTAGAGCCAGTACTGCAGAAATGCTGTATCAACAGCTGAGTGCAAAATCAATTGATCCAATCTCTTAAAATGTGTATTTAACAAACATTTTGACCATATGTCTCAACGGCTTGACAGTAATCCTGCCATTCTCTCTCATTCTAGAGTGAGCAAATGCCTGCCGCTCTGTCAGCTCCATTAGTAGAGTGGCTAGTGTTAAGCCATTTAGCCTGGCTTGCGCTCATCTATCCACCTCTGTGTTTACCGAGGCTCGTACTCTCTCACTCTCTCACTCGGCTTTATAGCGTGCAGTGTTTGCTCATAGGAAATGGTTTGTGTTGCCTGCTGCAGTCCCCCAGTTGGCCATGACACAGATGTGTTTGCCAAGTGAAATGAAACCAAATGGGCTCAGTGTAACCAAATGTGTTTGGGGCATCTCACCAAGTTAGTTTTTAATGTACATAAGACAACCTGAGAAAAAGCACTTACTGGACTCTGATACCCATCCACTGATAGCAACACCAAAAAGGCATAAATCATTCATAGGGTAATTCCCAGAGATGACTGCAATTGATTCATGTCAACTGGAGGAGCTCTCTCATACACTGCAATGATTAAAGTTACATTGTATTAATCTTAAAAGCACACGGCTTTCTAAAACTCAGAGTGCATTTTGTTGCTGTCACATCAGAATCTTTTTTTTCATTTGAAAATGCCAGCTAGCCTTTACATCGTGTGAAAATATCATGAAAAATGAGCCAGCAGGAATGGTCCAAAATGACAAGGAATGACATGGAAGAATCATTTAATTGCATTAAAGGAATGATTCAAGCAAAAAATTTCACTTTACACAGTTTTCCCCCTAACCTAGGGGTCAGCAACATGCGGCTCTGGAGCTCTATTGTGGCTCCACAGCAGAATTAGATTTTTAGGTAAAAATAAAAGAATCCTCCTTTGCAGTAAAATAAAGCTCTGCTGATCGTTCTAACATAGTTTTAATGTCTGGAACGTATATCTGCTAATTCGTCCTTTAACTCTGAAGATTGGCACACAGACTGCTGGTCTCACAGCAACACAGACAGCAAATTCGCCTAGCTAGTAGCTAACGAAAAGGCAAAGAGAGAGATTTAAGATGAACATCGATAATTTGTAGACAAACAGACTTATGTGCATTCATAAGCACTCAGCTGGTTTCCTGATACATTTAATCTGCAACAAGAAACTGTCAAACACTAAAAAGTCTCATTCGCCAGCTTCTTGTTCGAACAAGACGCTGGCAAATGAGAAGTGACTTCTGCTTTGTAAAAGTTGAACATTAAGAGACATTTTACAAGAAACTGTTCTACTTTTACAGAAAAGTTTCCTGTTGGAGATGTGAGAAAAGCAGCTACAGCTGAGCTAAAGCTTAAAGCAGAACAAAGTAAGTCAGCGTTGTTGTTTATATTACATTTTTCAGCCTATACTTGCACATTTACACATACTGAGACATATTTAAAGCTACAGTGGTAAAAAGGACATAAAATGTTGTGGCTCCCAAGGTGGTTTGATTTTTGTTAAAAGGACAAAATGGCTCTTCTTAACATTTGGGTTGCCAACCCCTGACCTAACCTAATCAGAGTCGATCAGCCATAGTCGAACACATTTGTTGTCTAAAGTTTGCTTCTTTAGTTTTGCACTGGAGTGACGGGGCATTTCTTTAACATGCATTAAGTTAAGAATGTTAAGAACATTAAACTTTTTGGAGATACGAGGTTTTGTTAGAACAATTTACAATCTCATTTTATCCAGCTCAGTTTTCATTCTTATTTTGTGTTTGCTGGACATTTTAAGCTGGATAGATTTACAGACTTCTAAAAAATGCAACATTATTAGAAATGCAACAGAAAAACAACAACAACAAAAACACTGCATGTTAAGTTGCTTGGTTAAGCTTACATTTTGATCTCATATTGGATTTACACACCAAGGCTTTGTTTGGTAATTGCTCTCAGCAAGCCGATCAAAGACGGCAGCAGCGCTGACTCCAGAGAGCATCATAGTGGTGGAACAGTAATTGACGCTGAGCAGAGACTGAATCCAGGCATTGCCACTGGTTGACACTCATTATGTCCTTCGCTGTTGCTCTCTTTGTGGGCTTCAGGGCAGATGAAACACCAAAGAGCTGGGGCTTTTTGGAGACATGAATGGCACTGATGAATAGCCCTTAATGTGTGCTCACACACTGGTGAAATTAGTTATAATGCATCTCTGTAGCTCTGGGTTACATGCATCCAGGGAAGGAGCAAGGGATTGCGACTGTGAACCGAAGGTTCCATCCAAAGGATATTTCTTAAGAAGAAAATCAATGTAACATGCACCTGTTTGGGGGCATCTAGGAAATGACTACTGTAACATCACTATCCATTTTTTGTAGGAAAAAGCATGTTAGAAGTAGAACTTTGGAGTGATCCCTGTTTTCACTATATTTTACATTTTTGTTGTTGAGTCGCACTGAGAAAAGTTAAAGCCTGTCACAATGTAAAAAAAATTACAATAATATTATAAATATTGTAAAAAATATTACAATAATAATTCAAATATCAAACTAATAGTAGCTGACTACACTCTTAATTAAGGTTGCAAAAAGGATTTTTTGAGGAATGCCATAGTAGGGCTGTCCAGTCTTATCCGCAAAGGGCCGGTGTGGGTGAAGGTTTTTGTTGCAACAGAGCAGAGCCCACATGATCAGCTGTGTAAAGACTGAGGCTGACTGATTAAATAAGTGGAATCAGGTGAGCTCTTCTTGTTTGGAATCAAAACCTGCACCCACATCGGCCCTTTGCGGATTGGACATCCCTGCCAGAACCACTCTTGATTCCTTAGAGAACCTTTCAGTGTATGGTTCTTTAAAGATTCATTCCTGTAAATGAGTCTGAAGTGTGAAAAAACTTCATAAAGTTTAATAACCTCACATAAAGTAAAGGTCTTATAGCAATTAAAGCCTTTTCTAAGAACAGTATGTCTAAGCCAATAACATGGAGGTGTGAAAAAAGCATGCATAATCAGAAAAGATCAATGAATTACATTATTGAGTGTCTAATGTAAATTAAGTGCTCCTACACTATAAATCTATTAGTTTAGCTTCAAAACACAAGCTAAACAACTTTCTGTGATACTTACATTCTTAAAACTGTCAGTGTTTAGCTGAACTGTTGACCAGTTTGAGAACATATTGAGGAAAGCTTGAGTAAGAAAGAAAGAAAGAAAGAAAGAAAGAAAGAAAGAAAGAGACAGAAAAGAGGAAAGGGTTAGAAAAAAGAAAGAAAGAAAAAAGAAAGAAAGAAAGAAAGAAAGGAACAGAAAGGAACAGAAAGGAACAGAAAGAAAGAAAGAAAGAAAAGAAAGAAAGAAAGAGACAGAAAAGAGGAAAGGTTTAGAAAAAAGAAAGAAAAAAGAAAGAAAGAAAGAGACAGAAAAGAGGAAAGGCTTAGAAAGAAAGAAAGAAAGAAAGAAAATAAGAAAGGATCAGGAAGAAAGGATCAGAAAGAAAGAAAGAAAGAAAGAAAGAAAGGTTCATAGGAAGGAAAGAGGAAATAAAGGAGTGTTGAAGTATGAAAAAAGAAGGAGCAGACATTGTGCAGTCACGTCCAGAAAGGAGCACTCATGTGTGCAGGACTCTAAAATGCACAAGCGCACTTGATGCTGTGAATTAGAAAAACCTGTGCTATGCACAACAATAGAGCTCCTGAAAGCACAAAGTAACTTAGTAGAAAGAACAGCGTTATATATCATTATTGATGATTCGCCACATAGGACAAACAGCACATTATCCGTCATATGCTCGCTGCCGGCAGCCTGTGCCATCGTTTTGTACACAAAACAGGGTCACACGCTGTTTGAAGCCGTCCCAGCCAGTCAGGCTGCAACTGGCCCCCTTTGCCACAGCATCACACAGCGATGCTGGCGAATAAAGAGGCTCTTCACCTTCCACAATGTCGTTTGATCTCTGCCATCCTGTCGGGCACACACAGGTCTGCATAAGACTGTCCTCAGAGAGGTGGGCCAACCCATCTGTCGCCAGAGAGAAAGAGAGAAAGAGAGAAAAAGAGAAAGAGAGAGAGAGGGAGAGAGGTGGGAGAGGTCTAGAAATATGATACCCCAAGATTTTATGCCATTTCATAAGAGTGCTATGTAAGGCCCTTCATAATGTTCCTCTCAGACCTTCCTCCAGGTATGAACAGATATCGCACTTAAATTGAAAAGAAATGACCCTACACGTCATGTACCTTTGCCCATGTAATTTTCACAGATGAAGTGTGGTCATCGAAATGCCTAATATACTAATAGGGGTGGCGTCAAGACTAATGTTGAAGAGGTAAATTTAGGCCGAGACATTTATAACCAGTCCTGGATCCTGAAATAGCCATTAAAAAAGAAACCTAGAAATAGGTTCCTTGAATAATGACGTTTCTTTCTCTGCTTTGCTTAGTTTTTACAGAGAAATTGGATTTTTGCGCTAACATATGGCCTCTGTGTCAAATCTGATAAATAATGCATTTATTACAATGTACCTTAACTCCTTAATGATGGAAATTAATGTGTCTTACCCCTACAGGCAACAGGATTGCAGTTGTAACCCTTGAAGACAGAGACGCAATTCTCAGCTCTCTTGGGAAACGGATAAAGTGGCATCAAATTGAACCCCTCGGGTTGTTAAATTAAATAAAAAGCCTCCTAAAATAGTGCCTCAAAAACAAGACACACAAACATTTCATTTACTGAGAGCTTGATTAGCCTGACCTGCACAGGTGAAAATAGCCAATGCACATAGTACACAGGTTCAACATCTGTAACATTAAGAAAACTGTCCTGTGAGTTGATTTTCGTACTTTAAACATGAAAACAGAAGGACAATGTGACCACTGTGGAAATAAGGTCTACTGTATATGTGATTTATGGCTGTGTAGAGTTGCTTGACTGTTAAGGTGGTCAGATCCAATTGTATCAGAGCAATCAGAAGCTGATTTAAGCCAAATGTTTCAATCATGTTGCATTTCTATAAATAAGCAGTATTTGTGCAGCATTAATGAGTTTCTTACATTTCCACCATTAGTTTGTTTATAATTCTTACTATATCTGGTCGTGTAAAGCTAGGCCTAACCATGCTTAGGCACAAGCCATTCTCTGGTTGTTGGCAGACACCTTGTTCTACTAGCATTTCTAGCTGATTTAAGTAACAGTAGCAGTTCTTATGCTTGTTTTCTTACCACCAGTACAGGAAAAGAGCATTTTGAGAAGTCTAGCCAAGTCCAATGACATTAAATGTCTGCATGGGCTAGCATTAGCAAATCAACACAGCACTTGTGCTTTAGCTAATATAAAGCTGTGAGCATAAACCCTTCAAAAATTCTTGTTTGTTGTTATGCTGCTTCAGAAAGAGCACACGTGATGTGGTGTTAGGAGGGACATTTATTTCGTTCTCTTTTTTTGCCTTAAAAACAGATGGTTCCTTGTGTGTGGAGCGGAAGTGTCTGTTAACTCGGTTGGCTCATGATTGGTGGCTGTCGTCCAACGACAACACGGCGATTGGGGAGGGGTGTGAGCAACAGTGCAGTTTGCTATCTTCAGATGTGCTGTGAAGAGAACAGAAGGAAGTCAGGTGGTATTGCTGCACTACACTGCTGCTCTCCAGGTCGATAGGCCTTGTAATGGGCGGAGGTTCGGGTCTTGTGGGTGCAGACATATGTAAGCGCATAAGCATAACGCAGGAAGAAAGCGCTGATCTCGACTCCTTCCAGTGAAAGTCAGCCAACAAGCTCATGATGAAGCCTGCTGGGAGGCTAATGGGTTATTTGTTTAGCCTCTGCTCAACCTCACTGCTGTATGGAGATGGACAGCCAGCAGTGGAGACACATGCTTAGCGTTTAGGTCCAAACTGCTGAACATAGACCAGGGTAGCCTCTTGCTTTGTAGTAATTCAGGGGAAAGATTGGGTGTAACTTTGTTTTAAAAAGTGCTGGGACAGGGATAAGTTGGGACATCAGGTGAAAATAAATATATGAACAAATAAATAAATAAATAAATAAATAAATAAATGTGTAAGCTCCAGTGCCCCTGTTTAACACTTCTGGTGTAAGCTGAACTTGCTTGCAAGCCATTCTCCATTTCCATGCTGAACTTTTATTCTGCTTTATAGTACCCCTTAAGCCCTTAAGGATCACTCAAAAAAGTAGTTGTTTCTGCCATATTCTCTACACTTTTCCTCTAATCACTAGCATGACTCCTTAATGCTATTGTTGCATTTAATTGATATGTAATGAAAGTGGTCTAACAATGATAAAAATTCTGAGGTTTTTTATACCTTTTGTGTCATTTGTTATCATTCCGAACAAGAAAACACAGGAATAAGAATATAACTCACGCAGTCACGCTTTACTGTTACTGTGATTAAACAAAACCACAATGAACACTTACTGATCTGAATTTTATTCTGAATGAGCTCAAGAAAATATGTGTGCTTCCAACAAAAAAAGCCTTATGCATATTTTACATAGTGATAGAAAACATGCTAGCACACAGAAAGCTCAGCTGGAATTCATATGATAATTTTACTGTAATGGGAATATGTATGTGACTGTATCAGGCTTGTCAAGTTCATCTGGTTAATGTAGGTTGCTAGCTAACAGCTCTTGCTACTTACGTATAAAAGAGTTCATGTTTTATGTGTAGCACACAGTGACAGCACTCACCTCTCAAAAAATGGGAAAGAATGTAGCATTTAGCTGCTTTTTCTATTATCTTAGCAAACACAAGTGTTCTTATTTATTGTCAGTACATTTCAAACAGTAGTGGGGACATAGACCCACTGTCTCTTGTGTAAACTATAAATATATATTATAGTACTGCTGATAATGGCTTTCACTATTGATTACATTACTGTTGGGGTAACTGATTATTCTGACCATTAATCAAGTAATCAGAGTGCCTTTTAAAAGACTTTATGAAACAGATACATAGGTAAAACTGTAACAATATCCATTAGGCTCTGTTTCTTATTGTAAGGTACACCAGTAGGAGAATTTAAAATTCATCAATTTCAACTTTTTTGGGATTTTTTTAAGTGAAGAATCAAGTTTAATCAAGCAATCATGCCAGCTCTACTGCTGACATTTAAAATGCTGACAATATTTGGCCACACTTTATTTGATGGTGGATTGCTGCGTTGTTTTTAATTATTTGAGATAAGATGCTGGGAAATTAGAGTATAACATCAGCAAACATGCAAAATAAAACAGTATACAAGAAATAATCACGAAAAATATGACACAAAAAACAACAACAACAAAAATATACAAATAAGACAATGGGATAGAAAAAAAATATATATAATTATATTATTGTCAAAAATGCATTTTTGCAGATGATTATAATGCTGCAACTATGTAAAAGATGGAGTGAAGTAGTGTGAAATCCAATACAGAACTGCAAAGCACACCTGTGTAAAGACTTACTAAACCGTGTAGTTACAGTTCAGTCAAAAATTCTGATGCTAAAGTCCAGTGTAAAGTGGACTGAAGTAAAACCAATGATGTGCAAAATGATAAGTCTTAGTGTAGAATGGGCACAAATGTCCTTAGGAGTATGAAGAGTAAAATATTCCTAAATAAACATTATAAAATCTATCACATTTTGTCATATTTGACCACATTTAAAATCATTGTACAAAGCGTAACATTATTTGAAGTAACAAGAGCTCATAACACTTCACATTAAACCATCGTTGCAGCTGTAATCTCATGAGTCTCAGCAGGAGGGTATTATCTTCATCACAAAAGAAGGCCTTTTTTTCTTAGTATACTCTTCAGCTAACAACACATGCTGCTGTATCCAGGGTTCTCTGCGTTTTATATATAATGAAAATTCCACGCCTGACTCGTTCACTTAGATTTCTTCAATTTCATGGGTAAAGGGCCTTTACAGCAAAGAGCTGCTGATCTCTTGTCTTATTCTAGATTCAGTGCACAGATAATACACATTACTAGCACTGTTAGTACAAAAAACAAGCAAGCTGACTAGCACATTTAAACAATAACTATAGCAAAGAAGTTGCTGGAATTTCGGAGTTGGGGGTACAGATAATGGATCAGGTGTGAGTTCAATAGAAAGCATGCAGTTTAGCCTTTTTGTGGCTACCCATCCTCCGCTGGACCATACATTGTCTGCCAGCAATCTTTCTTTTGACTTAGTGTTTTATTGAATTATGCCACATATTTGGATCAAACAGAGTCGTCAGCATGTACAAACTGTAGTACCTCAATGTAAAATGCAATTGCAATTAATGTTGATATTTTTAATTTGCAACTCAAACACCCCTCTTGGTAATCAAACTGCATTGGTAAGCAGTTTTATTACACAATGGCTATTTCAGCATTATTCTATATTGTAGTTAAATACACACTATGTTTGGCACAGCATGGCATTACAATTTAAACCTTATTTGCTAACGTAAGAGGGTGGAATACTAAGTCAAGATAAGTTAACATCTACATTTTTATATGTTGAATGGGCTGACAACTCTATTTTTAAAAAGATTGATAAATACTGCATATTTAATTCTCTATTACACTCGGAAGAAGATCCAGAATCGTTCAAGTTTGAATCCAAGCAGAAACTCCCTCGTCCATATGGTTTTATTTGTGTGCATCTGGCTCAGCAAGAGGCATACAGTTACAAACCTATATTTCCAGCTTTATTCTCACCTCGCTACGAGAGCCAAACGTGAAAATTGAAGGCAGAAGGATCGTGTGACGGGATTAATTAGACAAGGCCAAGTGAAGTCACACTCTTCATGGCAACACACTTGAACCTTCAATTACGCACTGCACAAAGCAATTAAAAGCCTCCTTCTCCAGCACTGTCCTATGGAGTCTACCTGTTACTGGAGCTCTTTCTCTCTGTAGGGTCCCCCCAGGGACACCAGACAGACTACAGGTCCAATCCGCAGGTCGGTAATTACAATTGATCAATTGTTGTCGGGAGGTGAAATGACTTGGTTGTTTTAGCCAGGGCTCAATTTGAGGACTCCATTTTTAAAGTCTTATTTATATGTCAGGCAGTTAAGAAAAGAAAGGGAGGGAGAGAGACAGCAGGAGAGAGAGAGAGAGAGAGAGAGAGAGAGAGAGAGAGAAAGAGAGAGAGAGAGAGAGAGAGAGAGAGAGAGAGAGAGAGAGAATTGACAATTTCTAATCATGATGGCTTTTGGCCTTTTTTGTTTCTTTGTTTCTGAGGGCCTGAATTGACAGAGAATTGGCCAATTTTATACACAGTTCAGCTGAGCCCATCCATTTCCCCCTCTTTGTATTTTTCATTTTTGCAAGTTGGTGTAAAAATCTGCTAATAAAGGTTTGCATCATTACAGTACATTGTGTGGGCACAGTACATTTGGAAAAAGATGTATAAGCCTTGTCTATTAGATAATCTACATTCAGAAACCTCAGTAATTATTTTAATGGTCCACTGTAGATGCTTTGTACATGCCTTTTCTTTAACTTAGCATGTTGGGTGTAGATCTAACTTTTTTTATGTAGTTCATTTTGACAGGTATGAACAATCCATTTGTACTAGGGTGCACACTAAACAAATGAACTACAGTTCATCTAAAATCATAGGTCTCAATTCACTTCCAAGTGAACCCTAGTTCAGTTCTCTGCTGGTGGGAACACCTTTTACAAACCCAATTCCAATAATGTTGAGACAGTCGGTGAAATGACAATAAAAACAGAAAGCAGTGATTAGCAAATTCTGTTCGATCTGTATTAAATTAAAAACTGCACAAAAACAAAATATTTTATGTTTTACCATATAAACTTTATTGTTTTTTGTAAATACATGTTCATTCCAAATTGAATGCCTATAACACATTCTAAAATCAATGGGACAGGAGCATGTTTACCACTGTGTTATATCACCTTTACTTCTAACAACAGTTAATAATTGTTTGGGGACTGAAGACACCAAGTGATTCAGTTTTGAATGTGGAATTTTTGCCCTTCTTCTGTTATATAAGTCTTCAGCTGTACAACGACCTGGCCTTCATTGTCATATTTTGAGCTTAATAATGCACCACATGTTTTCAATAGGAGATATTTCTGGACTGCAGGAAGGCCAGTCTAATACATGCAGTCTCTGATTATGCAGCAGTGCTGCTGTGGTACATGCAGAAAGTTTCTTGATGATGTCATGTTGAAATAAGCATGTGGGTCCCTGAAAAAGACATGGTCCAAAAGGCAGCATATGTTGCTCCAAAATGTGTTCTGTATTAATGGTGCTTTCACAGAGGTTCAAGTTACGCTAATACCCTCCATACCATGACAGATGCTGACTTTTGAATGTCCATTATGTCCATAAACGCTCTAAAAGGTTAATCAGACCACAGCACACATTTCCACTGTGCATAAGTCCATTTCAGAGGAGCTCAAACCCAGAGAAATCAGCAGTGTTTCTGGACATTGTTGACATATGACTTCCACTGTGCATAGTACAGTCCTAACTTTTGCATTTGTGGATGCAGCGGCAAACAGTGTTTATTGACAATGGTTTGTGAACGTATTTCTGAGCCCATGTGGTGTTATCCATCACAGATGCATATCAGCTTTTAAAGTAGTGCCTTCAGAGAGATCAGAGGTCATAGGCATTAATCATGGTTTTCAGCCATGCCCTTTAAGCACAGAGATTGCTCTGAATTCTCTGAATGTTCTGATGATATTATGCATTGTTGAGTGTGAAATACCTCAAATTCCTGGTTAAGGGACATTATTTTTAAACTGCTGGATTTTTTGCTGATGCATTTTTGGCAAAGTGGTGAGCCTCAACCCATCCTTGCTTATAGATGACCAGACCCTTCAAGGTTCATCCCTTTGTATCACCTGTTTACAATAGTTTTTGAGAATTTCACAATATTTCTAGTCTGAAATTGTCAACTCCCAACCTTTTTGGAACCAAGCACACTAAATGAAAAATGTCACAAATGTCACAAAAAAAAAAACAAAATCTGAAAATTAACCAAACAAACTACAGTCATGTGAAAAAAATTAGGGCACCCCATGAAAACCTTTGTTTTTTGATATATTTAAACACATGGACATCTGATCTTCATTTTAACGATACTGAGTGATTGGGGCAATAAAACTAAATAAATAAAACTGAAGAAGTGTCTTTGGAAAATATTATTAGAAATACAGTTTTCTTGTGAGAAAAAAAGTTGACACCCCCACATTTACCGCTACTTAAAATGTCTAAAATTAGATTTAAGTGCACCACATCAGCTGCCAATTATTAGAGAGGATTATGGATGAGACTGTCTTATTTAAACCTCAGACAAATAGTTTGGCTTGGTCTTTGTTGTTGAAGTGAAAGGTATCACCTTGGTGAGATCTAAAGAGTTCTCTGAGGCCTTCAGAAAGAATGTTGTAAATGCATATGAGTCTTGTAAGGGATTTAAAAAGATTTCAAAACAATTAGAAATCAGTTATTCCACTGTCCGGAAAATAATTTACAAATAGAGAACATTTAAAACAACTGCCAACATGGCCAGGTTAGGCCGTCCTAGCAAGTTCAGCTCAAGAGCAGACGAGAAGATGCGCAAAGAAGTCTTTAACAATCCTAAAATGCCATCGTAAATTCATAAATTGAATTATTTGGGCACAGTAAGAGAAGACATGTTTGGCATAAACAAAACACAGCATTTGAGCACAAGTACATCCTAGCAACTGAAGCATGGAGGTGGAAATGTTATGATTTGGGGCCGCTTTGCTGCAGCAGGGCCTGGCAAGCTTTCCATCATTGAATTCACTATGAATTCCTTATTGTGTCAGAGGATGCTAGAGGAAAATGTGAGACCATCTGTCCAAAAACTAAAGCTGAAGTGGAGGTGGACCATTTGACATGACAATGACCCAAAACATTCCAGTAAATCCACCAAGGAATGGCTCAAAAGAAAGAAATGAAGAGTTCTGGAATGGCCAAGTCAAAGCACGGATCTTAATCCTTTTGAGATGCTGTGGGGTGATTTGAAATGGGCTGTGCTTACAAGAAACCCCTCAAACATCACACAGCTAAAAGAATTCTGCATGAAGGAGTGGAAAAAACATTCTCATAGTTGATGACGGTAGACGATTAATTTCAGCCAATAGGTAAAATACCAGCTATTAGGGCATACGGTGTCCTAACTTTTTCCTCAGTAGGAATTGCCATCCTTTTTCATTTTGTTGTTAAATAAATCAAAGTCAAATTCTCATTGTTTTTGCAAATGTGATGCACTTACGTCACATTTATCTATAGATACTGTTTGAAAGATGATCAAACATTGATATGTCCACATTTTTTAATAAAGAACTAAATATTTAATGTGGTGTCTAAATTATTTCACATGAATGTAGGTGTGAAAACAGCCTAACATTCAGCTACCTATTAATTCATCTGTCTAATATTCAATACCTATTAAAGTCAAAGAAAACCACAATGCATTTCCCTTCTGTACTGTGATGTATCGTCAGCAAAGGTCAATACAGCGAAGATAGGTTGAGGTGGTTGGAGAGGGAAGTGAAACATAATATTATATTAACATAATATTATTATTAACATAATAATATTTTCCATAAATATAACACTAACCATAATGCAGTCCTAATTAATGCTGTTAATCAACTTTATCAGATAGTTTGTTTACAGTTTGAGCTATTGCAGAGAAGCCCTAAAGGACCATTAACATAAAGTGTGACTGGAAGAACTCTTTGAAGATTTATACAAAACCCTCTTAGATAGCAGGCAAGTAATTCATTATCATGTCAAGAAAAGACAGCCAGTTCACCGTGTCTGTGAACTCGATGTATACACTGTATGCAATACAATGCAGTCTTTGATACATGATATATGGTCAGTGTTGTATTGAGCTGACAGTGGTAGATGACACCCAGCCTATGTTTCACAGTAGGTTCTTTCTCCTGGATGTGATGTACTTTACTCTCCTCTGGTTGGTGTCGGCCTCAGGGATGGCACCCCCAGCACTGCCCGCATCCATATGGGACACTTGATTGATTTACACTCATTCTTCACTGCCCCCACTGATCTTCAGCAAACATGATGGTGGACCAGGTCCTGCTGACTGGATGGTGCCAATAAACTTTATTTACTTCTGCAGTAAGTCTATGTCTCTCTCTCTCTCTCTCTCTCTGATCCTTGTCCTGAAGCCATGTTTAGCCCAGAGCTGTATGCTACAAATCAAGACACAGCAACCAGAAAGCCATAAGGAGAGCAACAGAGAGAGAGAGAGACAGAGAGATATAGAGACAGAGAGAGAGCAGGAGAGAGTGTAAGCTCTACCTCTTCTTTAAATTCAGCCTCAGAAAGCTGCCGTTTTTCTTTGTTTCTTATTTACAGCCCAAAGAAAAAGTGTTTGATTTGATAACTATTCCATCAGGACAGGAGGTCTATGATATAATTTATGCGATGCCGTGTTCAGTAAGATCAAATTAGGCGTGTTTTTCTGTGTTTACACTGTCATTGATAGTTTCTGCCCACTGGATATTCCTTAAAAATTCAGTCTGTATGAATATGCAAAACATAGACATGATGATGTTCAGGGGGAGAGAAAAAAAAAAAAAAATCAGAAATCATAAGCTAATTGCCCCCTTTTTATTGCCAGTGTGGGTAAATTAGCAAAGAACACAACAAACTGCGCGAAGCCGTTATTTCGTAGTAAACATTTGTGGGGCTTTTTTTGGCGAATGACAGACTGAAGCTGAAGAATGTTCATGGCTCTGGCTCTGCTGTCGTGATGTGTACCTTGTTAACTCGATTATTTTCCCGTTCGAAAAACAGACCCTAACTTGAACAATGCTGGCCTTAATTCTCATTGAGGCAGTAAATTGACAGACCTCCTTTAAGATCCTGACAGGTAATGAAGATTTAATGCTGAAATTATGATCATTATAACAAAATGACTGATCCAGAGGGCAGATGATGAGCTATTAATTTAACCTTGCCTTCCTGTAATAATGCTGGACAGTCTGCCAGTTATTAGATCATAATTAGCTTGGGCTATCTGCATGGAATCAGCAGCACAGGGGACCAGGCACTGGGTCGCAATACTTCTCCATAGCCCCACGGTACGGATATTTCATGATCTATTAAACATTTACAGGACGACAGTCATTTTAACACACATGAGGGGACGAAATAATTCTGATATTACACCATTCGATTATGCAAAAAACAAATGCATCAAAAATGTTGAACAAAAACATGAGCACAGAATAAAAATTACCACACGGAACACAAGCACCTACACACAAACACAAACAAAAGCAAACACAGGCACACAGTAAGATGTCTCACACAGAGATTGTGAAGAATAAGCATGTGTAGAGAGAACGTGGGGGGAGAGGGAAAGAGAGATAAGGTGAGAGAGAGAGAGAGAGAGAGAGAGAGAGAGAGAGAGAGAGAGAGAGAGAGAGAGAGAGAGAGAGAGCACTCCAAGTGGCAGTCAGCCATATGGAAGAGTTCTACGCAGAACTGGCCAGCAGTTTGTTGTTGTGATACTGTGACCACATAAACAAGAAACATTTAACAAATGTTTTGATTGACTGTTTCTGCTACATTTCCCATTAATTATCATTCAGAGTAGAGGTCAGTTTTAAATTGGTCTTGCATCCATATCAAAGAGAACTCTCCGCATTAAGCATGTCAAATGTGGTTTGGTCACAAATCCAATTTCTTATTTTCTTTTCTTTTCTCTGCCTTTTCATTTAGCTTTATACAACAGTTAGTTAAGATGGCACATTCTGATTGGTTAAGAACTGTTCACTGATTTGTGATAATAACACTTTTTGTTTTTTCATATTAATGGTATCTTTCAGGTCTAGTTGCTAAGTAATGACTCACTTTATTCTGCACCTAACCGTTAATACATTTCTACTGTAGCACAGTATACAAAAACTGAAGATGATAATACTAAGACTAATACTAATGATAATAATAATACCTTAGATAACTTCTGTCCTGATAATATTTGACCTGCAGCCCATTTGTTTAGACTCTGAAGAAGAACCCAGACCTGTATTTGATCCTAAACAAGCTTTTCAGTCTGCAGCTGTGATGATGGAACAACTAAACAAGCTGGAAATGGACAGTCTGGGATTACAGACTAAAAGGAACAAAAATAATACTCAGGTAAATCTGGCAAATACTGCAAAAACAGGACTGAAGCTGGCATTGCAATAGTTTACAGGGTATATCTGTAATGCAAAGGCTACCACAATTTTTTGGCAGAAGAAACTGTCAATACCAAAGCACATTAACTATTAAAGCCTGGCTTTCAGGTTGCCAAAAAGGTCAAAAAGAGGGAAAAAAATCACTTCTACAATAATGCTAATTTCTGCTAGCATCCCTGTGGGGTTCTAATAGTATATTAGGGTTTTTTTTTACGCTATTCTAGATTGAAGTCTGTAAATGACATTCTCTGTTTTACTTGCTGTTTGTAACAGACATATTAACATATATTTGACCTTGTAGCAGCTTTGACTTTAGTAAAGAGCCCTGGCATAGAGCTGCTGCTGTTCCCATTTCTAACATCTGGCTGAAATGCTTTGGTCAGGCTACCACTCATTAACAGTCAGTGCTGTATCTAGAACCCCCAGAATCCTAGAGTGACAATTTTCTCAATATATCAGTCCCACTCATTGTGAATCCAAACGGTTCCATTGTGTTTCAAGAATTTAACCCCTTTGTTTTCCACTAAGAATTTACAAAGAAATAAGAGTGTAATGACAATAATTGTACGGTTTAAATACACAGAGCATAGTGATGCTATTAAATAAGAGTTAATGAAACATTACAGACTTTTTTTTTAATTTCACAGATATCACTAGTGCCTAGGGTTCTTCAATGAACACTCAAAGCTGTGCATTATCACAAATAACTTCACGCTTAATATGACATCACAGCTGTAATGTTATTCGCGATAACACACTCCCTCTTGTGTTCTGTTGCTTAGGTGAGACACGTGTGTGATTTATTCAATTGACAAGTCAGAGCACGTGTATAACTGATGATAACTTGCACACCAAACATGATTTTTCAGATGGCAAAAACTTGTCATTAATTTGCTCTTACTCTTACTTGCTCTATCTGATATTTGGGGACTTTCAAACTCACTGACCAATCAGTCTGACTGTTGTCTTTGGTGTTGGCATAGCAACAACCAAGCTGACAGATAGATTGTGTCCCAGCAACTAGAACTTTTTGAAAAACACTAAAAGGATGCTGCTTTGTCACAGATGGTGTTAGCATCTCCAACAGGTTAGCAGCTCAAACAGGATATCTGAGTTACATGTGGAAGTTCTGACAAAGTTTGAGCTCCTAAATGAAGCTCTCCACACTGATTTGACTTTTCCAAAATGGAGAGTAGCCTGTCCGAAGTTACTGTTTGTCTGCTTTGAAAGGAGCAAAGGATATCTTTTTTTTGCTTGAAGATGCCTGTTTGAACAACTCTGCAAAATTCCACAAAAATCACGTCTGGTATGCATAATTTTGATGCCAAAAATTGTGTCCAAATATTTGGCATTGTTGGGCTGTTTATCTGTGTCACGTTTGGAGTGTGACAGCCCAGACACTGAGGAAATGTTTATGTGGCACATATAGTGTCTGCGTAGTTGAATGTCATAAATAAGCGGAACATTAAGTGGGTGCGTTAGTTATCAGAATGTGTGTGTGTGTGTGTGTGTGTGTGTGTGGTAGTATGCCAGCACAGTGGTAAGAATCTGCTTTCTCAGCAATTTTCTGTCCTCTCTCTCTCTCTCACACACACACACACCATAGAGTATTGCACTTCTGGCGTTCACCCACAGTTTCTCCCGGCACTGCTCCAGGTACTACTCACCAACCAGCCTATTAATAGGCAACATATTTGCTTTGCAGTGCGCACTTATCATGTCATGTTCCAATAACTCCCCACCTCTCGACTGTGGCAGTGCAGGGGGCTGCGTTCTAATATGTGAGGAAGTCACTGCTGTGGCTGAGGTGTGATTGCACCCAGGGGTGCTCAGCCTGTCTCCTTTGGGTGAGAAATATGAAGCTGAGAATTCAGAGTGGAGCTTCACATGTCACAGCCCCGAGCCTGCGGTGTTTGGAACGTGATGGCTCATGCAATTAAATGCACTTGTGTTTTTTCTCTCTCCTTGTCACAGTATGATTTGTACTGTTGCAACCCAGGGTTCTTTCCTGAGACCAAGTATTGCTAATTATAAATAGGTTGTCGATGCCACTTTTTAAGCAAATAATTCAAGCTATGTTTGGTAATAAGCTACACAATAGAACATAGACATTTTCAAAGGAGAGATAATAGATAGAGACCAGGAAAAATAGGTGAGGCACAATGTAGAGGTAAAAGGAATATGAATGAACCACAATTTACTATATATCGCCCTCCACCAATGACAGCGAGGTTCTTTATGTTTAGCACAACCACTGACTTGTCTGTTCCAAACTAATATGAACTGTCAGAGACATACAGAACTGTGCAGAAAGCAGAAACCACACTTAATTTATTTAATTATGTATTTACAGACCTCAGCATCAGTGAATGTGTTTGGGATTATGTAAAATGTAACCAACATTCCAGACTGAACTTTGGAGATGTGGAAAAATAGCCCTGCAGATTTCATTGAAAAACTGAAAGCAAGTCTCCCGAAAAGAACAAAAGCTGTAATAAAGGCAAAGAGTGGACACTTTGAATACTGGAAAATGTGATATATATTTAGTTGTTGAGGCCTCTGTTCAATTTTCTGTTAATTATATGTTTTCTCCTTTTGTCCTGATGCTCAAAAATGAATAACTCGTTACTAATGGCTGTTTTGACAGGAAGTTAAATAAATGAAGGGTGGTCTTTTGCATTGTACTGTATACTTGCCAAAATATTTAAGTCGCATTAAGAGGCTACATCACATATGCATATATGTGAAGTCAGTTAACATTGAAAAACAGCATTACAACATAAGCTTCTTTAGGGTCAAGACAAACACTGGCATGCTAAAGTCATGGGTTTGCTCTAAAACTATAACTGTAAGAAACAGTCATAGAAATATATTAGCCAAAACAAGTTTCCATCAGGAGACTACCTTTATACAATATGTACAAGTCAATTGACACTGAATGAAAGCACAGAATTAAGGTTACTTTTACCAAACTCAGACATAACAAAACTTATCATGTCTTAGGTAAGTGTACTGACACTCTAAAACTCATAAATCCGCAGACCTGTGGATGTGTTTATCAGCTGTGCCGCAGAGCATCATTGTCTAAAATAGCATTAGTGGCGGAGCTGAGCTCCATGTCCTGTTGATTGGAGCGCTGATGGCCCACCGTTTGTCAGCGCTCTCTAAAGCCTCATCGCAGAGCAGCAGGGCTCCCTGATTACTTAATTGCTTGTAAGAAGCTCATTAAGGCCTCCTATCCATCATAAGTTGTGTGGTGAGGAAGATGAGCCAGAGAGGAGAGAGATGGAGAGTAACAGAGCCACCATCAGAGCAGCGATCTGAGCTGGAGAGCTTCAGGAAATCAAACTTGGGCTTGGAGTATCACTTTTATACTCAAAAGTGTCCATAAGAGCAAAAAGTGTTTTAATAAAAGTACAGGACAAACTTAACTGTTATGCTTCATGTTTTTAGAGGGGCCTGTGAGTGTGAATACTTGTTTAGTAGAAACATTCAAAGATGCTATATGAGCATTGCTAAGAACCAGAACAACGAATGATGAATTTTGAATCGTAGTCATCATATGTATGTTGCCTTGGGCAGATTTCCAATCGAACTAAATGCAAGAATGTCATTTGAATATTTCTTTTTTTCCCCTGAAAGTGTAATTTGCATTTACCACAGTTTTAACTTCCTAAAATGGCTGACTGGAAAAATGTAAATAATGTTCTTTCATTCTGCTCTGAGGGTTCGTTTTCGCTCTCAGGTGCGCAGTGCATTATCAGCCTGGAACTATCCTCAGAGTTTTGGAAAAACACAGCAGATCACCATTAGACAAACGCAGCTACAGTTCAAAGACAACTTCAGAATCAATGCGTAGAGCACCCTAAACGTGATGTGCTCATAAAGTCCATAAAGGCTTAATATATTTATCTATTACTCACACAGAGAACTCACAGAGTGACTGCTATTTCCAACAGTAATGTCTTCTGCAGCTGAACCAGATATTAAGAAAAATCTAAAGCATTTGTACCTACACACAGTACATTACCCCGAGTTTAAACTTACACATAAACAGGTGCAGAATAAGGCTTGGATGCTTGGCATATTAATTGCCGATCATTTGCAAAACGGGGTGGAAAAAAAATCCTTTGCCAAAAGCAAGTCTTACAAGCCTCCAGCTGGGACCGTCAGGGGCAGGCTTGTTGGCATCGTGGCAGCATATGTTTGGTGCCAAGAACACCAATGATTTGCATTTTCTTTATATCAATTTTACAAAGCCAAAATGCTCGCTCTTGTGTAGAAATGATCTGGATTTGAGTCTTGCAATTAATCACAAGTGAAATATATTTGCCGATGAAAAGCCCTAATTCTAGTTGGGATTTTTTTTTTTGAAAGTGGGAGCAATCAGTTACTTGCGTAACATCTGCACAGAGCTTCTCCACGCAGGGTGATGAATGTGCCTTTAGGGTTGTATAGTTTGGCTTCATTTAGACTGGCTTGAAGGATAGAAAGAAAAATAGCACCGTGGTGTAAGTGAGGTACCGCAAACACAATCAGTCATTCGTGGGGTGAAGCAAACCATTTTCTTTGTCTCAAAGACTAAAATGCACATTTTCTGCGAAAGCTCTCGCTGAATATGAAATGGCATAAGGCCACGTTTTGACTTTGTATGGCCGACATTGTATGAAACTCATGTACACTTTCCAAAACGCATTCACCCATTTGAGAATTTTTACAGTGCCTTCCAAGTTTCTTGTAGCAAATTTGTATGGTTGATGACAAGCTGTGGGCACAGAGATGAGCAAGCTGCTTTTTTTGTGTGTACAGTTGAAAAAGGTGATCTTATGGAAAGTTGAAGATTTTCATTGATAAAATACAATGACCTTAAAAGCAAAGGTAGTGAATCAGCCACAGATGCAGACATTGTGAATGAGCTCATGTACAATTTGCTGGCAATGATATATGACCACTTTCTCTGTCTGCTAGGTATTTTGACTGGCCATGTCACAAGCCTGTGGGGTAGGAGTTACATGTTGAGGGAGGGCCTTGATGTCTATGAACTTTTCAAACAAAGTTTATGCAACAAGTTTAATGTAGTAAAAAACTGAGGTTGTCATGTTTCGAAAAAGAAACCAAGGAAGCAAAGCCATTGCATTATACAGCATGATGTGCTTCAGTTCAATGTCAATGTGAGCTCATTGCTTTAACCATGTTTTTGTAGAACCAGAATAATGCATGGCCAAAAGAACAATGAAAGTAAGCTGACATTTGACCCAGTGCTTTTCAAATTAATGCCTCACCACTCCTTGAATTACTTATTTAAAAAAAAAAAAAGTTCTTCAGAGATGTTGGCTAGCAAAGTTAACTATCTGAGCTTTGTCCAGTGAATCCCACAGCGTCAAAACAAACAACACTGACATGTTCATGAAGAGGTTATGTGTGACAAACCAGGACCAAAAATAATTAGAAGATATGGAGAAAATGGGACTCTTAATAACCATTCAAGGCCTGCTAAATCACCAAAACTGTCACCATTAGATAAACATACTTAATCACTTTCCTCTTTTTTTCTGTTTCTGTCCATCCTTCCACTGTGAGAGAAACGCTGTGGGTCTGAAAGGATGTGTAGCTGTCAAAAAGCAATTACTTAGAAAAGAAACAACATTTGTGAATCAAACAAAGTTGTTGCTGGTGTTCCCAGAACAATGGACTGACCACCCCAGAGCCCAGACCTCAACATCACTGAATGTGCTTGTGATTACTTGGACTGGGGGAAGCAGAACATGCAACCAATGTTTAAGACTGAACTTTGGAGGTCTCCCTGCAGATGTTAAAAAAACTGAAAGTATCCTGAAAGAGTGTAAGATGCAATAAAGGCAGAATGTGGACACAATAAGTACTGAAAACTCTGACATTATATTTAGTTGTTGATGCTTCTGTGTAATTTTGTGTCAAATATATATTTTTAGTGGATATTAAATAAATGACTTTTGACTTTTGCACAGTAGACAGTGACCTAACTATGTTTTGTCAGTCAGAGAAACAGATCAGCTACCTTGCACTAGTGTGCTTTAGTCAAGTCAAGCCAAGCCAATAATATATTTTCCTGCACAACATTTGGACTCTACCCATGGAATGATAAAGGTACACTTTATCAGGCTTCTGAAGCTTTGGAGGTTTACTGTATGACCTCCTTGTACTGAACTACAACAGGATCTCCTAAAAGTTGCGCTGTTGTTTGGATGTGCCCAGTTATAGTAAGGGTAGTGCTGAGAGAGGCCTGAACTTCTCCAACATTTCCACCATGAACCAACTCTTCTCTTCTCTTCACAGCTCCTAATTTCAGGCCCTGGAGTTAGTTTAATTAAGCATGTTACTTGTAATGCTGCCAATTCCCATTTGAGCTCCCTAGTAGATTCCCAAGTGGCACAAAGTTTACAACCAACACAAGAATTACTGACTTAAAGAGAAAAAAAGAAAAAAACTTTAACCAGTGACCCTGCTTCTCATCCGCAACTTTTTCCCCTTACACCTTACGTTTTCAAGTTTCGGCGGCGAAATCAGGGGTGCTTTTTTTTTCTTAGGATAATGATTTACAAAATGCCTCTCATCAAAGAATTCATTAACAAAGAACATTAATTAAAAAATAAATGAGTAAACATCAATATCAAAATCTCAGCACTGTGGAAGTGAATACATTATGCGCGGTAATGATGTTTGAAAGGGATTTTAGCACCTCAGTGGGACTCTTTTAAACCCCTTACCTCTTAGGCAGTTGCTTATTTTGCAACCCTTTGTTGTTAAACAACAAAGAGAATGGGCTCTCATAATGTTATATTAATCAGCGGATTAATATTTCAATTTGATTTTCTTTATAGTTGAGGTGCTGTTGGCATTTCCATTTTCCCTCCATATGTGCAGCGATGTTAAGTGGTATCATTACCATTTCTACCTGGGGGTTCTGGAGATAACAGGCACCCGTGATAGCTCTATTCGGCGCAGCGAGAGCAACGTTGGGTAGCGGCTCATGCATTTTTAAAGGCGCTGTTTGCTGCCTCTCCGCTGCCATTCTTTTATAATGCAGCATGCAAACAGCTGAGTCACAGACTTTGTGTTCTCCTCAACATTTCCCCTTTGACTGGAGCAGAAGAACCACAACAGAGGGAGAAGATCTCCACACTTTGACCACAAAACCCTCAGCCAAGCCAGGCGTTCATGCTAAGATTGGAATGGAATTGGGGACGCTGTCTTTCTTCGGCTTCAGAGAAGGATAAGGTGCATCAGATGTTAACTCTGTTCAGATATTAATCAAACATAGACTCACATCTCCTGAAGTGAGTGCAAGTGCATCAGTACTGTACTCCTGTTCATTTAGGCCTCTTATAGCTCACTGCTAATGTCCAGAGAAGTTTTCTTAGCTTTATCTGCTTCATTCTCTCTCACGCAGTGTTGTCTATGCAGCTCACTTATATTCCAAGCCAATTTATTTAATGTTCTCAATCACACTGGTGGCTAATCAAACAGCGCGCCGCTTAGGTAACACTCACCGCAATTACATAAGGCTCCATTTCTCATAAACATCATGCAATTCGGAATAAAAATAACATAATTGCAAAACACTTTTTTGACTGACAGGCTTTGATTGACATGCCATTAGGTAATTGTTCGCAACAGCTGATTAGTCAATGACAAGTATTATTCAAATATCACAGCAACACCCTGGAAACCAGAGCAAAGCAAGTTCTCATCTGCATGCAAAGTGATACCTCTGTGTGATATACGATTAGATTCATTATATCAAGAACTGACATAGGAACTAAAATGATTTAACACCTTTCCCACAAATTATGAGATGTGTAAATATTTTCCCAGTGGATTATGGGAGTTTGGGAACAAAATCTGGCACCACCAGTTTCGGCAGAGACTCTGTCGGCTCTGAAAACATCCAAATTCCCACATTTCAACATGACGCTTGGTTACGGTATAGAACTTCTAAATTGTGAAGTGGATTGTTGAATTTACTCAAATGGTTCTCTTGTTCTTTTGATTCATTTGAGTTTTCATAACATCATTTGTCTTTATTTACTCAGTTCATTAGGGCAATTTACACTAAGCTAAAACAATTAAAGGCCACCCATCTCATTTTCCATAACCCATTTGAGGAAACTCGTTTGTTAAGACAGAATTATATAAGATGATGTCAGGGGAAATAATTTTTGTAATATTATCTGAGTATATTTCCAATGCATTCATGTTATAATACTTTAAAATATTTAAATATACAAACTACCTGAACCTACAGTTTCAGGCTGGATTTCCCAAAAGCATCTTAGCACAAAACAGGATCACACTGAATGCTCTCTCTAGTTAAGATGATTTGATCACTAAGACATTTTTAGGAATTCGAGCCTGAAACCGTTACTCTACACTCTTAAAATTAAAAGTGTCAAAAACATTTTCTTTGGAGAGATTCTGTGTAAGAAACACTTCTGGAACCTTTGGTAACACTTTATTTTAAGAGTCCACAGTAGATGCTTTGTAGTGGCTCAACTTGTCTTTATGGCTAACATTCAAGTAAATATCTATTAAATGAAATTCAACTTTAACACGTAAAACTTATTCAGATCTATTTTATTTTCTACAAAACACAGATGGTCTCAGACGCTGAGAAAAACATTAATGAGAGCCAAAAATCAGGCTGAGATTAGATGTAGTTCAAAGAAAGTATATAGATCCATTGCTGAGAGTCTGTGGAATTAATGCTTACCTTAGTACAGTGTTTCCCAATCTTGGTTCTGAAGGCCCACTGCCCTGCACATTTTACAGCTGAAGTGGATGTAAGGTTAAGCTCTAAAATATGTATGGCAGTAAACCACCAGCACCAGGGCTGGGAAAAAGTACTCTTAAAAAAGATGGTTTATTAAAGGGTTATTTAGTAAACTGAATAGTTCTGTTTAGAACCATGAGTTCTATGTAGAACAATTTGCATACTTAAATGGCATTTGGCATGTGGAAATCATTCTTCATATTGCTGGAAAACATGTTGTATATGGTTCTATTAGAACCTTTTTAAAAATTCTATATATTATTATTATATAAATTCTATATAGCACCAAAAATGGATTTTCTATTGATACAAGCTCATATCGTAACAATAGCAGAACCCTTTTTGGTGTTATATAGAATCATTTTTAAAAAGGTTCTACATAGAACCATACGCAACACTTTTGCTATAAATCTGAAGAACTCTTTCATGATGCAAAGAACCATCATCATTTTTAAGAGCGTATGTATGCCACAATTGTTGGCAGATCCTTATTTAACACTTTGTGCAGTCTCTCATTGCAAAGATAACAGCTTTGTTTCTTCTCCTATAATGCTTAATGAGACTGGAGAACACAGGGCAAGAGATCTGAGATTATTCCTCCATACAGAACCTCTCCAGATCTTCCAGATTCTACGGCCAATGCTTGTGGACTCTCCTCTTCAGATCATCTTCAAGTTTTGTATGGAGTTTAAGTTGGAGACTAAACAGGCCATGTCAAAACCTTTATTCTGTGGCCAGTGAACGTTTCTATGTTGATTTTGAGATGTGCTTTTAATCATTATCCTCCGGGAAGATCCAAACCACAGCCCAGTTTGAGCTTCCTTGCTGAGGGAGTCAGGCTTTGATTTAATATCTGCTGGTACTTAATGGAATCCATGATACTGTGTACCATGAACAAGTTGTCTAGGGCCTTTAGAAGAAAAAGCCCCACAGTATCACAGATCCACCACCATACTTCACAGTGGAGATGAGGTACTGATCTGCATGGCTATCTTTGTCTCTATGGCAAACTCACATCTGATGCTTGTTACAAAATGCTCTGTTTTGGTTTATTCTTACCATTCAACACATTCCCACTGGAAGTTCCTGTAACATCTGGCAAACTGTAGGCGCTTCAGTTTGTTGGACATTGACAGCAGAGGCTTTGTTCTTGCAACCCTCCCAAACAACTTCTGGTTATGTTTGTGCTGTACTGGTCGTAGGTTGGTAAACTTTCTGACCCTAACTAATGTCTGCAATTTTCCAGCTGCGATAATCAGAGATTCTTTGGCCACATGGTCCATCATCCTCACTGTGTGTGGGGTCAGTATAGACATACATCCTCTTCCTGGCAGATTTTAGCATTTCCTGCTAAACTTCTTAATTATTGCCCTGATTGTGGAAACAGGCGTTTTCAACAGTTTAGATAATTTCTTGTAGGCATTTCCTGCAGCTCAACAACCTTTTGTCGCACATCATTGCTGTATTCTCTGATCTTTCTCATAGTGATGGACGGCTAAAGAAATTTAGTCTGTGTGTCACCTAATATTTATACCCCTGTGAAACCATTTAAGTGTTCCTAAGTGCTCAGGTGCACTTTAAAGCCTAAAATAGTTATGAGAAGATACTTCAGTTAGATTTCACTCATAAGAATTTCTAGTGGTGCCAACAATTGGGGCACATATGGATTTAAGAAAAATATTTATTTCATCATAAGATTTAGGTTTATTCTTGCAACCATTGTACTTCAAAAAAAGGTTAGATTTTTACAGTTTAGAGAAATAAAGATCCCATCCATTGCAAAGTGATGTAGCATGAATTCTCTTTTAGCACAGTGGAAAAAAAATCACAGTGAAAATACCCTTTATGGCGTTAGTGTGAATTTGCAATGACTGAATACAAATGAACACTTAGCAGCAAATAAAAGCTGATTTGCTAATATCTAATCTAAAGCACTAAATATCTAATTTTACCTCCTGACTCGCTGACCTAAGGCCTGCACGTATTATTAGCATCTAATAGGACAGCTAATACTCCCTAATTCCCTCAGTGACCTGTGAGCTCCAACACACACACACACGGTCACCCCCTTCCACACACGCTGCTTACACACACACACACACACACACACACACACACACACACACACATATACCCACATATACACTGATAATGAGCCTGTGATAAAGGCCCTTCAGACTGAATTGCCCACAGCTGCAGGGCCCCTTGTTGCGCTGGCAGCAGTGCCCCTGTCATCGAGCGCATGTGCCTATCTGACCTGCTAATTTGGAGCATATGTAAGTGCTCTTAAAGTGGCGGGCCTTTTGACATGCCACAAACAGCAGCTGCCGCAGCTGCCCTCCAGAAGCTTCATTTAATTCAATTACATCTCTGGGAGATATGTAAACGAGGCCAGGGCTTGGAGAGAGAGCTACCGTAGGGGTGGCACGCAGCGCTGGAGGGGGGAAAAAAGGGGGGGTGTGGGGAAGATGAGGATGGAGAAAGGCTTGGAGAATGCTGAAACTCCCACCTCCCTTTTCGCCTTCCCTAAGCCAGCCTACCACAGCTATTCACATATACACATAAATGTGCACACAAACCCAAACCACCCCCCTCAACCACCACTGTCACCAGCATCAAGGCCCAGGTGGCTCAGTAGGCAAATGGCTGGGGTGACGATCCAAACTTTCCTCCCCCACCTCATTGCCACTGCCACCTTTGCTGCAGATCAGAGGGTGAGGGGGGCATGGCATTGGGGCTAAGTAGGGGGGAGTGGGGGGGCTTAATCAGGGTCATAGGCTTCTATCACTCTGATCACGGGAAAACTCAGCCCCCGGGCAGCCCTGCAATTAATGCAACTTTTGAGTGAAGAAGGGGGAGATAAATATTCACCATCTGGCAATTAGGCTTCGCAAGGCTCGTCTGGCTCAGTCGCCATGACTGCAAGATGATCTGCTATGATGGAAGTGCGCTAGGGCTGCTAGCCCTGGTCTAGCATCCACTAGATGCACGGTAAAGCCCTCAAAAGGCAGATTTTGATCCCATTTTTGCCTCTTCTTTTTCTGGCCTGCTCATGGCGAGCATTTAGGGACCATGCCCCCCAGCTGCTGGCTGGCTGTGTTGGAGCGCATGCCTGAAAGGAGCCCAGATCATGGTGATCAAATTAACTCCCCCCCCCTCAAAGGGGCGCAAAGGTTGTCAATGTGCAGCGCGTCGCATTTCAGCGCCTCATTGATGTTATGATTACTCATTTAACCGAACAATGAGTGCCAAGCAGCTCTTCTGAATGCCCTCCTGTGTAAAAAAAAAAAAGGAGAGTGCCGCTTGTTGAAAGATAGTGATTTAATAGGAGCGGTGATTCTTTTCATCCCTTTTTTTCCATCTGTGTATTGTGAAACACAAATGGATGGAAGACAAATACAGTGATTAGCTTGGGTGATTAATCTCAATTATTTGAGTTGCAAATGTGGGACCTTTTACCCTACCAAAATGTGCAGAATAAGAGCATTGGCTTAAGACAAAAGGCAGACAAAGAGGAGCAATGAGGTAGCAGAACCTTCTGTCAACAACAACAATGCCACAAATGCTTCTACTACTAGTCACGTTTGATGACAAAGGAGTACTTAGGGTCAGACGTGAGGTAATACTGTTCATTTCACTGGCTGTAGCTTTACACTGCATTTGAACTGTAAAAGAGAGCTTCAAGAGGTCTTGATCCCTTTTGACATTTGCCTTAATAACCACCTACATAATTAGCTGTCACTGTCAGTGAGATTACCTATAACTGCCATGCATCATACAGATATATATGAATACCAAAAATGATTGATTACATTACTAAAAAAAATTTATTTTTAGCCAATGTGTTGGCAGGTAAGACTTTCCACTGTGTTGATGTTCTAATGCGGTCACTGTAGCCTCCTTCTGGGTCTGATCGGATGACCCCGATCTTCCGCTAATTGCCAAAATCCCTCTAGCTTCCCGCCGCTGTTGTGCTTCTCTGTAAAGGGATAATTACACACTTTGAATTATTAAGTGTCATTATCAAAGCTTGTGCTTAACTTGTTTTGCTGTACTGTACGGTTCCTCTGATCTTTGGCGATCATTACTTATTAAAGGCGCTGGATGCTTTTTCCCAGTTGGAATATGTCGACGTGTGGCTTAATAATGCAACCATCTTGCATGCCCTCATATCTTAACTCCAACTAAACGGAGGCAAAATATTAGGGTTAGTCGCCACCACCGTCCCCGCTGATAATATTAGCAAAAAAGTGTGGATATTGGCTCAATTGGAGTCATTATCATATTGGCAAATTAATTAAACTAGTATTTTGATATGAGTGTGTACTTAGCTGAGAAGCCCAGTTGTTTATAAAGTCTGTTTCTCCAGGGCGCCAGCTACTATGGCACTTAATGGCTGTGACTGCCTCCAACTGATGAACTCCAGTTTTAATACTAGTTCTAGTGTTATTTCTCTAAGAGAAACCGGGGATGGCTTAATAAAGAGATTACATTATAAAAGTGCTGCTCTTTATTGATAAAAATGTTTCAAATATTGACTAATGATGGTCATAAGCAATTGAAGTAAATGAAAAACACAACATGTCCTTCATTCATCTGAAAGGTTATGGAGGACACAAATGAAAAACGTCTTTATGAACAAAACTTCTCAAAATATTCTTGCACCCATGTGTCATTCTAATAACAGAATTATCTGTCTGAGATAAAACTGTGAAAGTGTTTGTTTTGAAATGCAACAACACATCAACAGCACTGTTTTCTGTTCTTCAAAACCACTGGTGGTCGCATGTGGAGAGCTTCAGTGGATATTTCTGGAGTGTTTGCTATATCAGTCACTAGGTCGGGTCAGCTGAAAACGTGATTAGTTATGTAAATAGTAAGAAAAACAGTCAGGATTAGAAAGCTGGAGAAGGAGGTGTGGTTTAGAGTCTATAACTGCCTCTCTTGGTGTATTTCAGCCCTGAAAATAACATGCTTATGTAAAGTGCAGACCAGAAACTATCATGTGTCAAAACATATCAACCTGCTGTTTAGGAGGCTCATTTATGACAGCGCACTCCAAACAAACAGCGCCAACCACATGGACGAGCGTTCGCCTCTGTGTGACCTAGGCTGTTACTGTATTAGGCACTGGAGTGTACACACATACAAAGAGAATTATAATGCTTTACTATGAGTTTAGATGCTGTGGATACAGATTTTTGATATGATTCGATTAAAAAAAGGTATCACTTAAATGGCAGTTTCATAAAAGAAGGAAAAATGTTCCTTAACTTTCACGCATGTTAATGTAGTGAGACTTTATTCCAAATATTTTTGGACTATTTCTTTTGGCCCATTCATCATGTAGTGTTCACACAATGTAACGAGCAGCTAGCATTTTCAAATGGTATGAAAAATTGTAATATATATAATATTGTATACTGTCTGTTGTACTCTGGCAGGAAAACAACAAGTTCTTTTGTTCTGTAAACGGCAGCTATTTTTTGCGTCAGGAAAAAAGCAGAAAACACATTCAACAGAAAATTACACAGAAACTCAATGACTAAATATATTACTTTTTCAGTATTTAATGTGTGTCCACACTTAGCCTTTATTACAGCTTACATTCTTTTTCAGGAGACTGCTTTGAGAGTTTCAAAGAAACTCTGAAGAGATATAAGTTGGTTGCTTTTTCTGCTTCTCACAACTCTAGTAAGCCTAAACACATTCAATGATGTTGAAGTCTGGACTCCGGGGTGGTCAGTCCATTGTTCTGAAAACACCAGCAGCTTCTTTGTTTGATTTCCAAATTTTTCTCTGTTTTGTCTAGTTTTATCTAACAGCTTCTTGACAGCTACACATCCTTTCAGACAAATAGCATTGAGGTTTCGTCTTGCAGTAGAAGGATAGACAGAAACACCTGTGGATTTTTTCTTCAGCAAGATCTCTCAAAGATGAAAGCTTAAAGTACCTTTACCTGATCGAAACAGTTTTGGTGGTCTACCAGGTCTTGCATGGTTGTGAGGTGTCCCATTTTCTCTCTCTATTTTTTTTATGTTCATATTTCCCTCTGACCCTTTCATTATGCAAGTGAAATATCTTACATATGATATCCTCAAAAATATCTTGAATAACAAAAATAGAAATCTTTGTGTGTAAAACCACAACTGAATGCCTGACCTTCATGTGCGATGGATATTATCACATGTGCTCGGGAATACTTTGAAACTCTGTTGACAATAAACACTGTTAATCGTTGCATCAGAAATGCAAGTTACGATACGCAGAGGAAGCCATATGCCAAAAAAGGAATAGAGCCCTCCAAACTGTTACCAGTGTAAAGTTCAAAAGCCAGGGTCTGTCATGTTATGGGGGGTATGAGTGCTCATGGTATGGGTAATTTGAACTTCTGTGAAGGCACCATTATTACATATTTTGGAGCAATATATGCTTTCTTTTAGACAATGTCTTCTTCAGGAACATCCATGCTTATTTCAACATGACAACAGCATGCCTACATAATCAGAGAGTGTGGTTGCTAGACTGGTCTGCCTGTAGTCTAGACCTGTCTCCCCTTGAAAATATGTGGCACATTATAAAGAATACAGAGACAAATGTCCTGTATGGTTATGCAGCTAAAGACTTGTATAACAGAAGAATATCAAAAATTCTACTTTAAAAACTGGAGCAACTGGTGATTTCAGTCCCCAAATAATTATTAAGTGCTCTTAAAAGGAAAGGTGATGTAACACAGTGGTAAACAAGCTCCCGTCTCAACTTTTTTAGAACGTGTTGCAGGCATCAATTTGGACTGTATATTTACAAATGAATAAATAAATAAAGTGAATAAGAGAAAACATCAAATAGTGTTCAATTTAATACAGGTCAAACAACTTCCAAATAACTGCTTTCTGTTTTTATTAGCATACGGTCCCAACCTTTTTGGAACTGAAGTATATTGTATGTGTGTCTATGTTTAAATGTGTAAATCTTTATGTGTAAAACTGAGAGAAATAATTCCCACAAACACACACTCGTATCTCATTCAGCCTTGATTTCCTGCTATCTGTGCTGCACTGTATGCATACTTTCACCAGACAACACGTGTCCGTTCCCTCACCTGTAGACCAAGCCTAGCTTCCGACAAGCATGAAAAAAAAGACCACTTTGTCCCTCTCCCTTTTAGGAGCGATGCGTGAGTCAGATTAAATAATCATTGGGAGCAGGGTGCGTTTCACCTTGGGGACATATTGTCCCCTGTCAGTGGAACCTTCGGGGACAGAAGGCTGCGCGGTGGGGGAGCGCAGTGGGGAGTGCGCGGCGCTGATGAAACGGAGCTGGCTTAATGAAGGCATGGCCCATGGCTTCCGCGGCTACGCCATATGTTTCGCCAAATGCAAATGGCCCCCCAATTCAAACAACTTTTTCATCTTGATCTATGCAAATGTGTTTATAAATACAGCCTTATAAATATGGCATTGTGCGTTTAAAGGAGAAAACTCAAACCACCCCCCCACCACACCGCACAAGCTTGAGCGAAAATGGCTGTCAGACGTGGGAAGGATTAATGGCATCCCGTGGGACAGTCATGGACTCCTTCACGTGCACACACAGTTAGGGCCCACACACACACACACACACACACATAAACACACTTTTGATACAGTGGTTTAGCATTAAAGGGGAGCTCCACCATTTTCAAAAATTTCTGTATTAAGATGTAAACAAAGACATTTAGAGTGGTTTGCGGTGAAATGCTCTATTCTTGAGAAGTTTATCAAATTACATTTTTCACAGTGGTGGTGATAGGAACCAGACGTCTGAGACGTTTAATGCCTCTAAAAGCTGCCTCACTGAAAGTTATTATATAAAATGCTACAAATGAACCGCCCGATACCTGAGAAGTTGTTTGACAATATTTTTGAGGTAAGCTGTGGGTCTGAAGCATTCAAATATATTTAAATTCATTCTTGGCAAAGAGGCAAACGGGGGTGTTGTAAGGCAAAAGTAACACCCAAAGAACACATTTTTGTAGATTCTCCACTATTCCACTATTCTACTATATTATATTATACTACTATTCAAAATGTGTACTTGTGTTAGACAGTAAATAAAGTGGCTATATTTGCATTGTAGATATTGTTACTTCTGGTTCTTATTACTTCTGTTGTAAAGAAATTTGAGTCAGTAAAGTTTTCTACCAATTTTTCATTTCCCAAGTGCAAATATTTCAGAAACTTATGCTGTATTTTGTGTTTTAAAAACTTTTGCTAACTTACATGATGAAATAGAGACTAATAGTAATGAATTGGTGTTAACATTTGCATGTCAATAGCCCATGTTATCATCTTCCATTATAACATAACATAATGCACAAAGACAAGTATTATGTCTTTATTTGCATATAGCCAGCCATTTCCTACACAAACATACATTGAAACATATTGGATTCATGATAATGTATTTGAATGTAAAGCATCCCCACAATATGTAGGACTGTGTTATATGGACAAAATGCCATACTGCAATTATACTGCTACATGTTGCAATTGTGACATGCCTCACAATACATTAAAGGGGGATTTCACTGAATTTTCAAAATTTTAAAAATTCAAATAATTGAATCATTGACATGTAAATAAAGTCATTCAGAGTGTGTTGATGTGAAATGATGCATTGGAGAGAAACTTACTGACTCAGATTTCTTTACAATGATGATGGAACCAGCAGTTGCAATGTCTGCAATGCAATTATAGTCATTGTATTTACTATCCTAAATGACCATTGGACCTATACGTGTCTGAGTTTATATAAGTATGTTGATGATGGTAAAATAGTGGTTAATCTAATGGATACTATTGTCCCTAACAATGCCCTGCATGTACCCCTCCGCTTGTAACCCAAAAGCTTATATAAAACTATCTGGCAACAATGTCTCAGGCATCAAAGAATACATTCATTATCATTTTATTTAGTAACTTTCTGAGATGTAGCTTTTAGCATTTTACTTACTTATTTTTGTACTGCATATTGTATTTTATGGTTGTATTAATATATTTTATTGTATATCTTTAATTCTTCTATTTATGCATCTGTATAATAGTGTACGGCAATACTTTTGCTCCTGTTTTGCTCTTTACTGTACTTTGTGCTGTTGTAATAGACGACTTTCCCTCTGCGATTAATAAAGTCATCTATCTATCTATCTATCTGTCTGTCTGTCTGTCTGTCTGTCTGTCTGTCTATTAAACACTTCAGACATCTGTCTTCTATCACAATCACTGTGAACAATTCTAGTAATCTTCTAGTCTACCTGTAAGTTTCTCTAGAACGGTACTTTTCACATCAGATCATTCTGAATAACTTTGTTTACATGTTAATGACTGCATTTAAAAAAAAAAAAGTAAAAATCATAAAACTTTCCCTTTAAAAACACATTGGAGAACCTTTGATGTGACATGATTAAGACCACTCTGCACTATTTTGACCAAACATTTTACATTTGTTGGATTATGTGACTTGATTTATCAAAACATTCATAAAAACTAATCTGGAACATCTGAATTTTCTCAAAGCACAGACACAAAAAACATTAAAAAAAACCCTTCTGCAAAATCAGTGCAATTAACTTCCAATATATTGCCCAGGATTAGCTTCAAATGATCCTAGTTTCTCTCTCTATCTCTCTCTGCCATCACTTAGCAGAGAGGTGATCAGATTGTCAGGAGCGCTGTGGTAACCGTAGTGACTGCACCTGAGGCTCTGACTGCGTGCCAATGTCTTTATCATGGCCCTGTGGCCTGCTCAGTGCCAGACCCGTGACAGACCTGTGCCCAGCGAGAGACACTACGCTGAATCAAACTCTGTCGCCATACCTGCTCATCTTAAACAGCTACCTATACAGCCCATCCTGCACTCAACATTTGCAATCAGCGTTCTCTTTAAAGTCTCTTTGTTCTTCATTCAAATGGATTAAACAATAATATTCAACACAAGAGATCCAGATTCCAAGATTCTGTCTTATTTCTATGCTGACTATTAGAAAAAACAGTGAGACATGAAGAATGATGATTTGTTTAATAAATGTTTCTTAGATAATCATAATGAATACAGGTTATTGTTGTTGTTGCTGTTGTTTTTTTATACTCGCCTTTGCATGCATGTTTGTATGTAGTTATTATAGATGTTTCTGTAAATGTGGTACATAAGTATAGAGCTCATGTTGCATATCTTATCGTTTAAAAAAAAAACAAAAAAACTCTGGATTCTCCAGTAAAACTGTATGTGATGTAAAGAATATAACATGAATTTGATTAGAAATGTCAAACAAGCTAGTACTATTCCTGCCATCCACTGACTGCTAATAATAACTTAAAAAGTAAATACACAGCACAGTTATGGCACAGATATTGTCTAGGCTGAAGTCTAGCCTTCTCCCTCTGACTCTTACTGGTTCTGTCTTGACTACCACCCTATTACATACAGGGGTCATTGAAGAATTGAAAACATATGTGACATATATGTAACTATGTACTGGTCTATATGCAGCAACAACAACAATAATAATAAGAAGAAGAATCATCATCATCATCATTGACATAATTTAAAAATATTAATTGCCCTTTACATTGTATCTCAGTAATTTTGAACCTTAAGTTTTCATTCTTCCTTCTTTGTAGTCCTGTCTTTGGGCATTTCCATTGATGTCTGTGTGACAGAAGCTAAATGCTGCTTTTGCTAACCTCAGCAGCCAGAATGAAACCTGTTTTGCTTTTTCTACATTAAAAAATCCACATGGGGACCTTTCAAATGTCTCCACAACCAGGGACAGATCATGGTTTTGTGAAGCTCCTGTAGACCCCTTGCACTCCAACAAAAATGCATTAAAACCTGAAAACAACACTGCAATTTTGTAAATAAATAAATAAAATTAGTGTTATTAATTAGCTTCTTATTGATTACTGAATAACATCCTATTGTGTCTACATTGTAACAGTTTGTGCTTTTTTTCTAAGATTTGAATTTCGTGTCATTTTTGTGTAAGGTTTAAATCACGATTTCATCTCTTTTTCTGTCAGCCTACACTGAGTCATAATACAAAAACAGTTCAGACCTGGAAGAGTAAATGCTAACAACACAATCACACAACATCTAAAACATCCCATTTAAATACCAGTGAAAGTTGAAAATAATATAAAAACTGTGGGCCCTGGGGACAGAAAACATTTCATCATTTATTCCATTTATTTAGTCATGTGAACACATTCAAGTACCATTCGTTCATCTAATGTTTACATCTGCAGTGGACTGTCCCAAGTATTTGAGCCACCTAGATCTAAGGACCTCAGAGGCCCTTTATCCATCAATGGCCCCTGAGTACTGGCCCCAAAGGCCCCCTCAGTAATCCATCCCTGCCCAGTCAGCTTCATGTTTTCCACGATGCTGGGGACATTTGATCCCCACAAAGAGCTGAAAACGTACACAGACATTCACTCACAAACACGTGCGCGCGCACTATGTCCCTCTTTCCTGCACACACTCCTGTCTCTCTGTAACCCTCCTGAACGCGGTGAAGCTCATCAGCGCGCGCGCACCCCGTAACGTGGGGCTCGCGGACCGGATGCTAATGAAGCACGAGGCGCCTGTGAGCGCGCATATCAAACAGACCGTGCGACTCGAGTGGTGTTGTTTATGCAGAACGACGCGAGCGAGGTGTTAGCAAAGAGCAAGGTGTGTGTGTGTATGTGTGTGTGTGTGTGTGAGTAGAGAGAGAGAGAGAGAGAGACACAGAGAAAGAGAGACTATCAAATTGTTTTACATAAACAAATTTTACAAAATTTGACATTCTATTAAAGTAAAATAACTAGTTATTAATATATTGGATATGAAGAGTCTTCAGTGATAATTCCTTTATTTAACTGTAACTACAGCAGTATTAATTGGTTGAGACCTTTTTTGCTGACCTATAGGTTAAAGGGGTCAGTGCTGTGAAAAGAGTGGTCTTCAAACTGAGTCCCTGAGTTAGTGCCATGGGCATAGAAGAAAATGAGTCCTTATAACAAAACTCTAACAAAATTCTAGATGATGCCAAGTGCTAACAGCTTAAAATTGTTGTGTGGCTAAAATGTTATAAAAAAATCTCTAACGATCACTTACAGCTCAGTTGATGGAAGATCTTCATACACAGCTTCTAAACTCTGGAAGAGCAGTGCTGAGAATGTCAGGAATGGATCTCGATAAGTCTGTAAAAATACATTTCCTTATGTTATCATATGCCCAGAGTGGTAGGGCTCAGTTTCTCAGATTGTTTCTAATTGTGCAGTTATTTCATTTAGACTGTGCCATGCTTTACTTATCTTCCTGTGTAAAGCACTTTGACACGAAAGCACTTTGGGATGAAAGAAAAAGTGCTACATAAATACATAAATAAAGAAGTGTTATTGTTAGTAGTAGAAGTAATAGTAGTATTAGTACCGTAGTCATGTTAACTATACAGTTACATATCATAAAGCAAGTAAATATTGCCTGGGGGTGGGGGCCACAAATAACAAAAAACAAAAAAATATTGGATCCACTGCTGTACCCTCTTGAGCAGGTCACCGAATCATGATTATGTTCTAATAAGCTGCAATGGCTCCATCTACTGGAAGAATATAAAGCTTGCAGTTTGAAGTAGTCCAACTGGGGGATTCATCCTTTAAGGAAAAACTGCTCAGTCAATCAGTCAATAAAAGTAATAAACAGTTGAAAGAAAGTAAGATTGCGCAAGTAAAAATTCATTACAATTCTAGTTGCAAGGTAATTTTAGTATAACCCAGACTGCTTTAAGCACTTTAATCTTCAAATCCATAATCTGTGTACTAATAAAAAGTAAGATCAGTTTATCTCTGAATTATTTTATTCATAAACTTGTGCAGATGAGGCTAAACAGATCCACATGAAGTGTTAAAAATAAGTTTGGCTGCATTTTGTGATTTGGTGGACAGGTAACCTTGGGTGGTGTTCTACTCCAGGGACAGTTTAATCCCAATATGCATTCATTCAGCTCAGTTCATTTTATGGTTCTACCTTGAATAACTTCATCCAGTACTACAAATTATGATGTCTGACATACATTAAAGTTGCGTTCCAAGTTGCTGATATCTGTCACTTCAAGATCAACTCTGATCACAGCTCTGACACATCATATATTCCTTAGTTTGAGACATGCTGTTCAAAAGCAAAAGTGAAATACAAGAGAGAGTGACTGCTCTCTGCTCATCTTTGAAGCAGGAGTAGCTTGTGGCCAGTAGAGGGGGATGCAGCATCATGTGTTCAGTTATCACAGTGTTTAGCAGGCAGAGCAATGTGAGAGAGAATCATGTGCTTTTATGTAACTACACTTCTGATGAACGGGGAATTCCACTGAATTTCTGCGGAACTCTCTTCATCACTCATTCATCACTCATTCAACTAAGATGTAAACAGTCTTACAGAATGGTTTGTTGTGAAATTCTGCACTGCAGAGAAATGTGCTGACTCAGACCTCTGATAACACTTTATTTTGAGTGGTCTTTTTTAGATGAAATAAACACTCAACAGACATATAACATATAAACAACATATCAATTATGTAACTTTCAGTAACTGTGTAACTAAAATGTGTTTATAATCTGCTGAATTCAGTTGTTTTCACTTTATTTGAAGTGTCCAAGTTCATATCTGTAGGTGTTAACCACTTAAATGTCCAGGGCCCACCGGTGGGCCCATAGTTTTATTACACACTTCTCCATTCTTAAAAAAGGCTCTTTAGTAAAGAAAATGGTTCTATATAGAACCTTTTTTAAAAGGGTTCTTCTATTGTTACAAGCTTGACATCATAACAATATCAGAACCCTTTTGGGTGCTTTATAGAACCCATTTCAAAAAGGTTCTATAAAAGAGTCATCTACAGCACATTCGTAACAATCCTTTCATGATGCAAAGGACCTTTAATCATGCAAAGGGTTCTTTGAGTTTTCATGGCTCTATATAGAACCATTTTCTTTACGAAAGAACCCTTAAAGAAGCATTTTTTTTATGAGTGTATAACCTAAGAATAGCTTAACCCATTTGCACTTAAGTCCCTGTAGTTACTGAATAACAAGGCTGGATTTTTAAATTTTGAGTTGAGGTTAAAGGTTAGGTTTAGGAATAGGTCCAGAGTGTGGGTTAGGATTCGGTTTTGGGTTGAGGTTAAGGTTAGGGTTAGGTTAGTGTGGGTTAAGATTAGGTTTTGGGTTGAGGTTCAGGTTAGGTTTGGGATTAGGGCCAAGGGGAGGGTTAGGATTAGGTTTAGGGCCAGGGTGAGAGTTAGGATTAGTTTTTGGCTCGAGGTTGAGACTACGGTTAGGATTAGGGCCGCAGTGAGGGTTAGGATTAGGTTTTGGGTTGAGGTTAAGGTTAAGGTTAATATTAGGTCCAGGGTGTGAGTTAGGATTAGGTTTTGGGTTGAGGTTAAGGTCAGGTTTAGGATTAGGGCCAGGGTGAGGGTTAGGATTAGGCTTTGGGTTAAGGTTAAGGTTAGAATTAGGTTTAGGGCTAGGGTGAGGGTTAGCAATAGTTTTTGGTTCAATGTTAAGGTTAGTATTAGATCCAGGTTGTGGGTTAGGATTAAGATTTGGGTTGAGGTTAGGGTTAGGTTTGGGATTAAGGCCAGGGTTAGCACTAGGTTTGGGCAAGGTTGGGCAAAGTTATATTTTGCGTAATGGAAGTACCATATTAAGTCTACTTCATGTAACATAACACATCTACGTAAGTGTGTGTAAGTAATGTATCAACAATCTATCTCTTCATAGTTTGTATTAGGCATGGTACTGATATGACTTAAATACTGTATCTCTCCACTTGCAACCAAGCCTCAGTACTGACATCAAACAAAGCTATCTCCTCACTTATAAAACCTCAGGTGCATCAAACATCTCACGACTAATTAGGTAAATTGGCAGCAGGTCAGTAATGTTATTGGGCATAAAAAAGCAGCCCAGAGAGGCTGAGTCTTTCAGAAGTAACGATTATGAAATTTTCCCCACTCTATGTGGCCAAAATAGTACAACAATCCTAGAATAATGTTTCTCAATATAAAATAGCAAAGAACTTGGGGGCTTGATCATCTACGGTACATAATGTCACTGTATGCAAGGGAGAAGGCCAAAAAACAATATTGGATGGTCGTGATCTTCAAACCCTCAGGCGGCACTGCATTAAGAACAGATGTAATTCTGTAGTGGAAATCACTGCATGGGCTCAGGAACACTTCTGAAAACCACTGTCTGTGAACACTGTAATACTGTTGTAGTTACAGAACAGTTTGTTGCTGCATCCCCAAATGCACGTTAACACTTTACCATGCAAAATATATATATATATATATATATATATATATATATATATATATATATATATATATATATATATATATATATATCTTTAAACAGGACCCAATAATGCCACCTTCAAAGTGCAAAAGTGTCCTGTGGTTCAACAAATCAAAATTTAAAATGCTTTTTGGAAATCATGGACACCACGTTCTCTAATGAGGAGAGGGACCATCCGTCTTGTTATTAAGGCAGCATCTTTGATGGTATGGGGGTACATTAGTGCACATGGGTGACTTGTACATCTGTAAAGGAACCATTGGTGCTGTATGATATATACAGGTTTTGGCAACATGCAATTCAGACAATGCCTTTTTCAGGAAAGGCCTTGCTTATTTCAGTAAGACAATGCCAAACCACACTCTGCACATATTTATAACAGGATGGCTCCATAGTAAGAGAGTCCAGGTGTTAAAGTGGCCTGCCTACAGCCCAGATGTCACCCACTAAAAAACATTGTACGCATTATGATACAAAAAATCCGACAAAGGAGACCCCGAACTGTTGAGCAGCTGAAATCCGTATCAAGCAAGAATGGGAAAACATTTTACTTTCAAAACTACAGCAATTGTTCTCCTCAGTACCCAAACACTTACAGAGTACTGTTAAAAGAAGAGGTGATGAAACACGGTGGTAAACATGCCCCCATCCCAACTTTTTTGAAACGTGTTGCTAGCATCAAATTTAAAATAGGCATATATATTTCAATATTTGACATGTTGTATTTGTACTATTTTCACATAGGGTTTAAATTATTTGCACATCATTGCATTCTGTTTTTCTTAAGATTTTGCACAGTGTCCCAACTTTTTTGAAAATGAGTTTGTACAAGTTTAATGAGAGATTTATCAGTTCTTGTTTTTTTTTTATTTGAACTGGCAAAAATCTTCTCATCTGACTGGCCTTCAGCGGATCTGCCATCTCTATTAAATTTGTCTGTCTACAAGTTGAGGAATTAAGTGATATAAAATAGCATTAGGATCAACACTATGTGAACTTATCACTAACATTAAAATACTGTTAACAACAGTCTATGGTTGTGAATGTTTCAAATAGGGATGCAAATGACTGAAGCTGGCAATGTATGAGGGTTTGCTGACTCTGGGCCACTGGGCACTTTAAACGTTCTGCCTTGGCCAGACTCCCTTAGTGATTTTATCCCATGCTAAACACACATACTGACTGCTTTCCCAGTAAACGTTGAGACACGTAGGCCAGTAAAATGTAAGCGAAAAAGTTGACATTGGTGGTGCCAAAGTCCTTGTATGCTGTCTTTGCTCTGTTTGACTGAACAGTTTTTTGAGGTATAAACGTTAATATGGTGATTTTTTTTTTTCCTAAGGTACATTGCACTCATTTACGCTAACTACCTAATACTCAGTGTGGTATACTCAGCATGGTATCTCAGTATGGTATCAGACTCAGTATTGGCGAGTAATAAAAAACTTGTACTCCTATTTGTACTTGGTCTGAAAAAAAAAGGTATTGATGCATCACTTATTTCAAACGATAAAGAGAAATATGAAAAGAAAAGAATAGAAAAACTGCCAATAATGATATTTCTGTCTTTTTTGCTCATTTACACTCTCACTACCTGTGAAGTTTCTAGACTAAAATAGCTGGTTTGTCAGTTAGCCAACATTAGTGTTAGCCTACCCCTTTTTCTTTACCTCACACACATCTTAAATTAGCTAGCTAACAGAGGACCTGTTAAAAACTCAATAGCCAGCCATATTGAGCATAATTTTCACAAATTTGTATTGTAGGTAGATATCTTCATCCTGTAACTACTTACCACTTCACTCTTTTTATGAAGTATTTTGAACAAGGTGTAATGTTTATTTTAGTACAGTATTAGCTAAAATTCTGTCTCAATTTTAATGGTTTCCAACTGACGTTACTTTGCAGAGCGAGCAGCACCAGAGCCCCACCCCCCATTGTTGGCTTATACTTTACAAAGTCTGACATAGGATAGTGATGCCTAGTGACGCCCTCAGGGTGCTAATAGGAATCAGGTGTCTTAATGTCCACAGTGCAAATAAAGCCATTTTATTTACTATTCAAATCAACCAGTGAACCTACAATGAAAAGAAGAAGAAAACGTATTTATTCTTGCCTTCGTATTTACTGAACAGAAGGGATTTGGCAATAATATAACTCTTTTTATTGCCTAAAATCCCACAGAGATTTCCACCATAACACTACTGAGAAGGTTCGTAATGTTTGCCGGCTGACATTTTTTGTCCCCATAGCTTCAAAGAAAACTCATTTTCTGTCTTACTAAACCAATACATTCAAAATGTAAACATGAAACCCGCCACAGAAATCAGAAGCACCTCTGGAGTGCTATGCATCTACAAGACCTAATGAGCTCGTTAGAAAAGGCCAAAGGAACATATATTCCCAGCACAGGGGCTGCTTAATGCAATTACTCTCATATTCTAAGCACAGCGGTTCCAGTAATAACATTCTCTTATTGATGCTCTGCTTTTCAGTCAGTACTGTACAGCAGCAAATTACTCTCTTCTGTTGATATTCATCAAGGCACTTATTTAACTTTGTTATATTGCATTATTCCATAATGTTGGGCAGTGCTACTGAGAGCACACAGCTGCATCCTCTCTGTGTAAAAAGGAAAGGTTTGTGGGGACGGTGTGTTCTCAACATTGGACTTGTACCACATAAACAGAGGAACATGTGACAGAACATTACCTAGCCAGTATGACTTTGCCATTAACCCATTAATGTCCATATCTGAAAGGTTACATTATCTGTGATCCATATGTTCTCTGAGCTTTCCTAGCACATATCTGAAGACATTTTTAAATCATTCACTTCATATAGCTAAAAGTGAGTTTTTAGCACTTAATGTATCATAATAAATGGAGCGTATGGTTTGATTGTAAATAAAAGTGTGAAAATTAGACCTACATGTAACTAAAAAATCAAATGGATACTGTCAGATGCTTATCCAAGATATAACTATTTAAAATGTCATCATTTTAGACCAGGGGTCTAAAACTACCAGCCCATGGTGCAGGAGACAGCTTCATATGCCCATCACATAAGATTTTGCCATAAATCTGGCTCACAATTCATTTTTTCCTTTTTTTCTGCAATATTTACATCAAATGTGTAGATTTTCTTTATCCACAGACACTGTGGCTAGTTACTCAACACAAGCTCTATAAAGTCAGTTTAGGCTGATGTTTATGATGTTAAAAGCATTCCAACAAGAATCATTTAAATGAAAACCCAATGCAGTATGAATGCTGCACACTGTGCAGGCATGGCTTTAATTTAGCTTTAATTACTTTAGCTGTTATCAATTTCTCTTGCAAAATCCATTGTATTCACAAAACATTTGCAAAATTTATGTGAGGGAATGCAAAAAAATTTGCAAGGGAACACAATATCATTACCTTTTTTTAACCATGGTCCCTCATCACACCACTCTGAAAGACTGTTTACATCTCAATAATTGAATTTTGCAGAAATTTGGAAAAAAAACAATGGAATTACCCTTTAATTGGTGGGTTTAAATTCACACATAATCACATTAGCCTCTAAGCTCCAGTCTAAAGTAAAGGTTGGACACCAAACATGTCTTGGCTGATTGACTATAACTGAGGAAAGGAGAAAATTGTGTAAACATTATTTTTGGTCAAACCATCACTTTGAAACAGAAATGTTAACTACTGCCTAAAAACATACAAGCAATGTTTTTGTTTCTAATGATTATTCTCTTTCATGACTTTCATGAGTTCATCTCAAGTCAAAATGGTTGGAGTACAGAGACGAACTAACAAAACTACGAAGCTAAATGTAATTTGTTATATGTAAATTACCTCCCAGGCTTTCAACATTGCTGTAGATGGATCTAATGTAATTAAAATCTCTTTCCAGGTGCTGCTTTTGGGCTAAAACAGTGGCATTAAATATGAATGAATGTAGGCATGACTGTTTAGTGCTTGCTCAGCAAATGTAAAAAATGAGCTAGTAGGCCTACATATCACTTCTGCAAACAAAGACACACTTTTTAGCTTCATTACTGCTACTGAAGCTCTGCCTCGAGTGTTTTCTACACCCAGAAAATCAGAGAATCCCCATGGACAGCAAAATTTAATTAAGACTTGGCTTAATCTGTGCCTTGAAATCTGGCTCTTGGTGTCAAACAGATTCCCAAAAGTATTGGATTAAAAGGGATTTTTGTTAATACATAGCTAAGGGAAAATATAAAGCCGACCATGTTGGCCCACACATTAATACTTCCATGGAATGGCATCTCCTCACTGCTGTGCAGTTGATCTCACAGGCGCAAAGTTGACATGTGATTAGTATTAGCACTAATACAGCTGTATGTACGCTATGAATAAGAATGCGGCAGTTAAAGAGTGAAAGCAGAGTGGCATGTGACATGGAAAACCGACATTTGTCTTGTTTTTGCACTATGTGAAAATTAAATACATAAGAATTTTAAACAAAGTCTACATATGGAGATTAAGCTACAGCTCATTTTGAATTCATCATGGTTGTGATGTTACAACACCAACACATTCAGCCTACAGCAGTTTAGCCACTCGTCCATGTTGCAGCACTAAGGGCCTAGACACAACAAACTAATGTGGAAGAACTTGCTACTGAGGTTGAATGATGATCACTTTTCATCTCCTATGAAAATTTTCCACTCTGAACACACTGCTGACGGCTGACACACACGCAGCCAGTGCATCTGTGTGAGAGAGAACAACTCTCTATAGCAGCAGCTGCAATAGTCGGTAAAACTGAAAACTGCAACATTCAAAACTGTTTAAATGTCTTACAGGCTTTAAATGCCTGTGTTTAAGCTAAACATAGAGCATGAAAGTAAAAGTAAACCACTGTTATCTGGGCTGGGTGTGAGTGAATGTCTTGCGTTTTGTTTCATGTTGTTGTGTTATCAGAGCACCTTTAGACCTTTTGTGCATCTGAGTTAATACATAATTTTTCTCATTAGGAGTAGACTAGTCTAACGCTGTTTGTTTAAAAATGTTGACATTCGAATAATAGATGATGTGTTTATGTAGTAGTGATAAAATTTTGCTAACTGTACTGACACTAAAAAAATCAGGCTGTTCTCTGGGTTTGTCCTCTGGACGCTGTTGTCTGCTCGCTTTGTTTTCTTTCAACTCTCTCTCACTGCTGACCGAGCATGCCGATTTAACATGGTCAGTCAGCCAAAACTGCACCGACTAGTGCAAGACACACGGCACAAACTATGGGCGACAGACGCTCTCCAACAGACTGACCATATCTGATGGCTGGCTGCTTGGTTTGTTTGTCAGGGCCCTTAAAGATTATTTCAGCCTGGACTCACAACACAGGACAGCCAATGAGAAAAGAGGCTATTTTTTCTATATCTATCTTAAAGGCACAGTAACAGAAACAAGCTGTTTAATTAAGGGATAAAGATGGTGTTGGAGAGATGTAGATTATCTCCCATAATCAAATTTGAATCTTTTTAATATAGAATATTTTGTTTAAGAATATATTTATTACACTTTGGAATAATAGTTCATTGGCTTTTGTGTCTCAGTGAGGTCTGTGACATACCCTAAGAAGGATGCTGTGACCTGAGGTAAGGACTTTATGCCTATCTCCAATCTATCCCACCAGACATGGTGGCGGCCTGTACTGTAAACTTATATTAGTTGACTTCAAAAAAAATAATGCAAAATTATTGCCTCAGAAAAATTAGGTAAAGTTACAGGTTCAGGCTTAAAGAGCTTTATATATGAGTTATAGAGACTTCCTAATTTACAGTAATACACGCTTTTGTAGCAGCTAAGGAAATTCAAACAGCCCATTAATTATAAATGTTTTCTGCTAAACAGGCAGTACTCTGCTTTTTCAAGTACTGTTGAATTACTTAGCCTTGAAGCAAATATTTATTTTTGTGTATATGCTGTATTGGCATCAATTTAAACAACCCCTTCATATTAAATATACTGTTTTGTTCAGTAACAAATAAATGGCTAGATAACACTAGAATCCCCCATTTCTGAGAAAGTTTGATAGCTTAATGCCGTTTTGCCATCCTGATAGCATTCATAGTGATAGACTGAACTTGTAAACCTGAACACAAAAAAACATCATGGTGAGAATAACAAGCACATGTAAAATGCATCCAAACTTTACATTCAACATGACAGTATGCTGTGATACAAAACTAACATTTGCCAAGAGAATTATATTAATAAATTAGAAAAATAAGAGTTAATTAACAGAAACCAACAAAGCTAGGAATGCTGGGAAGCTTCTTGGGTACCAGACTCAAAAACAAATTAACTGATCTCAGCTAGATTTACCATAACTAAGGATTACATAGGAAATAGCAAGCATTACTAGACTTGTATTAGTCATTATCTGTTTAATTAGTTAGTGCGAAGTTAGTGCAATTATTTCGCTTTACAGTGTGTGTGTGCTACAGGACTTAGAACTGGGTATTTACATCTTCACATAACTGGGTGAAAAGTGACCATTTGGGAACCTTCAAGGCCTTTGGCCTGACTGATAGAGACTCTTGTTGATGTATTTAAGAGGGACAGTGTCTTTGTTAACTGAATCTCACCAATGACAATGTGTTCAGTTTTATTTCTGAACCCATCCAAATCTGCATTATAGTCATTTTTGATTTGTAATGATGAAACAGCAATTGTATAAGTAGAATATGTTTAATTTACATATAATTTGCATAAAGGTATGATTGCTTTGACCAAGTCTGTGTTAAGCAGGAAAGACACCTGCAGATGTTCTCACCCCAACCATTTTCTCTTTCTCTCTCTCTCTCTGCTCTTAGTTGTAGCCTGCTGATTTCCCTTAAGCTTTTGACACAGTTAAGCCTTAACACGTGAGGTCATGTGGGTTTGTGCGAAGGTGTCAACCTGTTGAGATATTTTTCTATTTGTTTCCTTTTTATGTTCCTGGAATACTGAAAAATATTTTTCTTAGTAAATGTTAGAATCTATTTTACTTTTAAAATTCAAAGTGTGGACCTCTCTGCTTTTTGGGGTATATTGCATCACAGAAATTATAAATGATTGTTTTTCAGTCATTTCAAAATTTTTATTTCAATCAACAGTGTTGAATGTGATCATTTATGAATTGTGACTATTTTTGGTACATAAACTCACACAAACAATCAAAGCGGACTTTAGGAAAAGAAATCAAATAAAACAACCTTTAAATACTAAAAATGCATAAAAGTGTAGGCCATAGCCTTAAGTAGTGCACTGAAAATAGTGCAAGGAAGCCAAAATGCTTCTTACTGCTGATTTAAAATGTTCTTCTATTTCTTGTGTGTTGATAAAGAGAAGGTAAATCTTAAGACCAGCTCTAACAGTTAAAGCACACCAGGCCATGTTTCCAGTTTTCGTGGTGATTACTGTTAGTTCCTCAAAGAGGTAGGTTACATCTAGGCATTGTTCAAAACTGCTGATTTGGCACAATGTTTCTGTTATAATTTGTAAAGCTGGATGTAAAAGAAGAAATTTTCTGCTGAGACCAGCATATCAGGATAACTTCTACCAGTCAGGCAAGATTCCTGTTCACGAGTGCCATATCCTTCTCAATGTGTAGAGTGAGACACCTCAAACTTCCTCATGAGGAAGCACCTGGTTCACTGGAAAAAAGTATTTGCTGAAGCAAATGAAAAGTATTCATCAAGTCCCCAAAGGACCGGATACATGTCTAGTGGATGACTGAAAAATTTACAGCTGAACACTAAGAGCATTCCCTGTTTGTTCTCTGCAAATGGTACATGAGCAAAATCTCAATATCATTAGTGATTATATATTTTTCCTCACAAAGAACTTACAAGATTTTAATAAAGCATTGTTATTAAAAAGACTGCCCGTTACTCTGTTGAGTTTCCAATACAGCTTTACTATTCAAAAGAATGACTACAGAAGAACTCTTCACATAATTGTGCCTTCTATGTGTTTCAGTTTCCAAGTACTTTTGTATTTAGTATACAGGAAAGTCTACTGCACTTAGAGCTGTCTAATGATATTTTGCGATTCTCCCAAAGAAACCTGAAGATCAACCCCTGGCACCATTCCTACATCACACCACCTCCACCCTCTGGAAAGTGACTCTGAGACTGACAGTGTGGGGTAAATCATTTCCCTGTTTAAGTCAAATGAAACAAAACAAAGACTCTTTGTTCTTTTATCTCTCATCTTTTCTTAAATTTAGTGTTTGTTTTCTCTGAGAATATTACTGGTATAAAAACTTTACAGACAGTAAAAAGTATCTGTTTTTTTTTATTTATTTATCCCTGCATGTTTAGGTAGAAAACAGAGAGGCAAAGAAAGCAAGGAGTCTGTGTGCACATAGAACTGCAAACAAAAACTTACTGGCTATTTTTCATTATTAAAAAATAAAATAAAATAAAAACATGATTTACTGTGATGATGTCTGATAAGTAAATGTGTGATTTTTTATTTGTGTGTTTGTAAATGCATGTGTATATTTATATAAACTTTGCACTTTGTACTGAAGATAAAAATAAACTGAACACTCCCCAAACATGTAGAAGTTTCCATGTAGAACAAAAAAAGCATTAGTCATGGCTGCCATTTTTAGCGTACAGAAAGATAAAACATTCTTCTGTAGTCATTATTTTCATACCTTCAGACGTTATCTCTTTGCTCAAGCTGTGGGCCTTACCTGTAGCACAATGAACAGACCATCTAAGAAAGAAACAAGCAAACAAAAACAGCATGTAGTTCAGACAAAAGAGAGTAGTTCGACATGCCTGGACTGTTCATTTACATCACTGTGTGCTCTTAAAAAAAATCCACCTGTTCTAGCTTCCACTAAAGTTGTATCTGGCAGAATACAGCAGCATTTAAAAGTAGCTGTCTGTCTCTTATATAGTCTAGTAAGAATTTAATAGAGCTATACCTAAACTCCACATATATCATTTGTGTGGGTAGATGTATAATGATTCATGTCATGATTCATTTTACCCAAATATTCTCCTATATCTCTTCATCTCTTAGAATTGAACCGAATGTTTTTTGTTACTGTGACTTCAAGGCTGATGTATGTAAATTACCTCTGTTTTGAATGTTTTTCATGTATTGTGCCCCATTCAAAAAGCAGTCCAGGCTAAAATGTTTAGAATAAGCTCTTAAGTTCAGACTGAAAACATAACAGAGATGTTTGGGGGGGTTGGGGGGTTGCGTGTGTAATCACTCTGTTTGGATGTATGAATCTTTTGGAAGTTTGCAATGATACACTTGCTTCCTAATAGCCAGGAAAAGCACAATGTTTACCACTCCAATAACCCTGCTAAAACTTTGTGTTTATCTAGCCTAACTGCCAGGAAAAAAGAAAAAAAATCATATTCTATGATGTAGCCAAGACACCCTTAAACCACACAGTTTTACTTGTGCAATATTTGGGAAATGTACACTCTCTTACAGCATTTCAGTTGGATTTAGATCTGATGATAGTACTGCCTAGAAATCAAGGCTTGATCAGAAGATCCACTCAAGCCACATGACATTTCCTCCACTGTCTGCAATCTCGGAGGTATATATTTAACCCCACACTCTCCTTTTATTCATTTGCATTGTTGTTCATTTCCACCCTTCATTCAACATTCATGGTGTTTTAAACTCTTATCCATACCTTCATGACTCTCATCCCACTCTGAAGCCAGATTTCTCACCCAAACCACAATTAGCTCACATAAGCAACTTCTTCTACACTGGCTTTCCATTTCAGTGTGCATATAGCCCAAAATACTCAGTACAACTAACAAAGCACACCTTTTTTAATCATTACCACAAAATCAGTCTTCACAATACTATTATGTTTTATTAGGTGCTCTGAGCACCCTGACCAATCACAAATGTTCTTTGGATACTGGAAAGAATAAAGCCATTAAAATCTGACAAACATTAATAATTATGGTCAAAAATAAATGCAGGCAAGTCATGCTTGCTGATATATTTTATATATCATCAATGTCCAAAGAAAAACCAGCATCTCCAAAACGTTAACTAAATGTTCTTTACTTTCAATTTAAGTTGACATAAAGAGATTTTATTTGAAGCCGTTTTGATGCACTTAAATCAGTCCAATCGTCATGAC